>NW_006436298.1:21309493-21324842 GCF_000325575.1 Pteropus alecto | reverse complement strand
CTGGAGGTCACTTAAAGGGATGGGTCATTCTGAGGCCACTCTGGGAGTTGGGGTTGGTTCCAGACTATGTTCAGAAAGGGGTCCAAGAATACTTAAAACAATTCTGATTTTTAAAAAGTGTTTGGTATAAGAAATTTGTAAAAGACAGATAAAGCTGGAAAAGTTTATTTTCCCTGAACCACATGGACGACAAGAGAAGGCTATAGTTCATTATGAAACCTTCAGTGAGTGCCTACTAGGTAAGCCAGAAGTCCAAAACTGGCAGCTTGAACGCTGCCTGCCAAAAGGCTTTGATTGGCCTTCACAGTATTTAAAGGTTGTCTTTAAATAGTTGCCAACATTAACAAATTAGGAGCTTTCACATAAAAATTCAGTTTCTGGCTTCTCTAGAAAAATCAGAAGATCTGGCTGACACTAGATCTGCTTCCTGTCTAGCAAATACTTAACTGAAGCCAAGTAGCTGCTGCCCCTTTAGACAAGGCCCACTGGCTCTTGATCACAGGTTCCAGCCAGGTTGGCTTGCAGCCCCTGAGGACAAAGGAGTGTTCGACTTCTGGTATAAGCATCCTGCGTACCTATGTGAGAACCTGGTATAAGTACTAGGTTCTTGTCAGTAGCTATCTGGCAGGGTTTGGCTCATGGTATTCTCTCACCTTTTCCATCCCCTTTCTACTTGCCTCTGAGCTGCCCTAAGGCTGCATAGGCTCTTACTAGTAAGAATATTTTCCTTTGCCAAAGGGTCAGAAGGCCAAGTAAAGCCAAAACGCCACTGTTCCCTGAAGTCCTTGTGTCTGTGAATCCTATTGCTGCTTTGGCTGGAAAAGACTTAATACTGAGGAAGATATATAGCTCATATAATTGAGTCAACTATTTGCCAATAAAAAGATATAAAGTCATGCCAAGGGGAGAGCTCTAAGGGCCAAAGGAGAAGTGAATATGTGTGGCTTTACTTTATTTCTTAATGCAGGGCACAACTGAGCTGCAAAGTTGATCAATATAAGGCATAATGTCTGAAGTCAAGATAACAAGAGTGCTAAAACATTTTCTTTGCTTCAACCTGAAACTATGGAGATTATATTAGACTCTAGATTCAGGACAGTTGCCAGGTCTCTATAAAATAGGAGCGGCTAGCGTTTGATGACACGCAGCTTGAAAACCACCGCGGGGCTAGGTGATAAGTTGGTAACACAGAGGCAAAAGACAATTAGGGGTGATTTTCAAAGTGCTCCAGGGCCTGCAGCTGTAAGAAGCCTGTTGCCTGCACAGCAGTAGTGTAGCTACATTTCTCTCTTTCACACAGCTCTCAAAACATAAGCAATCAACTCTTGGCTGACTTCAGGAATCCAGCTGTCTGTCTATGATTCCTCATGGCACCTGCCATTATTAACCGCTACTAGGAATGTGCACTGGCTTTCTGAAATGGCACAAATCTGGATGTTTTATTATTTCTTTTCACTCTTTTATACTAAAAGTCGATATGTTTACTTTATTAAAAGTCGCCTTGGACTTGTGGATTTTTGTTTTTGTTTTTTGCTTTTTGCTTTTTTCAATGTAGAGATGGGTCCTTGTGTGTGGAAGGCTTGCTCTCTCAGAGGATAAGCCATACATAGTTATCTTTAGGATTATTGACAGAGCCCAGAATATGTGAGAATGATCAAGATACATTAAAAAGTAAAATGAGAACAGCGGGATGCAATAGAAAACATATTGAAAGGGAAAGAAATGATAAGAAATTTCAGGTGATGAAAGAGAGATGGAGATAGAAAAAAAGAGACCTGCCAGAAGTTTTAGATGGATGCAGTGGGAAGTTCAGAGGGCGCCTCAATGGTACCACCCTCTATGCCTTAAGGATTAGACAAGCTTTTGCAATGCAGTGTCCATTCGTGCAGTGTCCTGAACTGCAAATGCTCCCGGAATTCAACTCAGGAAGTTTTCAGCACTGTAGGACAGGCTAGGATTGTGAGATACATAGAAGATTTATAAATCATGGCCTCTGATCTCAAAAAGAGCACACTCTGTATTATAAATTTCCTTCATGCATTTATGTATAATTTATTTATGGCCAATTCCTTTCACGCTGCTCTGAGCTCACTCTCTCAGAGTCACTGACAGTGGGAGGAGCAAGAGCATCTGTGACTATGGTTCTGTGTTTCTGCAAAATAAACTCCCTGATGGCTGTCTTTGAACTTGTCTATACAGATGGAATGCAAGAAGTCAGAATTAAATATTTGTAGTGGTTAAAGTATTTACAAAAAAAATTTTTTTAAAGAAGTTAAAAAAAAAAATCTTTAAACTGTTGTAATAGATCCCATAACAATGTGGCACAAAGGCTTTGCTCATGTCAGCATACCCCGCCCCCCTCCGACCCCAGGGCTTTTCAATGCTATTTTATTTTATTAACTTACATTAACTTCATTCCAGCTAGACCGAAAAAAAGGATGGTGAAGACACAGGCTGGAGAATGGAAGAGAGCATGGTTATCTGAGGAGACTTCTCTCTCCTCCAAACTCATCCAAATTTGGTATCCTTTGCAGCTCAGCTCTAGGACTGAATCTTTTACAAAGCCATCTTTGGCTTTTTTAGACCTCCCTACAAACTTCTCTAATTTTTATTATTATTGCGAAGAATAATTACAAATGATATTAGATAATAACCACTGCCATCACAGTAAGAGTAACTAACATTTTCTGAGGATTGTTTCAGCTCTACGTACTTAGCTACGCTTCACCTATATTATATAATTCGTATTACTCAATTCTCTCAATAATCCTAAGGTAGGTACTATTATCATCCTCATTTGTCAGAGACAGAAAAACTGAGACTTAGAGATATTAAGAAAATTTCCCAACGATACCTAGTAAGTGACAGAGAATTCTTGTCAGTATTATCAATTTAGTATTTAATTATGAAGTAATCATTATGTCTCTCGAGTTGCTATTCATTGCACAGTTATTCAAATATTTTAAATGTACTGTTTTGGTGAGGGGTTTTACTAAAAAGCAAAATTGGGGTTTCAAGTACAAAATGTACTCTTGTTAACCCTGTGACTGACATTTTAAGATTCTGGGAGACTTATGAGGTATCTGAGATTGAGTAAGGGGAAGATTAGAGAGTACTTTCGAATGAAGGAAAAAAACAATGATATCCCAGAAGACCACTGAGATATCATCTGGGGCCAGCAGTTGTTTGCTGGAAATCCAGACCAAGGCCCTAATAGTTTGCTTATATCACTCTCTCAGGTCTCAGTTTTCCAGCAAAGCAATAGCAGAAAACACGTACACTTGAAAAATCACAAAAAGAATGTATGGCGAAAGCAATGTCTCCAAATTTTTTTGGTTCCTCACACAGAGCATTACTCATTTTTATAAAGTTCTGCAATAGAATCATACAGTTCAAGAGTTAGGCAAGATATTGTCTGACTCCATTTATTTTATAGATGAAGAAATTTCAGCCCCATGACTTGTTCAAAGTCACATAGTTAGCAGTGATATATCTGTGTTTTCTGATTCTTAATTCAAAGCTTTGTTCATGGGTCACCATAAGCCATAAGTACAACTCATTTCACAGGTGAGTCCGTACACATCTATTTATACTTGGGCTATATAGTAATAAACTTGTAATTGATTTATTTTTTAAAATAGTGTTCTTCAAAAACTATTTTGGCCCCAAATAAAAAGAAATAGGAAAAGTAGAAATTTTAAAAAGAAAAGTAAATGACTTAAAAAGTCAACCTGTCCAGCCCTGGTTCCTTCATTCATGAGATGAAGTAGTTGATTTAAGATCACTAAGTCAGTGAGAATCTGATAGAATAATAAAAATACTTTTGGTGCCCAAGAATTGCCCAAGTTGTTTAGGGAAAGGGGCAAAATGACAATATATGTCATGGAAGATAATAATACAGAGAAGTAGAAAACAAACAAGGAGATTAGTCAGGGGCTGGCGACTACTATAAATGGAAGAAGGGAATGATAAGTGTGGGGACCAATAAAGAGAAGAGGAGGATCTCTCAGAATTCTAGATGTAGAGAATGAGAGGGAGAAGTCTTTGTAAGAAGAGGAAGGTGTAGAAGGAAGTATAAGGCTGGAATCAATCCCATAGATGTGAGGGGTAGTGGTGGCAGTCAGGGAAGATTATTGGAAAATTCACAATGGCCAGAAAGAGGAGCATGTAAGTATAGCATGCAGAACTCTTGCCTCAGGTCAGTAAGGTGATGCAGGAGACTAGAACAGTGTTGTGAGCATCAAGATCAGGGATGAGTATGATTTGCTAATTCACACTAATTAATGAACCCATTTGGTGATTCTGAACAGAGTCAGATTTCAACCAGATTTTATACTTGGCTTCTATTCACTTATGCATTAAAAATGTGCATTCCAGGCTTGAGAGAGAAGAGCACACGATGAAATTAAGCATCAAGGACTTGTGAAATGTGGTTTTGTTTTGGTAGAGATGACCTTTCTGTTTCTCTGACTCTACTTTTCTAATAAAACATTTGATTTATATGGTTTAGAGGCATAAAAAAAAACATTGTGGACTCTGTCCAAAGACTAAAGAACTAAATTATAGTGTACTAAGAGAAACCTTCCAGTTGCAAAACACTGTGGCTTTTATCATTTATACGTAAATAACAACACACTGAAGCATGGAAAAAGAGGACAAAATAAGAATTTCACAAGCACATCTTATTAAAACCTATAAAAATCTGGGTGATAAATACACCAAGTCGAAAAACTTGTAGCAATAATTCAGAGGCACCCATTCTTCAAGATACCCCTTGCATTTGCAGATCATATCTATATTATGCCATCAATATTTTCTGATAACTTAATTTTAAAGTGGTGCTCATGGGTAAAGACCAGAACTGAGACGGGGTTGTGGTACAGAACCTATATTTAGTCAACTATTATATTTAACAGGAAATTGTCAATTTTCATTTACTTGTAGCATATTATTTAATTTTACTGAAGACAGTACACACATAAAATCCTATTGGCACTGGTAAGAGACATCCAAACACTTTGTTTTAGGCTTGTATGTATTTGGAAATAAACTGGATTTTCTTGGATCTTTCCTTAAAATATTGAGTCTGGTTAAAAAGTAACCAAATTTGCAAATGGACAAAATTCAAGCAGATATAAAAAAATTTGCATTTTTTTCTGTAATGACTACTTAATTGGCTTCTTATGAAGAAGAAAGCAAATCTTTAAAATACAATTAATGAGATTTTATGAATAAAAGAAGCAAAGGCTATGACAGAAAGATTTCTCAAAAGTATCTCATATGACTATAATATGATACTGAAAAGCCTCTACAAGGATGACTACTTTTCTTAAATTTGTTTCAAGCATAAACTTTGTAAAACACCTTGAGAAATGTAAATGAATCATTAATAATATGAAAATTATTATGAATAAACTTATTACTAATACTGTATTATTATAATAAAATAACAAAGCAGATTCCTCAGACTCAGAAACACTTGACTAAACTTTCATATTTGGGATGAGCAGTGAAAAGGTAGACATTCCTGTATAACCTCCCTTATTTTTATAGTGATTCTTCATGAAAAGTAGATAAAAGCATATCATCAGTCATTCAATAACATTTACAGCTGTTATAAAATTCACTTTTTAAGAGTATACACCTCCAACTTTTGTAATAGCTGTGGTTACTCTATAAACTGTTATTTTGCCAGACTTTTAAGGTGAAAAGCATTCAAGGGTGGCAGTTCAGTTGCAGCAGCAGAGTTAAGAGCATGGGCTTTAGTGAGTGGAGGGAGAGATGGGCAGAGAGAGGCATGTAACACAGCCAGAGACATGCCACCAACTTTGGGGGCAGGAGTCACATTTTTCAATTTCTGTTTCAGCTTTCTCAGTGCTTGCAAGTGTCCTACACAAACAACAGGAATTTGACTTGCTAACTTGACCTGATGCTCAATATCACTTGTATTAAGACTGGTTAAATTACAGAACTAGGGAAATAGAGGATGGAAGATAACTTGTGGGGAGCATGTTAACGGTGGACTCCTCTGTCTAATCTGAAGTCTGCTGTATGATATGGCTACCCACCAGCTCCCTCAATAAAGATCTTCAACTAAGCCAAAAAGAGGCTATTCTTTGGGGGAATGGAACTTTGCAATGGACATCAATGTCAAAATAGATGAACATTTGTTGAAATGCATTATTTTTGATAAGCGAAACACACCAAACGATAAGTCCTATGCTAATTATATTTATTTATTAATGTTAATTCATTTTGTTTTATGCATTTTAATTTAGTAAAAATTTTAATTCAATGAAGCATTTGTCGAATAGCTACTAAAAGCACAGCTTTCTGCTAAGGTACTGTAGAATAAGTAAAAACAGGTTCTCTGATCTTCCAGCATTGCATAGCTTAGCAGGGGAATTGACATTAGTTTATTAATCCCAGTTCACAAGTTACTGGGTGTGTGACTTTGCCTAAGTTACTTAACTTCTCCAGGTGTAAAATGACAAGACTAATAGTTCCTATCTTGCATGGTTGTGTGAGGTTGAAATGAAATTACTACAATTCCACATAATAAGCATTTAATAAATATTAACTATTATTGTAATTTTTATTATAATATATATTGAGCAGGAGGCATGGGATGTGTGATCTAACATATACATACATGAAAACATACTAGGCAGATTAATGTTCTTGAATGAATATAAGATTTCCAGTGTTAGGATACTGACTCAAACAATGAGGTAAAAAGCATATAATCTACCGTATCGCCACTTTATAATTAGAGTTTCCAAGATTAACAAAGAATCTGAAGTGTTGCCCCAAATGTTCCAAAATGTTAGTTATGGGACCAAGAACAAAATACAACTAATAGATTTTATGTCTACTAAACACTTATATAGTATCTATCCATTGAAATCTTGTAGCCAAATTGGATCATTGATATGGTAGCTGGGTGAATGTGGCCTGTGACATCATTGGGGTTCGGAATAGACTGAATAATCAGCAAGTAGAGAAACACCACTAACTGATTTTAGTAATGTGCTGTGAAGATCTGAAACTCAAGAGTGTGTGAAAATAATCTTAAATTGAATGTATATGCAATTATAGTGTCATATTAGAGACAAGAGAAAGGCAGTTAATGTTACTATACACCTATTGTGTGCTAGACATTTAAAAATATTTTTTGATTGATTTCCACAGATGCCTTAAAAAGTACACAGTATCTCTGTTTCAGAGAAATTAAATAACTTGCCTAAGATCACAAAGCTAAAAATTAGCGGGACAGTATCTGTATTCCCAAATATTTTTAACTTGCTATTTCACACTATTTCTCAAGCTAGAGAGAATATTATTTTAAACATTTGCAGAAGAAAACAATGATATGGACTTGATTTATTTTGAAGAACAAACACAACTTTCTGGATCCATCTATCTAAGAAGTTTTTCTTTTTTTAAAGTTCAGCTTATATTTGATTTTATGCCATTAAAAAATTTTTTTTCAGTAGGATTTAGTTGGTATGTTTTATCTACGTTCTGAGAAGGCAGATCTGTTTCTTAGAGCAGCAAGCTTTTGGAACATGCATCTTTAGTTATTCTTTTGTTCTGTCTGTTTTTCCTATTGGTTTATTTTGGTTTTGTGAAATAGGTATAAGGTTATTCTATAGTCACAGTATCATTTCCGAATCTCAATCTTTAATTGATGAGGTTATAGATTATAAGATATTTCTCTCTCTTTCTCTCTTTCTCTCTCTCCTCAAGAGTGTGTGAAAATAATCTTAAATTGAATGTATATGCAATTATAGTGTCATATTAGAGACAAGAGAAAGGCAGTTAATGTTACTATACACCTATTGTGTGCTAGACATTTAAAAATATTTTTTGATTGATTTCCACAGATGCCTTAAAAAGTACACAGTATCTCTGTTTCAGAGAAATTAAATAACTTGCCTAAGATCACAAAGCTAAAAATTAGCGGGACAGTATCTGTATTCCCAAATATTTTTAACTTGCTATTTCACACTATTTCTCAAGCTAGAGAGAATATTATTTTAAACATTTGCAGAAGAAAACAATGATATGGACTTGATTTATTTTGAAGAACAAACACAACTTTCTGGATCCATCTATCTAAGAAGTTTTTCTTTTTTTAAAGTTCAGCTTATATTTGATTTTATGCCATTAAAAAAATTTTTTTCAGTAGGATTTAGTTGGTATGTTTTATCTACGTTCTGAGAAGGCAGATCTGTTTCTTAGAGCAGCAAGCTTTTGGAACATGCATCTTTAGTTATTCTTTTGTTCTGTCTGTTTTTCCTATTGGTTTATTTTGGTTTTGTGAAATAGGTATAAGGTTATTCTATAGTCACAGTATCATTTCCGAATCTCAATCTTTAATTGATGAGGTTATAGATTATAAGATATTTCTCTCTCTTTCTCTCTTTCTCTCTCTGTCTCTCTTTGGTGATATATAAGACATAAAGTGCACCTCATCAGTTAACCTTAAGAAGTTGCATGCATAGGCTTTGTCATCAGCGTTCCCAGAAGCACCAGCACAGTGAATATGTCATACATGGTATCCACTATATATTTGATGAATTACAGCGGCTCTAAATATCTTTATTAACATGTATGCAGCTTATATTAAAAATTTATTAAATGTTTGTTGAAATAATTTATCGAGACTTTTGCTCCTGGCTTTGATGAAGTCCATACCAGATTAACCTTCACTTGTACAATTCTACAAGCTGGAGAAAACACTTTCAGGCACACATACACAGTAACAAAACAATAACAAAAATAATAACAAAATAGCAGAAACAAAACAACATAAAAAACAGTAACAAAATAGCAGATGAAAGGCATTAAAACAGTACTTGTGGGGCCAAGATCCTGTAAAGAAACAAAACTCATTGAGCCAGGAGCCCTATATGTACTTTTTTTTTCTTTAGGGAATTTTCCAATTCACAATGAGATGGCTAGAGGCTGAACAAAAAGTTGCAACCTGGGACTTGCAGCAATCTGACAAGGTTGGGGAGACAAAAAAAAAAAAAAAATAGAGTTTGTAAACCAAAATTAATTTTAGACTGTAAGAAAGAATAAAAAGTATTTATTTGAGCAGAAAGAGCTGCAGCTCAGGAGACACAGATTTCAGGGGCAACCTAAACTGTGCTCCACGGAGACAAAGGGGAGGCCATCTATTATAGAAAGATTTCCCACTCAAAGTTCCAATTTTATGTAAATGAGGTTTCCAAATTGTATAGTCCAAATCATGCCATTCTGATTGGTCAGTACAGACAGAGGCGAACGAGGCTACAATTTGTAGTTCTGACTGGATGGGGTAGGTCTCAGACTGTTGGTAGAAAGGTGAAACCAGGATTTCTCTGCAGTGGTCGACTCAGAAGGTGTGAATAAGTGGGGAATAGTGCGTGAAGAATTCAATCTGAGGTTCTGCCCAATATAGAGAGTGTGTGGGGAGCCCCTATGTCTGCAGTAGCCGCTAGATTCTTATTATTTATAAAATTTTGGCCCTCAGTTGACCATCGGGAGTACATCTTGGCAGATAATTTCCTTCTTAAAGTTCATACCAAGTGAATCTTTCTTCTAGGAGTTTACAGGTTCTAATCCCCTAAGGCAACCAGGACTTGAGATCAAGATTCCAAAGAAAAAGGGAACTGGACAAGCATTTGCCACTTTTGAAGCTGCATACCCAAGGAATGAAAAGCTAAGCAGAAAGTAGCTGCTCAAGGTCTAAAAAGCTAAGCAAAGGATTCAGTAGTCTCATAGTGCTGGGGAATGAAAAATTGGAGTCCAGAGACTGCCAAGGATGAGAAGTCCAGATAACACGATAAGCTTTCAATGGAGTCACCTGAACAAATTCTTAGTTTACCCAAAGGGAGGAGGCAAATTGTAAATAGATTAACCATTGCAAAGTCCCAAACCCAGTTTCTACTGAATCAAGGTGATCAGCCCATATCCTATTTACTTTCCAAAAGAAAATTAAATCCCTAAAAGGAGAAATTTAAACTTATTTTTACCTAAGTGTTGTATACTGACTGCCAGCTATAGGAATTTACCCTGCAAAAGCTTTCGTTAGGCATGCACACAGTTGCTTTTTTTTTTTTTGCATTTGCATGCTTCTAGGAGGAGTCCGTGCTCTCCAGTTCTATAGTTCCCACCAATCCCTTAGTCTCACAAGAAGCTTTTTTTCACCCACATAAATTACTTGCTTAAACCTAAATGCATTTGCTACACATTTAAAAGTAGATGAGTGACCACCATGGATCTATGTTGTAAACTAAGCTCTCTGATGGTAGGCATAAGAGAGCTATAGCATCTGCATGATGGAAATGCCTATGAGTGGATGAGATCATCTGTGGGGAGGACCAGTGGCTTAGGGGGGTTAAAAGACTAAGCTTGCAAATCTCTTTGGCTTCTACATTTGTCTTTACAGAGCTCCTGAGATAAATGTTTCTTTTTGTCCGTTTATTCATTTACAGTATTTTGTATATGTAAAACATTACATAGCTTACAAATTATATTTTTATACATATATTTTTTACATGATCTTTCAGACAAAGCTTAGGGCAAGAATCGGACCTCTGTTAGGAAAGTAGATAACTAAAGCTCAGAGATGTCAAGTCACTTGGTTGACTAGAGGTTGCACGACACTTAATTGCATGCTCATTTACTGTTTCTGACAGCTCAACATTAAAGAATGCTACCATAAAATATGCATGTAAAAGTATTCACAAAAAGTATTTCTCCACCCCAATAAGGGAGTAATGCAAGAGATAAGAATAAGATTTTAGACCCTGGAAAAAATTATAAAACAACACGAAGGCAAAGAATCTGACTGACCAGGTGAAAACTGGCCCCAAATGTTGTTTCCTTTGTTCTCCCAAAACTGTTTTAACAAGAGGAAGTATGCCTCTTGCTTACCCTAATCCTTGCAGGCTCTTTCAAGAATCAGAGTGTGCTACATCTTTTCACAGGTAAAGGCCAACAGAGTCCAGGAAGGCATATTGCATGATTAAAATGCAAAAAATATGGTCACAGAAGGCACAGAAAAAAACCTCTGAAGTGGAAAAGACCATGGGGTAAAACACTAAAACAAGAGTAGGGCACAAGGCGTGGAGGCACCTGTTTTGCAAGGATGAAGCCAGATGTCAAAAGGTAGTCTATATAATCTCTTCACTACTAAAACTATATTTGTGGAAGATAGTCACTGGCAGATCAGACCTTGACATTTTATTATTTAGAGAACCTGGCATAAACAAAAGTAAAAATCCTGAGGTTTGTCCGAAGTGCCCTGCCTGGCCAATCAACAGGCTGACGAGAAGTCAATGTCAGATGTTGTCATTCATTGTTAAATGGAGTTAAGAAGTTTATTTCATGAAAACACAAATATATTTCACCAGCCCAGATGCTACTGAACATTAGACAGAGTGGCATGACCTAATCAAGACAATTTAAATACACTTCCTTTGCCTTAGCTTCTGTATATTTATTGTAAAGTTATAGAAATGATCTGGGATGTTTTGAGGAGCACACGAGATATTCATTAGTCTCTGAATCTCACTCTACAAAACAAGTGTAGTGATTTTTTTTCCACTAAATTTGACATGGCTCTAGGACAAATCAATGATAGAGTCCCAATTTTCCCTGGCTCTACATGTTTATTACAGGGTTTTCTAGAAGATTGCTTTTCCACTCTTCATGAAGAGTTCATGTGCTAGTCTTCAACAGAAACAAAATGACTCTTCTTATTACTGTTGGCTGTTGGCAAGCAATTGCAAAGGGAATGCTATGAAACAATTAGTCCTCTGTAACTGATTATTTAACAATATGCATTTCCTAAGAGCTATTTATCCCCAAAAGGAGGTAGCTAAGACTAAATATGTACTGTATCTACACTGACACCTGCACTGAACATCTATAGATGCTAACTGGAAATGCTCACAGAAGATAATTAAAAAAGGGTTGTAAATTTTCTTCTCTATTCCATTTGCAATGAAATCTGTATATTTTTGTGAGCACGGAAACATGGTTCATTTCTTATGACACCTCAAGGACTATTTTCATTTGGGAAAATCTCTGCATAAAAGATTGCTTTAGCTTTAAAGCTGAAATTCAACATATAACAACAAAGATACATGGAAAGCAAAGGACGAAGAGAGGGGGAAAAAGAAGAAGAGTGGGAAAGAAAGGAAGGAAGGAAGGGGGAGGGGGGAGGGAGGGAAAAAGAGGAGGAAGAAAAGGAGGAGGAGAGAGAGAGAGAGAGAGAGAGAGAGAGAGAGAGAGAGAGAGAAGGAAGAGGTAGAATAATCAAGAAATACTATTTTTTCTGTTTAAGAAAAATGTTTTATGTGTTCAAGGCACTCTAGTGGCCACCAAAGAACAACTAAAAAGTAAAGGAAACTGTTCTCAACTTCAAATCACTTATTTCCAAGGCCTTTAGCCATCTAAGACATGGGGTTAGGAATGAAAATGATTTCAACTGATTGATATTAAATTTTAATACAGGCTATATATTTTTAGCTACAGATTCCATGTTATAACTCCCTTCTCTGGGATAGCAAATGATTCAGAAACCACCAGGGCACATCTCGAGACCAGATGCTTGTACAAAGGAACACATTTAAGTCAGTTATAGAGAGACAGTCAAGCAAGACTCAAGAATGTGATCTTATAAGTCACATACTGAGAAGTGCCACATCCCAATACTATGTAAAGTTCTGCTCTCTTTCCAGCTTTTGCATTCCAAGAAGAATATATATCAGCTTTTGGAAAGGTTCTTTTATGTATATGAATCTTTCTCCAAAAACTTATTTTTCAATATCTCCAAGAAGCTCATACCTGATGCCGCTGGTTACCCTTGTATCTTATATGAGATTCTTTCTTTACATGTAAGAAGATTGTTAGTCAGTAAAATTTTGACATAGTAAATGTAAGAAAGCCCTAGAAGAAAACCCAACCTGAAATAAATGTTGTATATAAGTCTGACTCTGACTGGTTTGGGTTTAAAATGGAAAAATACTTTATAACATAATGAAGCTAGGAGTGATATGCAAAATGTTCACTGAGTGGGTTTTAGGCACTGACCAATCAGAATGACTAGCACTGGAATGGGGGTCTGGAGGTTCCCTGTCTGGCCAAGCATTAGCCTTTTAGCTCCTGGAAGTCTGAGAATGCTTCTAGATTATATGGCCAAAAGGCTGGGACACATGCAGGGTTTAAACAGCAGTTATTTCAATATTTTAACAACTGATAGGTTGTTTTCTGTTTGTTTTTTGTTTTTTAATGCCTACAGCATCTAGTCTTCCTAGGTGGTCTCCCATTCAAGTACTAACCAGACCTGACCCTGCTTAGCTTCCTAGATCAGATGAGATAGGGCAAGTTCAGGGTGGCATGGCCGTAGACAATTGATGGGGTTTTACTGGCTGAGTATCAGGTCTGGGGATAACTCCCATTAACTGTTACACAAATTTGGAGATATCGTGGACTAAACAGTTTAAGAAAGTTGTGATTTATAAGTATTAGCATAAATCTACCTGGAAATGACAAACAACTCATTTTTTAAAAAGGAGAGGTTATGGATTATTAGTTCAGGGAATTAAGAAAAATATTAAATGTAGTCCCTCATCAATTTTTTTTGTGGGCCATGTAGAGACATTTAATTGTACAGTGGATCCCAAGGACATTCATAATAAACTGATGTTACACTGAAGAAATTTCCAAGTGATCTGACAATAGCTGATCTTGACCTTGTCCAAACTTGTATCAATGAACAAGAAAATTGAAAAAGTATATATAGTAGACATCTGTTATTCTGGACTGCCTAGCACTGTTGATCCCTTTTATTGGTAAAAGAATTCTTTCCTCTGGTGGGAATTCCATTCCATGTGGGTTTTGTGAGACAAATCATCTCCTTCCATCAATGGAGCCTGCTCATGACCCAGGCCTGGCCAGAATACCTGTCACCATGATTGCTTTCTGGATAGGCTGTGATCTAGGGTAAGAATAATTTAAGTTCTTCATAGAGTTTTCCTGTTTGGGAATAAGCTCTCTCTCTGCTGGGGCAGGAAAGTTGGTAGGAGGTGAGGCTTGCACTGGTGGTGGCTGCAATGTTCAAGAAAATTATTAAGTAATAATATTAATAGAAGACATATTTAAAATTATGATTTGTTTACCTCACTTTTGCATTTGTGTCCATCCTGCTTCATAAAGTACTTAATGTACTTTTTCTTAAGTGCTCAAATGTATTAGAAGTTTGGTAGCTCAACTGAGTCTTCAAAAAGTGATCAAGAACTTCCTGATAGTATTTCAAGTGATCAAGATTCCCTTTTAAAAACTTTATCAAATAATAAATGTAAAAATTCAGACTATTATAGAAATAGACCTTTCCTCCATCAGCCATAGAGCACCTGTGACAACAATACTCCAGATAAAAAATAAGGTAGTAATCTCCTCTGAGCAAAATGTTGTAGCCAAGCCTAAGATACATAATATATTTTGTGGTCGGAGGTGTTGATGAAAGCCAGTAAAAAAAATACAAAGGCCAGTAAAACAAACAAACAAGAAAACTGTTAAGTGTTCATGGTACATCCTTTGAAGAACTTACTACTATATTCCATGGAAATGCCCCAGTTGAAGATATGACGCAGTCTTGTCTTAAATGAACCCAATAAACCCTAGAGGAATCATATTTTCCAAGTGTTTCTAAATAGGCGTTCTTTTAAGGACTGATTCACTGAGCACTGGTACCAAAAATGTGCCAGTGTGCCAGATCCCAGGCAAGAAAGATACAAATAGTCATTGCTTGAAAAGGGCTACCAAGATGGAATTTAGCTTATTAAACAAAAGTTTGAAATACTTTTAGTTTTTACTTATACTTAGCTTGTATTAAGTTCCTTAAAGAAACCATACAATTTCTTTTATATCTCCCAACAAAATATATTTAATGCTCAACAGTCCTCCTTTATTAACTTCCATAAGATCTCAATAGACTTTTTCCTGTGTATGTGGCTTGATAGGTTACATTTTAATTTTAAGGTTTAAATTTATTTAATTACTGCTGACTGGTTCAGTTAGATTTCAGGTTTCCAACCTCCACCGAATCCCACCAATATCTCTCTAAGCAGTCCACTTCTTAACCATCTTCCATCACTTACATTCACTTTCTGCTTAGAAATTATTCCATACTGTTTACTATTTTTATCTCAAGCTTTCAACTCATTCATCTCAACAGAGTGCTTGCTTGCTGACTTTCAGAGAAAAGAGGGCATTAGATATAAATTCTAACTTTCCATACTTTCAGTTCCAGAATAGTTGTTTCATGTTCACTTATGGTTCCTTTTTTCCC
>NW_006436298.1:21300353-21309450 GCF_000325575.1 Pteropus alecto | reverse complement strand
TAACTTCTGTTCTTCCTGCCCTATCCATGATCTTGTCATGGCAATGAGTCTTTCCTCCAGTCACCAGTTTCTCCTTCTTTGTTGGTTCTTTTCACAACGAGCAAAAAAACAAAACAAAACAAACAAACAAACAAACAAATCTCCTTTCAACCAACCAACCAACCAACCAGTCAACCAATCTTCCTTCCTAAGCTATTATTTTCTCTCTCTTTGCATTCTCCATTAAACTACTTGAATAATAAAAATAACTATTCTTTATGTATGAGGTACTGTATAATTGCTTTACATGCATTATACCATTTAATTAAATCACACTATAATCCTAAATAGTATTTTATTCCCATTTCACAGACAAAGAAAGTAAAATTGAGTAAGTATCCATGACTCAGCTGAAGTCAACCAGATATTAGGCTGGTGGAGTTAGGATCATGCTCTACTACACCAGTGGGTCTCAAACTGTGGTCCCTAGACCAGCTGCGTCAGCATCATCTAGGAACTTGTTAGATATGCAGATTTACAGATCCCACCCAGATTTACTGTATCAGAAACTGGGTGTGGGGCCTAAGACTGTTTCAACAAGCCCTTCACGTGATTCCGATGCACACTACAGTTGGGGAACCAATGTACTAGACCACACTGCTTCTCAGTTCTCAGCTTATTTATCTTCTCTACTATGCTTGATAGAATTAGGTACTGTTTTTTTTTTTTCTTCTACCAGCAACTCCAAACTGCCTTACCCTGGTTCTCTTTCATTAATAGTCTTTACTGGTCTTCTCCCTCCTATGTCTTGTTACTAAAACATTGGTAGCTTTGTCTCCGAAATCTCACCAACTCTCCAATCTCACTGCATATTCCCTAGGACCCTGCTCTTGATATGATCTCCATGTTGACTAAAGATGTCAGTGCGTGCCCAGCCATTCACACGAGGCAGGCATTTTTAAGTGATATTGCTCTCTCGCAATTTACATGCCTACAGCTAATTAGATAACCAAATTTCATTAATATTTCTCTCAAACCTGTCAGCTACTCTCTATTCCAGGTACACTGCCAGAATATTACAGACCGGACTATGACAATAGCTCACCTGCCTGGATCTGTTCCTCTTTTTAACACCCTCCTAAACGTTTCCAGTTATCCTTCTAAAAAGTGAGTACAAACATGTCATTCTCATTCAAAATTTTAAAAATGTAAAAAGTAAAAAAATTATAAAACAAATCAGAACAAGAACAAACAAAACTCTCAACTTCAATGGCTTCCCATTGCTTAGCAGCTAAAGTTTATCATCCCATTGCAACGTGGTAACACGGCACCAAAGTCAACCCACCCTCTGTCTCCTCTCCCACCACTACCTTTTACTGCAAAACCATTCTTGCTCTCCTCCACCCCTTTGTTTAATCTAGGCAAGATTCATCACTTGCCCTTTTTGTAGCCCGGCTAACACTGTTTTCCCTGCCTGGAATACCCACCTCTAACCATGCACTCATCACTTTATTTAATAAACTTTAGAGATGTCACAAACTCATGGGCAGGCAAAAATGAACGAATTAAGTCTACCGGGTATAATGAGGTCACACATCCCATC
This sequence comes from Pteropus alecto, assembly GCF_000325575.1. Classification (NCBI taxonomy): domain Eukaryota; kingdom Metazoa; phylum Chordata; class Mammalia; order Chiroptera; family Pteropodidae; genus Pteropus; species Pteropus alecto. Next base: position 21,307,868 of record NW_006436298.1, on the reverse strand, counting down.
TAAAGGGGACCATGTCTACTCAGGACTTGAAAACTGCTGCCAAACTAGTACTGCTCTTAAAGAAAAGCTAGACATTCAGTGTTTCTCAACGTTAAAAGTTTACAGCAAATATTAAAAAATCTAAAACTGGTCTGTGTATCCTTGTGTTTCTACCAAATAAAATACATCTGTAGGCTGTCAGTGTAGACCTTGGTGTTAGCTGAACTAGGCCCTAGGGCTTCAAAGGTGAGTTGGACAGGGCTTCTGATTTGAGTGGCTTACCTTTGGGGATCAGCTCAAATGCTAGAACATGCAGGAGTAAACAGGCTGTTTGCTCAGTCTCATAACACCTTGTTTACATGGTGCCATAGCTTATGCTTATAGCTAATTGTTTATTCCCTTGAATCACCAGATCCTAGAGGAGCGGGGCTGTTATGTTCATCTTGATACTGGCAGCATTAGCACACTGTGCTAGTAGTAGATACTTAATTACAATTATATCTACAGAGAGATATCTACATATCAACTTGTAGCGATTTGATTCCAAACTTTAAAATTACTTTGTATTTTTCCCTTCCTAAATTGATATAGTGCTTTGATTAGGCATCCTGCTGTAAAATATGCTCTCACTAAAAAATTTGTTTCCTAAAACACAAACCTAAATATGCTATGAGTCATATTTTACTTGTATGATATAATCCTAGTATGTTTTCTATGCATGTTCCTTGCAAGTTGGTGAACAAAATAAAAACTGTTGAAGAATATCTTTGATAAATTTAAAAAATTATTTTAGTCTAGAACAGAACTTTTTACTTTGGAAAATAAGGAAAATGAATTCATTTGTTCCATTTGTTAATTTCAGAATGCAACTTTTTTCCATTTAACAAAAGCACTAAAAAAGTCAGCTTTAATTTTTGCTATAGTTATTTAATTTCTAGTCATGCTATGAAGCATGCTCAGAAAACTAATTTAAGCTAGGCACTGCAAGACTTAGAGGATGTCAATCATTTTTTAGTGAACCAAAACACTCATTTCACCAAGAACTAGATTTAAGAGGGGACTGCCTGAACATTGCTATCTATTTCACTCCTCAACTGAGCTAATTTCTAGACACAGCCATAATGCAAATATGAGCACAGGTCCTCCATGGCTGCCACCTGCAAAGTTTATAAACATCAATCCTGCTTAACAAAAATCATTTTGGCAATTACTTAGAAGTTCTCAAAATAAAGGAGGGTAAATATTTTATGTCTTATCCATCTGTATAATCAGCAAGTTAGAAGCCCAGCCATATTTCAGGTGTTAAAGATTTAATCCCTGTCATTTTATTTTACAACTCTGCGTGATGTTATTATGCATACAAATTCACCTATGCGTGGACACTTGATTCCTTTACACTGAAATTCCATGCCATGTGTTTATTCATGAGCGTACATGTGTACTGTCAGTAACCAAACAGTAAGGCTTACCTGCAGACTGTTAAAAATGACAAAGAGGACCAACATCCAGAAGTGTCTGTAAGCCATGTGTAGGCCTCCCCAAAGCCATGTCACAGAAATCAGGGCAAAGAGATATAAAACCAATGGAATTTCTAGAAATCATAAAAGAAAAAAAAAGAAAAATTGAGCTTCAGAATACTGCATAGTCACAAATATAAAATATACACACAAAAATTATTTGGCTCATATCTTATGATATTCTCTATGCTTAAGTACCTATTTTGAAAGAATAACCTTGGAAATCCCATTCTTAGGCCAGAGAAGAACAAGCACATTGCTGAGTCCACATTCTGTTTTTGCTGGTAGGCAGGGGGATAGGGAAGAATGAGAACTGTTCCTCTCCTACACTACCACCTGCTGGACTATTCTGGAAGTGCCACGAACAACCGCGGAGATGCAATCACTTTTGAAGGCCAAATCTTAAAAGACTGCTCCACTAGAAAATTCCAGGCAGGCATCAGTGTGCTCCCAAAATTAGTGTAGCCCAACTTGACATTTTAATGTGAAAGTGATATAAAAACTTGTTTGTATGTGATGTAAAAGTGTGCATTCATCTCTCTTTTTCTGACTGAGAAGACTCCAAACTTTATAGCTAGGGTTAAGAGCAGAGATGAAGTGATAGATTCACTACTGTCAACACTAAGTTTATCCTACCCATCATTTTTTCATATAATTTGTTTCAATAGTTTTCAGAACAGATTTCTTCAGGGCCAAGGGACTTCATTACCCTTCATACCTGTTTTTGATATTGGGGTTTTAGAATAATAACCTTAAATATGGGGATTTTAATATTTGAATGACAAATTATATAAGATTTAGAAAGTAAGTCAGATTTTAGAAACTACAAATAAACACATTTTCAAGCTGTCAACAGACCTGAAAGTCCATATATACCCACCAACATCAATTAACACCTAAACTCTCCATGTACTGGGGCAATTTGAACAATTAAATACAACTGTAGCAATTTAAAATTTTTATTTTCAAACAATCTCAAATTTACAGAAGAGTTGCAAGTACAGTATAACAAAGTTTTTTTTCCCTGAACCACTTCAAAATTGCTGACTTGATTCATCATCACCCTCTGTAATACTTTAAAGTATACAAAGACATTAACACTGAGATGTTACTACCATCCTCAGATCCCATTCAATATCTGCCAATTATTCAAGTAGTTTCCTTTGCAGCAGAAGGATCCGGCTGACATGTTTCTTTAGTCTCCTTTAATCCCAAACAGTTCTCCTGTGTGTCCTTGGCTTTGATGACTCTGACACTTTCAAAGATTACCAGTCAGTTTTTCACATGGAGCATCCTTAAATTTGCATTTGTCTAATATTTTCTTATGATTCAGATTATAAACTTTGGCAGAAATCACAGAAGTGACGCTGGGTTCTTTTTACAGCATTCTATCAGGAGGCACAGGAACTCAATTTGTCCCATTAGTTAGGATGCTCATTTGGGTCATTTGATTAATGTAGTGGCTGAGCAGATTCTCCATTGTAAAATTAGTCTATTTTCCTTTGTAATTAATAAGTATCTGTGTGGTGTCACTTTTGTGAATGGAAACGAGGCTATATAATAAACCTGGCAAGCTCAGGGGGAAACATACGGCTGGCTACGGCAGGGAGTCATGTCCGAGCCCTACAGTTTCCTTGGCAAAGGTCAATCTTTACCTTAAGGGAGCTCTGTCCATGTTCTTATGCACTGAAGATAACATGCTCCTGAAAAGTCAGTTATTTCTTCTCTAGGCCTCTCAAGGGCACAACCAACAGGCACGAGAGCACAAGACCACCAGAGCATGAGACTGCAGAGCCCCTCCTTATCTTGTCTGTATACCATCTTTATGTGCTGTAAATGTTCGATGTGAACTAATCTGTACCCACCAATGAAGTATGTGTTTTCCTATTGTGTTTTTATCCTAGAGATTTCCCCACTTTGCTTTATATACCTCCTTAATCTAATACCAATGGATTTCATATACCTTCCTTATGTTTTCTGCTTTGATTCAAAATGCATAAAAGGAGTGCAAAACTGCCATTCTCAGAGGCATTTTTACTTCTGACAAGATACCTTAATATTTAGAAAACTGCCTAAGCTATGCTTAAGTTTGGCAACTGCATTCTTTGCTCCCACTGTGTAAGACGAAATTCTATTTATGGATCTGTGCAGACTACAAAAGAACTTGCATATTTTGCATGAACAACTAGGCACCAAATTTTCAAAAATTGGCCTGCATGCTCCTCTGTCTAGAGCCAAACAAGTACTGTGTGCTGACAAGGCTTAGCAGAGAAGCCAAGAGAGCACAACGAGGGCTGACTAGAAACACCCATGGCCCATGTTTTTCTGGAACTCTGTAGAGAAGTGTGGCACTTTGGCATCCCAGATCGGAAACTCTGCAAAGAAGAAAGCCAGTAAGAAATAGCTCAGTTACCGAACAACAGACCCCAGGCTGGTTTTCTAGTTCAACAATGATTAAGATGCAATTTCAGATAGAAGAAGCATACCCAGAGGCACAGCTGGATTTTGTGGGCCTGAAGTTTATGAAACTTGGAGAAGCTTCTTTAAAAAATAAAAATCAAAAACGCATAATTAGGTATAAGATCTTGAAATGGTCCCATGCAAGTAAGAGGTCCTGAAACTTAAGCTTCATCAGCTTTATGGTTAATCAACCTGAGGTGGCTCCTTTCAGCCACTTTGGGGCCTAAAGTGACAATAACCAAAAGGAGGAGGGGTGTTGAGAGTGAATAATAATGATGAAAGTGGGAAGGGACATGTTGTTTAACAGCTACTATGAGTTACATTTGGCAACTTGGAAATGAATGCTCCATTTAATATAAATCATTTTAGTTTCCTATTTCTTAAGCTGACATTTCACATATAGTGAACTATTAGTAACTTTTCTGTTGTCCCAATAAGTCAAGCAGACATTTATAATTGACAATGTTAGAAGCTTATGTTTAAGGGTGAATTAATTAACAGAAAACAGAATCATTTCAATGTTCTCAATAAAAGAAAGCCCCCCAAAACACATTATTTTGCCCAAGGAATAAGGGTTTCTATAAAAAAGACTATGCTATCCAGAATATATAAAGAACTCCTACAATTCAACAACAAAAAACAAACAATTCAATTCAAAAATGGGCAAAGGATCCGAATAGACATTTCTCCAAAGAAGACATACAAATGACCAATAAGCACATCGACATCATTAGTCATTAGGGAAATGCAAGTCAAAACCACAATGAGATTCCACTTTACACCCACTAGGATAACTACTGTCAAAAAACTAGAAAAAATGACAAATGTTAGCAAAGATGTGGAGAAATTAGAACACTTGTGTATTGCCTGTGGGGATGTAAAATGGTACAGTGGAAAACAGTTTGGTGATACTATAAAGTTAAACATAAAATTAGCATATAATCTGGCGATTCCACTTCTAGATATATACTCAAAACAACAGGAAGCAGGGATTCAAATGGAGACTTGTTCACACTCCAATGTTCATGGCAGCATTAGTCATAGCAGCCAAAAGGTGAAAACAATCTAGTGTCCATCACGGGATGTGGGATAGTTATGGAACAGTGGAATATAAGCCTCAAAAAGGAGTGAAATTCTGACACATGTTAAACATGGATAAATCCTGGAGACACATTAAGTTAAATAAACCAGACGTGAAGGACAAATATTGTATGATTCCACTTATATGAGGTGCCTAGAATAGTCAAACTAATAGAGACAGTAGAACAGAGGTCAGCAGGAGTTGTGAGGAGGAAAGAATAGGGAGTTATTGTTTAATGGGTAGAGTGTATGCTTGGGATGATAAAAAAAGTTCTGAAAATGAATAGAGGTGATGGTTGCACAACATTATGACTGTATTAATGCCAGTAAATTGTACACTTAAAAATGAATAAAATGGTAAATTGTATGTTATGTATGTTTTACTACAATTAAGAAAAAAAAAAAGACTATGCCAAGAAAGGCAGGCTTGTGTCAAGATGAAGTTGCACTACAGGGAAAAAGAAAATCAAATCCTCAAAATATTTAATTTAGGAAGGAGTCCCTAAAGTGAAATTACTTAAATTAGCAATGAGCCACCAATATGAAAAACAAAGTAGTCTGAAAAGGTTTTAGTGAATTACTTGTGGAAAGGTAAAAAAAAACCACAGTAAGTGGATGTGTCATTTAGTACTACTATCATTAAGAAAATCTACTTGTGGGAATTAGTAAATTCCACTGAGAATACATAAAATATACTTTTTAGTAGAAAATATGATTTCAAGAACTTAATTGCCATTTTTTAAGAAAGTATGGGGCTACATTGTCTCTTTTCTTTGTAATTGCAGCCTCCGCGGTTATTGCTATGCGCCAGCAACAACAGTAATAGCTTTATTATGGAAATCACACCTCATTTACATGAGGCTGAAATTTATTCTGTGTTTACAATCTTCTAAAGTACTTGTTTTAATTTTACCTCACTGACCTTATGATTCTAACAATTTCGATGTGCTACTAAAGCAAACTCATCAACATAAAACAAGGAACACAACTGTGAAATAATGTGAATCAAAGATATTTATGGGTCTATTTCCAATAATAGGTATGCATTATTTTAAATTAGAAAAAGGATCATTGAAAACAGGTTATCAAAAGGCCTTATTTCTAAAATATGGCTCTTTATCTGAAATCAATAGAGACTTGGAGGCAAAGAAGTTTCAGTGATTTGACCTATTTCTTGGTGAGAAAATATTGTGTTCTTGAGCTTTCTTAACAAGGGTTAACACTAATCCCACAATGCAGAGTCACCCACTACTGTTCTCAGCAAAAAAACCTAAAGTCACAGAGGACTACAAGGGGGCACATCAGCATTATCTGTTCCAACCACGGTATCCTAAATCAGCATTAGGATACCGTGGTTGGAACAGATAACAAATATATGGAAGGGATCTGCAAATTGCAAAGAATACTCCATGCCTCCTTTGGGTAGCTTTCATCCCTACTCTTTAGTAGCTAGTCTTATATTTGGTTCCCATTTTAAAATTCTTTTTTGCTTCAGTAGTTCAAGCATATCCCCCCAAAAGAAAATCCATTTGGATAAAGGAACCCCCTATAAGTCCTGTGGCTCCTGTCTCTAGATAGTTGCAAATGTTTGCTGTAGGGGGCTAGACTTTGTATATCTCAGTTTTTCAGTAATGTGCCAGGTTCTTCACTTGATTTAGCCATTCTTACTAAATTCATAATCTCTAGAGTTACCTTCTTTCAATGAGCACTTTAGGGCCAACGATTTCCAAATATTCATCTCCATCTTTCCTGAGCTCCAGACCTCCAGGCCTGGAGATCCCTAAAGCATCTCAAACTCAGTTTATCCAAAGCTGAATTTAGTATCCTTCCTCTCAAACTTTCTCTTCTTTCTGAGTACTAGCGCCATCATCCACATAGGTCTACCCCATGGCTGATTTTTTGTCATATACTGCACCAAATGAGGTGGGGATGGGGGCGGGAACCATGTACATAAAGCAGTCAGCACAGCCTGGAACAAAGCAGATGCTCACTAAGGCCTGTCTCCTATCATCTTCATCCTCGCCATTTTGGTCAAGCTAGGGAAACTGCTCATGGCTTTGGATAGTCATCTCTTGCATATCTGAAGTGCCAAAATATCATATAACAAAGAAACATGTTTGACTTTTTTTATACCTGAATTTCCCAAACTTCTTTGGCTATAGAACCCTTCTGTTTACCTGACGTGATCTGAAGATCTCACTTGGAGGAGGGTTGCTTTCAGTGTACAGACTCTAAGTTCCATCACATTCAAAGTGTCACTGAAAACTCCCTGACAAACCTATTTCAAATGGACTTCTTAGTGTCTTCCATTCCTCTCCTTCTCCTTTTCATATTTTCTCTTCTCCTCTCCTCTCCTCTCCTCTCTTCCCTCCCTCACTGCTTCCCTCCCTCCTCTTCTCTTCTCTTCTCTTTTCTCTTCTCTTCTCTTCTCCCTTTTCCCCTCCCTCCCTCTCACGCTCCACACACACTTCTAAAGAGT
>NW_006436298.1:21232801-21299984 GCF_000325575.1 Pteropus alecto | reverse complement strand
CCTCTCCTCTCTTCTCTTCTCTATCCCATCCCATCCCACCCCATCCCATCCCATCCCACTTAAAAATGCTGTCAATGAGACTTACCATTATGTTGAGGTCTATAATTTGTAAACCTCTTCTCTAGAAGTTAGTTTAAATAGGATATTGTAAGCTAACTTAATTGTATCTACACCGTAAAGTATGTACAGTAAACATAACTATAGTAGAGGCCTAAATCTACTTTCTTAAATGGATTTACCTTGACCCTTACTGATATATGAAGGAGGTAAACCTAATTTGGAAGGATCTGTACAGCTGAGCTATTGGATCTGGAGGCAGAGAAGAGTCAGTACTGGCCTAGAGTGTATTTTCTAGGGCACAAGAGGAAGAACGAGCAAACTCTCAGAGGAGACTCAAAGTCTGCTGAGAACCTAAATAGCAGTACTTTGTCAACAGCTGACTTAAGGCTTTCCTGGATGCTAAAGGACAGTCCAGTGTCATGCCTACTTTGAGTGTGATTTATTGGGATTGAAAAAAACAGTACAAGGCTAGAATTATGGTCTTGCCTTGCAAAAGCTATATATAATTTTCAATTTGCAGGCTATAATTTTGAATCTAAAGAGAATAATCAAGTTAGATGAGACATACCCACATGTATCTTGCATGAACTGTTATTAGAGTAATTCCATTTGAACCATGTACTTCGAAGTTGCCAGATGCTATCCTACTGGGGGGAGGGGGTCACATAGGTCTGTGATTGTTAAGGAAAAGGTTAAAAGGTCTGTTTTCTTTTTGTGAGGAAAAAATTTCCTGGACCTATAGGAAGGAAAATTATCATATGTGTTCACAGCCAACATAGTAATTTTCTACACATTTCATAAATGTTTTATAAAATGACATTAGGACAAAAGTTTTTAGAAGATCAGAGTTCTAAAACAAACATGAAGTCAACCAACTGAAGGCTGGCTTAACCTAGCTTTCTAACTATATTACCAGTTACTCAGCCATTAAAGAGTTGAAAACACTCATCTCCAGGCGTGCTCGGGCACCTAACAGCAGCTCCTAACACACTTAGCTTTTATTATATAATGAAAATATATAATTCGCCTTTCAACCTGCTTACATCTATATTTTGAATCTTACTCTATGGCCTCATAATTTTTGGAAATTAGGTTACTATGTATTTGACCATGAATAGCCAGTTATGTTTCACATATAGTATGACAGGACATCACAGTACTATCATTAAGGTTTAATAGGCTAACAGTGAAGTCTTGAGTCAATTCTAACACAAGTCTCAGAAAAATTAACACTAAAGATAACTCTATGAGTGTAAGAAAATATTTTTATAGTGTGTTAAATATGTTAGTTCCCAGAACTGTTTTCTGGTAGACCCTCAATCCTCGATCTGGATAAATGCCAGCTGACCTGAATGCTTACTTCCTTTCTTGTTTTGGTTCTCTAGCTATCACATTGCAAAACTGTAACACCAATTTAAAATTTTATTATGTTTTTGTTTTCTTTGCCATGTTACTATTCTAAAAAAAATCCACTTGAGTTAAATTGTTTGGTTCCTCTATCAATGTGATTAATTGCATTTCTTCTCCCAACAGCTATCAGATTATCAGGGCATTGTCTGGTCTTAAAAAATGATTTTATGTATATATTTTCCGAAAGCTTTGGGTATATTATTTACTCTATATTATTAAATAACTATATTTATAAATAGAGACAATTAACACCAAACCTACCTGTAGAGCTGTTTTTAGGCATATACAACAATAGCAGACTACAAAGTGGTCTGATAGCTCTGTGATTTAAAGGCTTATCATTATCCATTTAAGCAATGGCACAGTACTCACAGGTGTGGCCTGGATATTTATGCATATGGGAGTAAACGAATATCTCATTGCTCATTCTTACTAACAACCTCAGACTAAGCCCTTACAAAGAAAAGAAAGAGAAATCTCTGTGTTAAGAAAGAAAGGCAACCCCCAGACTGAATGCCATGTGGATAATCTAAGGAGAAGGAGCCTGCCCCAAAAAAGCAGTAACATCCACATGGACGATATTTGTATATTAGTGAGTAAAGTAATTTGATTAAAGTGCTTTATACCCAATGATACACCTTTAAAATTTTATTTCTGTATTTGTCATTTCATATGTAGACCTTAATATTTGTGAGATTTTAATTTCAACTCTTTTTTTTCTCTTTCATGTGGAGTTAAAATTGTTCATGGTTAGACTTTCACAGGTGTCCAATAATAGCGAATGTAAGATAGATATTGCAGCTTATTTTTGCCCCAGGCTCAAAATTCTTTTTCCAACCCTCTCTCCTTCCTTTCTTTCCTTCCTTTCTTCTTTCCTTCTTAGTGAGAATATTGGAATTTTATTTAACTCTAGGTACCATGGATTTGGCACTAATAGGTAAGATTAATAAATGAGCGGCCATATAGATTTTTGGTCACTGTGCTTTCCAAGCTCTGTAAATGAAGCTACTTTTTACTATTCAATTCCATCTTTAGTAGTCTAGATAGACCCAGCTCAATTTTGTTTGTTTCTTTCTATATTTTTAACTATGTGAAGTTGCCTCTGTTAAAAGTTTATGGAACACATTTGTTAAAAAAAAAAAAAAAAAAGAAAAAAACAAAGACAATTTCTTTTTCATGGTGGCAAAGCCATAGATTATCATAATCATAACAGTTATCATAACCATAGATTAAATAGTTATTCACAAATACTCTGACATTGTGTGTGTGTGGTGGGGGGTGGAGTATGATGGAGAAAAGGAAATCACCACACTTCTTGGAAACTGTATAATTAAATAAGTGTAAGAATCGAATATTGTTCATTTCAATTACTTGTTTGCTTACAACCACACCGATTTACACTGTCTTTACAATACTGTACAAATAGAAATTTAAATTGCTCTTCAACGCTTTTAGTCTTTCTCAATTTCTACTTCTTGAAGTTGATACATATTAATTATAAATCACATAATTTGCTTTCCTGAAGGTTATTTATACTAAATTTTATAATTTGCTTCTGTCAAATTCAACAAAAAGAAAAAGGTCTATTTTGAATATGGGCCTTCAGCCACTTACATCTTTTTTTAAAGCACGCATTGGGGTTGCCTGAGTGGGATTCATTTATCAAAAAGGCAGAATAGTAGAGTGGTTATGAGCATGGACTTGTGCCAGATTACTTGAGGGCCATTTACTAGCTGTGTGACCTTGGCGAGTTACTTAACTACTCTGAGACACAATTTCCTCATCTGTACAATGAGAATAACATTAGTACCACCCAAATAAGGTTTTGCAGATTGAGAGGATTCAGTGGTTGAAATGCAGAATACTCCGGACAGTTTTATATAAACTTTGGCTACAGCTTGTTATTCAAGAACATATTTCATCAGCAAGCATAAAAATGTATTAGCTAAAATGTGATAGGTAAAAGAACTGCATATGGATTTTCTTTCAAATATACATGTATACATACATATATGCATATATACATAATATATGTAAATATATACATACATACATTATAATAAAAGGTAGATCAATATTAGAAGAGAGCTATCAAGTTTTATAAAAATTCAGGGAAAATAACAGTTAGTTCCTATCAGTGGTATCAGGGAGGGCTTTGTGAAAAAGAAGGAATTTCATCTGGGCCTTGAATATCTGAATCTGTAAATTTTGAGTTTAAGGTAGTGGGGACAGCATAAAGAGAAGCAAAAAGGCAAATGCATAAATCAGTGTAAATGATTCCTTTTCACTGAAGTTAAAGGTCCATGAAGGTAAATAGTGAGAAGAATATTTGTAGCACTAGGTCATGAAGGGATCTTGAGGGACAGGGTAAGCAAAATCATTTTAAAGGAAATGGAGAGCCATTTAAAATTTCTGAGAATAGGTATGGCCTAACCGAAACAGAGCTTAATCTCACAGAATAGTAAATTAATTGGAGAGAATGCTGGAGGCAGGGATACCAGTTAAGTAACTACTGCAGTGATCAAAGTGAAAGGTAATGAAGGTTTGAGGCAAGGGAATGGCAGAGGACTGGTTCCCACAATGGGAAGAAGGGAACGGACAAAAAAAAATACTACAGAGTAGAACGTATAGTAGTACCTCTAAATCAAAAAACAATAAGAAACTTGAAAACTATACAGATATTGGGACTTCATCACTAGAGATTCTAAATCAGTATCTGTAGAGGGACTCATCAAATCGTAATTTCTGAAGGTGTGATTTTGATGTTCAGTGAGTTTTGACAACTACTGAAGTCTATGACTGTGTAGTAAAAGAAATCAACTGGCTTCCAGGTTAGGAAAATAAGAAAAGGGTTAAGAGGAAGAAGAGAAGAAAGTAGAAGAATAATAACAGAAATTGGAGTGATTGGGACAGGCAGAAGGGCAAAGTCGATGACAATTTTTGTATTTTCAGAGGATAAGGTATTATTTTCAGGAAGAGGATAAAGAAATTGTGGGGAGAAGTTGGGCTCAAGTTCATAGATTTGAAAATTACCACTATGATTTGAAAAAGGCATATAGGCAACCCCTCAAAACCACATATACTCCAGAGTTATGAGTCAAAAGAATAATGAGACATGGCCTGGGATTGAGGAAAAAAATTAAAAGAAGAGAGTATCATGAAAACCAAGTGAGATAGACTATTTAAGGAAGGGTACTGATTGAGTTTAAGTATAAGGACATGAGGGAAGAGGTCAGGAGATTTGGTGTCCAAAGTTATAGGTGATGAATGAAAGAGAATAAACAAGGTACTCTTAAGGCTTAGCAGTGAACAAAAGATGATGAGTGTAGGTAGCTCATGTGGCCTACTATTCAAGAAATTTGCTGGTGAAGGATAAGGCAGATGCATTATGGCTAAGCTCTTTAAGGCAGTGAAAGTGGTACATGTTTTTAGATGGAGGGGAAAGACACAGAGGAGATAAGAGATATTTAAGACATACAGAAATTATGGAAAATTGAATGAAATAAGTTCCAAGAGAAGGAAAAATTGATGAAGGGCACAACTGAGAGGGTTGGCTCTGCTGAGAATGAGTTATTCACCTCCTTATCTAAAATGGGAGGAAAAGTGGTAAAGAATGGAGGCAACAAAGAGAAATGATCATATAAAACTAAGGAAAGTTGAGTGACGTAACGTCATGTTGTTTTTGTAATTGTATAGACTGAGAATAAAAGGTATTACACACAAGACTTAAAGGCAGTGGAATCTGTTTCAAAGATTATTTAAGAATCAATTAAGGATAATCCAAAGGATTTCTGAGAACCAGAGACGGCCCAGTTTAAGGTTACTTAGAATAAGTAGGCTGGCAAAAAGAAAACTACGTGGCATAGATAGGACTGATGATTGCCAAAATTACGTAAGGAGGGAGCCAAATTGGTGAGGAAATCAAGGGAGCTAGTGAAAACATCCTTGGAACATCCAATCACAGGGTGGAGGGAAGGGAGGTCACAATGAGAATAAAGAACAAGTAGGAGTAAGGAGTAGAGAGAAGATGACAGGATGAGGTTGTGCTCAGAAAGAGATGTGCAGAAGGAAAAGGTGACCCACGGAAGGGAGGATATCATGAAATGGTAATCACAGCAACATGAATAAGAAAAGGGTGGTGTAAGCAAAAAGCACAGATTTAAAAAAGACAAAAAAATATTAATCAGGGACATAGTGACCTTGAAGTACAGGAAAGAACAAAAATATTTTTGACATCTTATTAGTTGGAAGGAGTGGCCTTTTGCAACTGGTTGTAAGGAAAATGACCTTTTATGAGGCAGGCCATTTCAGTTATAAGGCAAATGAATGAGTACTTTTGTGAAAATATCTTTACCTTCGACATGGTGTACTTTCTTCAGAAAGGAAACAACATAAAAATGTCATTTCCTTTCACTCGACTTTGAGTTTTATAATATGTAAAATATTAAGTATGGCATTATGATCATAATCAGTATGTCAAGTATACATTTTGAAAGATATTTATGATATAACTGCTAATTTCCCAGGTTACCTGTCCCCTATTCCTATTTTCCTAGTCCTAGCAACCCTATTTTCCTTTATTTCTGGATCTTCTCTTTAACATTGTACCAGTTGATTAATTAAAATGTGATCAACTCTTATTTTGTGACTACTTTTTTTTATTTTTAAATAACTGCGTAGGCACTGAATCATAAATTGAAAAGTATCTAGAAATACGAATGGCAATAATTAACACATGGAAAAAGTTGCAAATCAAGAATGGAATTTATACCCCAAAACTTGGTATTTGGCTGATTAGAGAGAGCTATGGTGTATTACAGGATCACTATCTTGACAGCAACAACGGTGGCTCATAGACCATATCAAAGGGGAAATATAGTGTATTCAATGTCACAAATATTGCAAGACAGCCTTAAAAAGTTGATTTTTCTACTTTCTAATCATGTTTTATACACGTTCTTTGGAAACCGTCTGAATACAAATTTTTAGAGAGACACATTAAAATCAGAAATTGCATTTTCATCAGCTGAGAATTAAATGAAAGACTTCAGGTATCCATTAAAAAAAAAGAATGTGCTCTTAGTTCAAAGGAATAAACATGCACAACTGTTTTGTGTAGCTTTCAAAGGAGCAGAAAGTAATGCTTTATCAGTAATTTTTCTAGGATAAATAAAGGATTGGAGAAGGAGAAAGTCTTTTAAAAGAGTGGAGTATGCCAGGAAAATTAAAACTTTTTATTAATTTGGAGAAAACTGCCAAGGAAATATATGGGAAAGTCACTTTGCTTATGTACAAAAATTATAAACAATTGGGAAATTTTCATTAATTCTCTGGGTCAAACTGAGGCGTGGCAATGGTATGCATACATCAATAAGAGATGCCAACTGCAATGAAGGTAAAAGTGTGTGCAGCGTACCTAGGCAACAATGCTACTATGATGCTCTCAGTTACTGGCTTTAAATGTACACCATACTGACCATATCTTCAAACACCCTGCTGAAGCTTATTCATGGTGGTTACCAAGATGGAAATTACTTTCAATTCCATTTCCTCTCCTCCCTGATCATAAAGTTGTTGATTAACTCAGCAAGTGAGAGTGAATTCAGTTATGTTATTTAAGTCATCAGAAATCATGTCACTTTTAGGGCATAGCATTAGCTCTGTATGGCTGAAGAAAGAAAGAGGATACTTGGAGATGGGGACTTTGGAAGATGATTAGGTCACAAGGGTAGAGCCCTCATGATGGAATGAGTACCTTTATAAAAAGAGACATGAGAGAACTAACGCTCCCCATCCCCTGCTCTCTCTCTCTACCATGTGAGGGCACAGCAAGAAAATAGCCATCTGCAAGCCAGGAAGAGGGCCCTCATTAGAAAGTGAATTGGCTGGCAACCAGATTGTGGGACTTCTCTGCCTCCAGAACTGTGAAGAATAAATTTCAGTTTAAGACACCCACTTTATAGTATTTTGTTGTGGCAGCTCAAGCTGGTTAATACAGTAGGCATGATTATGAATAAAGAAAGAGGGAGACATATATGAGAGACATTTAAGGAGTATAAAGGACAAAGGAGTTTTATATCTGACTGTATTCTGAACCAATTACATATTAAAGAGTTGTGCTAATAGAAATTCCAACACATACTGAGTACTTATCTGTTCCAGAGAGTATACTAAAGACTTTATATGAATTAACATTTAATCTTTCAAACAGCTCTATAAAGTATTATTTTATGCCTACACTACATACGAGAATAATGAGGAAAACTAGGGATGTTTCAGTACCATAATGAGAGAGGGCAGTCTTTCTTGAAAATCAGATGATGAAGGAATAATTTGCCAGTCCAGATTGCTTCAAATTCCTTCTGAGAAAAGGAGTCCAATAACTACTTTTATAGAATTAGAGTTCTCTAGGTTTAATATTTACATGTTATTTTTCTTGATGAAAGTTTTGATACCAAAATGGCATTGGTGCCAGCAATGATGGCAGCTCTGGAGAGCTTGAAAGTCACCTGTGGTTCTAATCCCTACTACAAACTTGGCCACATTTTTATGCCTCTGATTTCTTCAATTTTCTTATCCTAGTATAGGAATAATAATTCTTGCTTCATAGGATTCTTATAAAAACAGAGACAATACATACAAAATGGTTAGCATAGGGTCAGGCACATGGCGAGTTTTAATTGGCAGTGGTGCTGATGACAAACATGGCTACCAGGGTCCAGTTATATACACAGCTGCCAATATGTGCATTCTAGCCCTTTATTCTTTCTTCCAACTCTACCATATACACGTTCTATGCCCTAGAAAACAAACATAAATTGAATTTAACAGTTTAGTACTGAAACAGACTAAGTAGAGAACTATCCTTGCTCTCATCAGAGACTAGGTGAAAGCTAGTTCACGGGGATAAAGATATTCAGGAAACTTGAGTTCTAAAAAGACCCAGCTCTGCCACAAATTATCAGTCCATTTTCTTCTTTGGTTACATGTGTAAATCAGGAGTTTAAACAAATTTAAGCTTTCTCTCAACTCTATGATTTTATTTTTATAGAAAGTACTTTTAATAAATATATTTTTATAATACTTTACATCTGGATGTTCTAAACTTTAGGAAACTAACTCCTGATGTTAGTTTTAATATGTATTATCGGATCCCAAATGTTTTCAAAAACAATAATGAAGAAAACAAACACTGAATGACTGACTACACATCATCTTTCAGGCTCAAAGATTTCTGATTTGAATTTTTGAAGATTGAGACCATAGGTATGAATCTAAGCAGAGGATTAGCATCCATCATGTTTATTTAAATATTTTGAATTTCT
Source organism: Pteropus alecto (assembly GCF_000325575.1). Classification (NCBI taxonomy): domain Eukaryota; kingdom Metazoa; phylum Chordata; class Mammalia; order Chiroptera; family Pteropodidae; genus Pteropus; species Pteropus alecto. The sequence continues at coordinate 21,291,189 of NW_006436298.1, read as the reverse complement.
CCCACCATTGTTGTCGAAATGTGGGAAGACTGAACTGTGTTCACCAAGATTTTCAAGCTCAAGTGGAAGAGATTGTTCATTGTCTAATGAGACACTCTGGGGTTTTCCTTAGATCTCTAGGCATTGATTTTTGTTTTTTAAATTTTTTAAATTTTTTAATTTTTTTTTTTTCAGCAGTGGAACTGATAGTAGACTGCAAACAAGCAGCTTACTGCCAAGGACTTTTAAAACCTGTTATATTGGTCATTCTGGATCCAATTCAAGCATATACGATTACTAGGTAAGATTACTTTTACTTTGCTTTAGTGGAAGCCTCAATTTTGCTTTAGGAAAAAAGTCATGTTGTGTTTTTCCATTTTTACTTATAAACCACATATGTTTCTGCAAGCAATTATATTTAAAATGACAATGACATACTTATAATTTTGATATGAGAATAGTAAGAATACTAGAACCAGAGTGTTTCAGCTATTGATTGCTACATAGTAAACAACCACAAAATTTAGTGGCTTAAAATAATTTATTATTCCTCACAATCCTATAATCTGGGCTGGGCAGTTTTTCTGCTCTGTGTGGTATCTACTTAGGCTAGAATCTATAAGAAGACTTCTTCACTCACATGTCTGGGATCAGAGCTGGAGTGCCTGAAACAACTGAAAGATGGCCAACCATGTCACCCCGTGGCCACTCCACATGACTAGCTTGGGTTTCAAACATCATGGTGGTCTTGGGGTAACTGGACTTCTTACGTGGTAGTTGGCTTCCAAAAGAAAAAAAGCTGAAACTTCTACTTCTCTTAAAGGCTATACTCATTACAGAACAGCATCACTTCTATCATATTATATTGGTCTAAGCAAGTCCAAAGTCAGTCCAGATTTAAAGGGGGAGGAAACAGACTTCACCATGTTATATGAGAAGTAGCACACATACAACAGGAGGGAAGTAACTGATGGTGGTCATCTTTGGAGAATACAACACAGAGTCTATGTCATTTGCCAGGAGCTCTTCTCTTTCCTCTTTTTTCTTTGGATTTCACTGAGCTTCTTTGAACTCTACTTGAAATTTTTTAAATGTCAGGAGAAATAGTCACTCAACTTTAGGATGTAAGAGATGATACTTTGTAATATTCATTATAACAAGTTCTCAATGACTTTCATAATAGCAGTGGAATCTTGATTTATATTACTTTTATTTCCACTATAAATGTGGATAGAACCTCAGAAGAATGGAACCACTCATTCTCAAATATGTTCCTAAGCAGAGAAGTAGCCATTAAGTAAATTCTAAATACCTCAAATTCATGTTGAACATGGCCAATTGAACCAAGCTTCCTTTACATTTTTATCTATCATACTGAAACATAAGCAAGGGATTTGTAACCACCTACATCCGCTTTTTATTCAAATTAATTTTTCTTCCTTGACCCATAAATTATTCCTCACATAAGAATTGGCTGATGAATCAGAAAGGAGCCAGTAAATTCTAATGAGCCTGTAAGGAGTGACAAGCTTATCATTGCCAGAGATCAAAACCAAACCCTAAAATTACAGGCTTTGTTTAAAATGCTGTTTGAGACATTGAAATTTAGTTCAGGAAACCTATCTTTATCTTGACTCATCCTCACTGCACATTCATTCACTGCACTGAAGAGAGGAGGAGGCCAGTGATTCTTATTAGGAACCACTGACCTTCGAAAAGTTGGTTGATAGCAGTCAGGCAGCAAAAAAGGCACAGAAGCCAAGCTGTCATGGCTATCCCAGGCCAAGTTCAGAAAGGGAAGAGACTGACAGTGACCATCATTGGGAAATTACACCACTGAGTGTATTTTATTTATTAGCAGCTCTTTCTCCGTTCATCCGTTTTGTTTTGTTTTGTTTTTTTCAGATTTCACTGAGTTTATTTAAACTCTGCAATTAAGGGATATCAGGAGCAAAAAGTCATTCAAAATATAGAGTCATAAAGGGATTGATGATTAGCAGTCATAACCAATACACAAGTGTGATTTAAAATTGCTCCAATTGTCAGGTACATCTAATCTGTACGATAGTGATTAGTGTGGAGAACAGTTCTGCAGATATATGGAAGATTCCAGGCCTAACAAAAAATTGATGCAAACTCTTCAGTTATTCAAACAGGTGATGCTAGTGTTAACTAATCACATCTGTTTACCAAATCTAGAACTCTAAGGTAAATACATAATCATATCATTCATTCTAGTTATTAAAAACAAACAAACAAACAGCTTGGTTATAAGGAAACTACAGACTGAACTTTCCTTCTCATAATGCATCATACTCATTGTTAAAAATGATTTATAAACAAAAACTCTTGACAATGACCAACAACACTCAAAATTTAGCATAATTTATAAAACTAGGAAATTGTGCTTTTGTAAGAAAAGGGTTTATTTTCTACTCTTGATTTATTACTTGAGTATATATTTCTCATAATATATCTAAAAGTGCTAATCTAATTTAAAAACACAAGGCAAAATACAAGTAGGTTACAAAGCATTTCAGCTGCCTTAGAAAAAAAGGTTGTTTTTGTATGCTTGGAATTGCAGAGAACTAGGCTGGGTCAGCTTGAGACAAACTAGAACTGCCCTCCTTCTCAGTTATTAAATGCACATAGGGTGTAAAAAGAGCAGGTTTCTCATAAGAAAGTGAAGAGACTAGGTACCAGTCTGTGTGGTGCCTTTGAAACAGGTTTTCAGAGAACTTAGTTATGTCTGCTTGCACCATGGAATCTGAACTCTTAAGCAGGCTTTGTGCCACTTTTCATAACAATGTAGAATATCAGAAGCAAAGAAAAGCTGTTCACTATCCAGATTTTCAAGAATACGGGCATGGAAACTTTCGAAATGTACTTTAGATTTTGCTAATATACTAGAGTTTTCAGCATTCTTCCACCCCCTCCCACATTTTTTTAAAATGCAGATATCTATTTTATGTATAGTTATGTTCGATTTTTTTAATTCTAGAAAATTCTCAACCATCATCTCTTCGAATCTTGCTTTTTCTCCATTTCCTATATTTTTTTTCTGACAATCTATCCTCATATCTCTTAGTTTTGTTTTCCTATTTTTCCTTTTTTTAATGTTTCCTTGGTGAATTCCTCAATCCTAGCTTTACATTCTAATTCATTAACTCCCTCTTCCCTGTGTCTCATCTAGAGTTTATCTTAAATATTAAGACATTTAAAATTTTAATTAGTATGTTTTTTATGGACAAGATTTTGTTTTCAATTTGTCTCTTTAAATTTTATTTGTTTACATCTGTTTTTGTTTTTTATGTTTAAATTATTTTAGTGGCTATGTCTTCCTTTATACCAAGGGCTGGTCATCAAACTTTTTATATGAAAGGTCAGATATTAACTATGTTAGGTTTTGCAGGCCACATGGTCTCATACTCATCTCTGTATTATAAAAGCAGACGTAGAATCCGTACAAACAAATGCATGTGGCTGGGTTCCAAAAAAATCTTTACTTGCAAAAACAAGTTAGTACAATCACTTAGGGAACCAGTTTGGCAGTTTCTCAAAATGCTAACATACAGCTACCATATGACCCAGTAATTCCACCACTAGGTATATATTCAAGAGAACTAAAAATACATGTTTTGTCTATCTATCTATCTATCTATCTATCTATCTATCTATCTATCTATCATCTATCTATCTATCTACTTATTTTTATTTATGTTACTACAAAAACTTATATCTGAATGTCCATAGCAGCATTCTTCATATTAGCCAAAAGGTGAAAATAATCCACTGATGAATGGATAAGCAAAAGTAGTGTACCTATATAGTAAAATATTATTTGACAATAATGTCACACCAGTTAATTTAATTAAAAAAAAAAGAAATTATGCACTGATACATGCTATACTATGGGATGAACACTGAAAACATGCTAAGTGAAAAAAGTCAGACAACAAAGACCATATATGCTATGATCTCATTATATGAAATGTCCAGAATAGACAAGTCTATAGCAAAAAGTTGATTAGTGGTTACCTAGGGATCAGAGAAGTGAAGAATGGGGAATGACTGCTAATAGGTATAGGGTTCTTTGGGGGATGATGAAAATGTTCTAAAATTAGATTATGGTGATAGTTACACAATTATATAAATATGAAAGGCCATTGAACTATACAATTTAAACAGGTTAACCTCATAGCATGTAAATTATATCTCAATGAAGCTATTAAAAAAATAAATAGATGAAATGGAGAAACAGGTGAGTGGCTAGTAGGGACATAGTTTGATAATTTCTGCTTTATATTTTTGAGTATCCTAAATATTTGTTCAAAGTTATTTATAATTTATTCTATTTTTAAATTTTTCTCTAGATTAAATTTATCTTTTTGATTATTGATTTTAAGGGCTGTCTTTGTTAGTTTTCTTTCCAATGTTAGGGATTTTTATATTGCAGCTAATCTTGAATAGAACACATCTGTTTCTTTGCTTGTTCTCTGTCTCTCTGTTTGTCTGTCTCTGTCTCTGGCTACCTTTTCTTGTCTAATGGTTTTGTGGTTGCCTCCACTTATCTGTGCTGTCTAATAAGGACTAATTTGATGTCTTGGGCCTTCTGACCCCACGGCAACATACGGATACAACAGATACAGTCTGAAAAGTCTGGAGAGCTTGGCCCAGGTGAGTAATAAGATGCATTGCCTACTTTCTCCTTGGGCTCCCAGATTTCTATAATCCAAAGCCCAAGCTACTGTGGTAGCTCTTTTACAGACTCCTTTAATGCTGATGCTATTGCTCCAGTCTACTTGTCTTGGGTGGGACCTGTTAGTTCCCAGTTCACCACAATAATAGTTGAGAGACTCCTGCACCTACTACCTTGTGACTAAGAAAACATCAGGCTCATGACTTTGGCTCAGCTTACCACTTTGTGTTCCTGCTCTATTGCTGATACACAGAGATGTTCGTCTTTCAAATTTTCTCTTATTATAGATTGTCTTTAACTGCTATGCATATGGAGCAGGGTAGTAGGCAAAACATGAATTTACAGTGCCAGCTTGACTAGATATTTTTTAGGTCAATGCAATGGAATTTTAGCAGAAAGATTCAAAGAGTATCAAATGATATTTGGTAGATTACGCAGTATTCTTTTTTCCCCAGAATTTCTAATTTCAAGGTAAGTGGAGCATATTCAAGTGGAGGTAAGTTATAGTAGGTTGCAAATAAAATATAAAAGATTGGTCAGAAGTCAAAGTGAACACATAGTTTTAGAAATCATAGAAGTCATGGAAAAATACAATCTTAATAATAATAACCTTCAAAAGGATAACTAACAAACATGTCAGTGTGATAACTCCTTTAATTTCTACTTTTGATGATATAACAGATTTATCTTCTTTTAATGCTATAGTTAGCTTAAGTATTCGTTTCTATGAGATTTTGTAGTACATTGATGATTACTAATTTGTTTATTTATCCAACAAATATTAATACTGGTCTTGCCTACCCACTGACTACTCTATATAACCCTGGTGATAGGGAGATGAATAATAAATGGTGCTTGCCCTCAAGGAATTCATTATTTATTAAAGAAATCATCCACATACACCAAAAAAAGTCATCATCCCATTCTACGATAAGTGCTCTAATGGCTATGAGGACAAAGTGCTTTAAAGGCATAGATGAGGAAATGAGCAGTGGTGTGGTTCTGTAAAGAGGCAATTCCAAAGGCTTCGTAGAAGAGGAAGCATACAGAGAGCTTCCAGCATTTCTATAAAAGAATGAGTAGTATCTTGTTGGAAGTGGGGTCTAGGGAAACTATTATCTAGCATGCAATTTTTACTTAGATTATGGGTTTATGTTTAACAGCTTTGGGGAACTAATGAAGATTATGGGATGGTGATAAGCCCTTTCTACCTCTCTCTCATCCACATTTTCCCACATCACTTACTAATAAACACATGAGTTTTATCAATTCATATGGGAGTTCAAAGTAGAGTGTTCTTTACATGAATAAAGATGACTGTATCAGGCAAATTTAGGAAAGAATAAATACACTGGCAGAGTCAGAATATAGGATAAATAGTAACTAGCTTGGGGCTTGGGGTGGACTGTGGAGACCCTTATATCATGGACTAAAAATCCTGAATGACTGTACACTGGAGAGTGAGGTGATACATTTTACATTTTTGAAGTATAGACACCTGAGAAAATGAAATGGAGAAGAAAAAGACTCAAACTAGTGACCAATGAGGAAAATATTATAAGTCTATGTATGAGGTAATAACTATGAGATTGATTTGTCATGGGAATAGGGGAATTAGAAATATCATAAATATTTTTTATTTGAAAAGCTACAATAGAGCATAATTTCTATTAATATTTCATTGCAAGAGAGATTTCCCTAGATGACATACAAGAGTGCTGGGACATTCAGAATTTTGTTTAATGTCTAAGGGCTATGTTTTTCAGATAATCGAAGTATTGTTTATCTACTTTATCCATGTTGGATCATATCCAAAATGCATAGGAGTGATTTAGGCATGAAAAGGATTAATTCATTATGCTTTGCTCTTATGGTATCACTACCAAAAACATGCAAACGTTGACACTTCTATATTATATAGAAAGTAAAATATATCTTGTCATTTGGGGAGAGAAACTAACAACTCTTTCCTTAAGGATATGAATTATAATAAAATGAATTCCAAGTTAAATAAAAGCATAGCTTATGGAAAAATTCTATGTCCCATGAAAAAGTAGAATTTGTACATTAATTTTTTTAATTGACGAATCGAAGATTAATCATAAGCTTAAACAATATTTCTGCCTTCATAATGATTGCACTTTAAATGAAAGAGAATACAGAAAAGGTATCTAGATACAGCTATCTTATAAATGACCCCACGAAAAAATATAAAACATTCCTTTCTCTTTACACCATAAGGAAAATCTTTTTACATCTTCCCTGACCCAGCTCAGGAGCCAGAAGGCCTTTCTTATACCATTACAGTGACTCCTTTTATTATCCTGTAAGTGACAATATCTATTGAGCCCCTAAGAATGTATCAGACACTATTCTAGGGACTTTCTATATGATATCTTGCTTAAACTTTGAGAAGCACTTAATTGTGAAGAATTCCTCTCACTCATTTCATTTGGCTTTAGATTTGTCAAAGCTTAGGAAAAAAAGAGACTCCTCTTCTTCATTGGCCCAAGAGGGATCCCACACGCCCTGCTCATAAGATTCTCCCTAATACCTCAGTCACTCACATCATTTTAGAGTGAATTTTCTGTATGTAGGTGTGTGGTTATGATTCCTAGTTAAGAAAATTCCTAAAAGACTCTAATCTAACAACAAAAAAAGAATCAGATCGTAAAAACCTGTGCTAAGTATGATTCAAAGGGAAAAAATGAGCTGCAGTGCAAGCCAATTTGAGCTGGAAAGACTTGCACGCTTAAATAACCAGACATGTGTAGCCACTTATGAAGCTGTCTGATCACATATGTTTTTAAACATCTGTCAGCACAATCAGAACTCCACATGCAAAATACAGCACCCCTGAGCATTACAGAGGTTTGTTTGTGATGAATTCTTAGATTCTGAAAGAGATGAATAGATTTCACAGGTTGAATACTGGTTGTTACTGCTTAAGTTAAAGGTAGGTTTGGGAAGCAGCTCTCAAAGACTATGATGCATTTACTTGGACATTACTATCTTAAGGACAAAACTGGAACCAGCAATAAAACCTGCGGAGCCCTAAAGAAGGAGAGATGTCAGGAAGCAACAAGAAGCAGGAGAAATTGGAAAGCTATAGCTTCACTTATGGCTCAGAGCTAAAAGCTGAGTCTAACGTCACTCTTTTTTTTTTTCTTGGATAAAAAATATTCAGTGACATTTTCCCATAATTAAAAAGTTCCCATCGCCAAAGTATAAATACAGTTCCTTCCTAACCTGCAGCATTTGTTCTTCCTCTGAAGACGTCATCATATGCTTTCCACTGTGGCTTCACCTGGTAGGCGTGGATGAATACCACAAATACCACCACAAGGCACATTAAAGGAACAAGAGCTGCAGTGAACAGAGCTGCATAGATGTTTGGGATGAAACACCTGAAAGAGAGAAGAGATAACTCAGACGACTTCGATATGAACATTTGTAAAATCCAGAATGTATTACATCATTGCTTTATGTTAGCCTTTTGTATCTAAATGTTGGCAAAAGCAAATTTTTGGTTTGCCAAATTGAAGCTTTTAATAGAAGCTACATGATTAAATCTAACCCACTGTTTTACGAAGTAGGATCTATGGAACATGCATATGTTGAGATGCTCAGAAAAATTCAAAAAAGATTCTGACCAAAGAAATTCAAGAAATGCACATTTACTTTTCAGGTCTATATTCCTGGCCTAATGAGAATTAGGGACCGCATGAGAGAAGGTACAAATTTGAGTATTCCTAGGACTAATTCTGTCATTTCCATGATCTTGATTTTTGAGTGAATGAGTTTTGCCATTCCTAATATGTACATTTTCTCTGAAGCCATTAATTCTCTTGTAAATGACACGACTTTCCATTTAGAAGCTATGCTGCTCAACTGCATCTACTATTACTAGACTTTATTTAGAAGAATGAGGTCCAAGGTAAATTTACACTATTTATTTGGTAACACTGAAATTCTACAAGAAAAGATTTTAGAGATGTAACTGGAAATTTTTACTTATGGGTCATACAATCCTTTTGTTCATTACAAAAAGTCTTTCACAAAAAAATCTCAAAATGGAGTACTAAATAAGTTCTCAATATCTAAAACTGTGCTTTTGAGGTATTCTTATAAAGGACACACCTCCTATAACTTATATAAGACTATAATACTTTTAAGTACAAAATATCTTAAGAGTAGGGATTGTCTCTTTTCAAAAATTTCCCCCAAAGTCTCCATTTTTAATGCATTATATCTGTAACCCTAGAATATAACATAGCAAAAAATAATGGATTCTGAAAAAAACACAAGGAAAAATATATAACCTGTTTAAAACTTCAAAATCCAAAATATAGGTAATAAGGGAAATAGCAATTCTTGCAACTTGGGAAAACAGTGCCTTGATTTTATATTTAAAAAGAGACACATTATTAAAGACCTTACACAGGTATCATGTCTAGTTAACATGATCTGCTAAATGTATTCCTCTTGTAAACAAGACACATTTTGAGAGATAATTCAACCCATATTCTGCATCTACAAAGAGATGTCAGAATGATGAATTTCCTGGCTTTTAGAATTTAATTTGGACAGCACGCAGTCTGAATTCTTCCCTGTACACTTATGTTAAGACCCATGTCTTCCGGGTAAAAGGCATATGATTAAACAGGCAAACATTAATGGCCCTGATTTTGAATATATTTTTGCGCTAAAAATGGTGGTCATGTTGGCTGCTCATGTTGGCTACGTTTCTATGTACATCTTTAAAAGATTTGTTTTCATCAGAATTATGAATTCACTGCCATGGACTGGCCTAACAGTGCTTAGACAAATATAGATAGATACTTATGAAGACACTAACACAGGTTTTCACTGTTCAAGATTTTCATTTTCCTTGAAAAATGTTATCACAATTCAATTTCGGTATGTAAAATGGGGATAATTACTGACTCTATTGTGACCTGCTCTAGGAGTAATACAGATACAGAGTGCTAGAGTATAAGTGTGATACTCCAACACCTATACTTGCCAGTGGCTGACCATGTTTGGTCTTCACTTCTCTATTTGAAGTGCCTTCATAAAAAATTTCCTTTGTTTTAGAGGACAACCTTTGAAAGCAGAATCCCAACTAATGACGTAACATCCTGGTTAAAAAATAAAATGGGCAAAATGGACCTCCAGGAGGTTAGAACTAGGCATGTTTGCACTGGCTCTCAGGAAGAGAAGGAAATTCCCTAAGTGCCACTGCTCTTAAAAAATCTCCTTTGCAACTCTCTCTGCTTGTATGATGACTTGGCCATGCTAGCCCATTGTTTAGAGCCCCAAGAGTCAGTGTCTCCCATAAGTACTGGACTGCTGAGAGTGTCTTAAGTTGGCTGTCTGCACAGTCAACATGAGGCCAGGTCATTAACAAGGAGGGTTTTGGCCCCTCAGCATGCCTGTTCCTGTTGGCAGCCCCCTCCCCCCACCTTCCTCTCTACCTCAGGCACTACAATACTGCATAGAAAATAAACTCCTCAACCAGAATTTCCTTCAGTCTAACTGAAGCAGAAGTATAGTACATCCAGGTAGTTTGAGGATTAGATCACATGAAAGTGATGTGGGGATTAGGAAACTATGAATATCATGTTAGGAAAAGTTTCTGAAATAAAGCTGGGAACAAATTCTTGGAAAAACTTAATGTAATGTAAAAAATGAACAGTCTGAATGCTAGGCACATACGAGGGCTGTGGAAGCAGTTGATTATTGTGCTGGCAGCTATTGCTTTAAGGACAGATCTGACAGTAACCAGAAAATGAGACAAAGAATATGTGAATTTGCTTTCTTAAAAAGGGTGAAGAAAGTGTGTTCCTTATAATTTCCAGCTCATCCAGCTTTAAACTACTACTCCAGTGACCCTTTTCTCTTTCGGTGATGAACACTCTTTGGGGTTCTTTAATCACATGACTAACTTTTGCTGTTCCCTTTTAAACTTTCATGGTAAATTTTCTTTCCTTTTATAACCCACAGACTGTCGTAATTTATTTCAAAATCTTGTCAGGACTTGATTTTTTTCTCTATTTTTAGCCGGATGAAACAAGTACATATTGTTTTGTTACCTTCAGATTTTCCCTCTTCCAAGGACAGCTTGGAGCATTTATAATGCCTGATGTTACTTTCTGATTTGGTAAGATGATTATGTCTCCTAAGTAGCACTTTATACTTATTGAAGTGTTTTCACTTGCATTACCTAACTTAATTTAAAAAATGTATGTTGGTGGCAAGGGGTATTTGTTTCTTTATTCTTGTATGAAATGAATAAGAAGGAGCTCAGAAGCGAAGGAGTCTAGGAGAGACATAAGGTCCACTTACAACTTCAGAAAATATGGGAGGGATGCTGGGAACTCCCTGTACATGAGACTGTGAGTTGAGTCCATTTCAATCATATTTTAAAGAACAAGCTAACCCTGGCAAACTGGAGAACTTGAAGAAACACAGGCAACTGACAACTGGGCTACATAGGTAATAAAAAGGGATCTAGGTAATGAAAGAATAACAAATGTTTGTTTCCAAGGTCTTTTTTATAACTAAATTCTTCTCTTCAATAACACAATGATAATAGTTATGATTTACAGACCCATGTGCCCACCACCCCAGTTGATCTCCTTAAGATTTCTTTAATGATGCCATCTACATCAAAAGCTACATTTGGTGCTTCAACCAACTTTGTATTTCCCACGTGGAAAAAAAAAACTTATAAATACACAAATGTGAAGAGAGAATCACAGTTTGGGTTTAACCAGCTGCAAGGTAGGAAAATATATTTTTCTTTTTGTCATTCTATTGTAGTACATACAGTAGTTTTCATAGCAAGGGCAATTAACTAAATTCTAAAATTCATTTTAAATTTAAACTTTAAACAAAAATAAAGTTAAGATTAAATTGCAGATAAGCCACACAAAGTGAAATTGGGCATTAGGATAATAGATGGACTGAGAGAGGAAAGAGAAGAACAAGCTATTTTCCTAAACTGAATTAGCTGGATAATGGAGACTATCGTAAATATTACTACTACTATACGTACCACCACCACCACCACTACAAATGATACTCTCATGGATCATTTACTATGTGGCAGACATGAAACTCAATCCTTACATGCATTATCATGCATAAACATCACAACAATCCTATTAGCCTCACTGAATGCATGGAAAAATGACACCTAAATTACATAAGGTAAAACTGCTAGTAGCATAAACAGGCTCATTTGCCTTCACTGTTACATCTACAATTCTAAAATAATTTCCACTATTCCAGTAAAGTATTAGAGTTAGTGGTAAATGTGCCAGTGTTCTCCCTGAGGACAGGAACTATAATTTTTTTTTTTATATTTCTCCTAGTGCTATGCATAATCAGACCCTTAAGAAATGCCTATTGATTCAGCCGACTTTTATCATTTTTTAATCAGGCTTTGAAAACCACTTACTTGAAAAAAAAAAAAAAAAGGTAAGCACAGAAAATCCTGTATATCAGATGTTCAATCAAAATCCAAGCAACATTTGAATATCTGTTGTATACTAGGTATTGTAGTGAACATGGAAGGGTATATAAAGATATCTACAACATGGTCCCTCCTATCAAGCAGATTACATTTATAATAAATGCACAGCATGTCAGAATCTAGTCTTCTATTCAAGGTGTTATTCCTCCACCAGTACCGTCAGGACTACCTGAGAGCCTGTGAAAAATACAGAATCTCACAGCCCACACAAGAGCTTCTGAAACCAAATTTTAACAAGATCTCCAGTTGTTTCATGTGCACATTGAAAGTTTGAGAAATACTCTTTTACCACGCTTGCAGGATATGATGTAGCTGAATGTAATTTACAAATTAACTAATCTTTACATCTCTTTGGCAGTGAAGCTAAGACACCATGTAACCCCCAAGAAGAATAAGATCCAGAGATTTCATAGTACGTGGTGGTCATGGAACCCTGAAGAACCAAAGAGAAAGAAAAGTTAGCAGGGAGCAAAAGGGATAGAGAAGCAGAACTCTGTCATATTTAGAAGCCTGGGATTAGCCACCTGAACATTCTGATCACAGAAAATGAGAGAGCTAGCAAATAAAGTCGTAGGCACTAGTGCTGATGTAAATTCAGGGCAAACAGGCATATTGGAGTAAATACACAACGAATATACAGAAGAGATGGACAGAGAGAGTGGAGAGAGAAGGGGAGGGTTGGGAGGAGCACTTAGATGCTCACAACAACAAAAAGTGAGAGACTCTGTGGTCCCTGAAAGATGTAGAGTGCGGCCTTGGTTTTTGGCATTCTAATTCAAGTTCTCTGAGGTCCAACTATATCTCATTTTCATCGTTTGAATGTCCATGAGAATGCCTGTGGGGTACACATATTCCATAACCCATCCCCTTTAATGTGAAGTAGCTTTAGTGGGTTTTTACATGAAACTATAATGGCCATAGTTTAAACAGCACTAGTGAATCAGTGAGAGAGAGGAAGTGAACACACAACTGTTCTTTAAGAGAATATTGATTCTGAAGATGTAATAGAATATCACCACCATGTCTACCAGTTTCAGAGCTCATTCTACACCATGGTTAGCATTGATATCTAACTCTGTGCATTGACAACTGCCTTAGAAAAAAACAAAAAATATGAGTCTCACTTTTTAGTACTTAAACTATATCCACATGCTTATATTACTTGAAAAAACTGAGCATAAAAAAGTGTGAAAATTTTAGAGCAATACTGTTTTATCTACTCAAAAAGAACAGATATTTTAATCATTAAATATTGAACTGTCTAAAATTTTAAAGCAGTCAGATATACTATATACATGAAAATATAGTTGTGTTGTATATAATTGGCTCCTGGTGAATGAGACCGTAGCCTACATCCCTGGCTTGTTAAAAAGATAAAACATATTTACACATAAATTACAAAGATGAATAATGGATTTATAGTATTGACAGGTTAGACAGAGTTAATGAAAAACTGTCTGAAAATCATAATACCCCACATGACTTTTTTTTCTTTTTCCAGGAAACTCATGTCTGAGCAACATGCTCCTTGAACAACTTGATGGCACTGTTAAAATCACTCTACCAACTTTGCTCCAGGTAGGTTCCAGTGAATCAAACCTCTTCAGAGTTTAATCATAATAAGGTCAAGCTGACTTCTTATTTTTTTCATGCAGTAATGCTCATGTTCTCATAAAACAAAATTGTTTAGTACTGGAAAATGTCATTGTCCTAGAGCACTCAGAGGTGTCCTGCTCTTACTTCCTGCTTACCAAGGCTCTGAATGAATGGCTACAAGATTTTTTCCTGAAGAATCATACCCCCTTCCTGAAGATAGTAAAATGATAGGATTTTATAATTTTATTAAAAAAATAGACTTACAGAGGTGGGCACAAGAGTGGGTATAAAATTAACGTCCAAAAAAATTTTCTTGTTGCACACCCTCTCCACCCTGCATCTGACTTCATAATTTCACTGTGAAATTATCCTCAGAGTATTACCATCAGCATGAAAGCAGCCTCAGGTCAGGCTAACCCCTGGATGCAGTACTTTCTGATCTCAGATTAATGTTGGAGATGTAATATTTTTGTGTGTGTGTGATGTCAATCTGAGTTTATTTCAATAAACTCAAAGCATTTAGAAATAGCTTAGAAGAAATTGGGGGCCATGTGTCATGTGAACATGTTACTTCCTTTTCCTGATGAAGACTCTGTAGGCTTTGAAGTGCTCTCTCTCCTCAAATACTCTTACAATATATTTGTGTATGCTTCATGTATAGCCCATGAAGAAATATGTGAAAGGTAGAAGTGTTGGTCTGTGCTGACTAGAGTGTCACTGTGGGCCACTCTATTAAGAATGTAGATGTTTTAAGTAGCAAAAAATCCTGACAGCAATGGCGATGATTTCTGGAAGTAGGAAAAAATCCCTTGGCAGAAGGATATCCAACTTACAATTATCAACCACTTATTACTTAACAGTAGCCACATTACATTGTCCTGGAGAAAAGACGCACAGATTCCCCTGGCTTTATGTGAAAGTTGCAAATGCTCCAAGAAAACACTCTAGAGCATTCTCTGCAAGAGTGAATGCTCAGTCATACCCACATCTTGTATCATCTACAGCTGCACTAATATTTACAGGATACTGTAATGACTGATATTTCCAAATGGCTTGAAATCATTAAGATATTGTTAACTGAAGTCAATCATAGTCAGTCATACTGTTTAAAATACACTATATACTTCCTTGTTAAAATTTTAATCTTAAAATCCTGTAAAGAATAGGGTTAACTTTTTACTACTGAGAAAACAAGGACAATGTGAGTAGATGAGGTTATATGTCAATCACTTTAAGGTCATTATCTCAAACTGTTGATAACATTGTTATGTCTCAACAACAATAGTCAACTTTGTTGCTAAATTCATCTTAATCCTGATATACTGAATTATTTATTGAACAAATATTTCGAGATGTTGGTCTTCCCTGAGTAATGTTAGCACATCAAAGATGTGTTTTCAGATATCTGAACACCCTTTATATGTTCATACAAGGTGTTTGCTAGGGTTGGTCCATGATACTACTATTAATTAGTATTTATTGAGTATTTTTATATGCCTTGCAATGTTGTAGTTATAGTTGGAAACTTACAAAATGTAAAAGGCATAACTTCCTCCCTGAAGGATCTTAGAGCAAGAAAAATACAATGTAGCAATCTGAGAATATTATAAAATCCTATCTACACCTGAGGAATATCTAATAAATGTTTAAAAGGTTGTTATATTGGCCAAAATACCTGGGGAAAATGAGATAGAGGTCATGGATTATTTCAGAAAAGGAAAGTAAAACTTAGTAAAGGATTTGGAGACCAAAATTCTCTCCTCTTGATGGGGAATCCCCAGTTTTGATAGGGAAATGACACAATTCATTTTCCTTGAAGTTTTGAAATCTTAAGGATTGGATCATATGTGAATGTTGTGGAAACATTTTAAAAGTCCCAAGTTGGCCAGCCCTAAATTAGAGACCAGATAGACAGATAATAAAGTGATCTCCTTTATGATTCATGTAAAGAAGGTTCCCCAAAGCAAAGGACACTATTGTTGAGACTGTGTGTGGCAAAAGGGGAGGAGGGTGGCTAGAAGAAGTCTCCTGCTGGATTACAGTGATACTACCTACAGAAAAAGGAGAGTACTCCTAGGAGTAAAGGCTCTGGAACTAGGTTATTTGGGTCAACCCCAGGTATGCTTCTTATTGATTCTGAGAGTTGGGCCAGTATTAAACTTCTCCACAGCTTAGTTTCCTAAAAATAAAATGGAAAGAACGATAGCATCTAATTTGCCTTCTCAGAGTGCAGTGAGAACGGAATGAGTCAGTACATGCAAGGCTCCTGGGTCAGAGCCTGGCATGCTGTAGGTACTCAATAAAAGATAGTTATGATTATTATTATCACCTATTACTAAGCCCTAAATCCTCTTATGCATATACAAGACTTGACCTGTGTTAAAAAAAAAAAAAAAGAAAAAAGAAAAAGAAAGAAAAAGAAAAAGTGTTGAATAGTATGAGTTCAATGAAAGAAAAATCTGTAAACTGAGGTAGGCAGGGAAGACTTCATGAAAGGGGTGGGGTTGGATATCAGCTTTTTCTCTCTTGAATTCCTTATCAATCAGCAGATGTTTAATGTGATTCAACCATGCAAATAAGATGATCTACTTGTGTGCACAGTAGCTCTGCACGAGGGGAAGGAGGAAAACTTTCCCTTTGCTGCTTTTCCCCATGACTCATGTGTGTTTCTGCAAAACCAATTGTTGCAACTTGGTTCAAATTTGAAAAGTGAAGGTAATTAAGAGCCATTAATATTCAGGGAAGTCCAATATAACATGATGGTATCACCGCAGGCTGACAAGCTGACTTTGCTCAGAAGTGACAAGAGTGGCAGACTGAGCTCTTGGTTCAGGGGCTTCTTTAGAGATCTGAACTGATAGTTTCTTATCTGCTATACTCCTGTCTCCTTCCTTCTCTTCCTACCCCCAAAGCAATCAAGGAGAGGGCTAATGGAGGGAAAAGGCCAATTAGCTGATGGTTTTCTAGAAGAGTGAGTTTCTATTCTCTCAGAAGTTGCATTCTGGATGGGATGACTGCTGGGGGATCCCCAGTGCTGACTGTTGGAAAGTAAGGCATTGTGAATGACCCCATCAACCTGAGGTGCCTGTAAGAAAGATAACTGTACTTCTGCCTTTCATTAAACATTTTGTTTCTTCACAGAATCTTAAAACTAGAAGGGACAGTAGCAGTCATCCCAACCTGCCTCTAGCTTTATGGGTGAAGAATCCAAAACACAAAGGTTTGCTCATAACCTGCCTATCTGAACTCCTAGGTCAGTCTACTTGATGAGGCACTGAAGCAAAAGTCGGACTCAACAGAAAAATAACCTAGAATATTTTCAGGGGCTGTATACTGCTAATAATCTAAAAATCTCCATTTTTAGGAAGTGTCTCCAGAGTTTTATTTTACTTTGTATATGAACCCCCTGGGGCTAGGGCACTACTGAATAAATCATAGAATGATACACTAAACATGCATATTTCTGAATGTAATACTTGACATCAATCACTCAGGAAGCTTAGACAGTAATTATTCCTCCATGAAACGGTATTTAATGAGATCACATATTAAAAATTTTTAAAAATATAAAAATTCATACAAAAGAATTAATTTCATTCACTTAGAGATATAACAAAGATATCAGGAAAAGGCAATGAATCCAAAATGGCAATCTATCATTTATAAACCCCCCTCCCACTGAGGCCCTTTCCCCTCTCTGAAAAAATCTGGCTTCAGTTGAATCAATAGTTTATCATAAGGAATTTATTTTTGACAACAGGATGTTCCTGTTATTTTCAAGTCCTGTAGTTTCAACAACAGGATTTCAGGGTACTAATATGAAATGAGAGCAGCAGGGTAATATAACTTCTGAGGAAAATCATGAATGTGTGAGAAAAATCCAAATAGTAAGGCTATCTTCTTCAAGAACTTTCTAAATTTCTTCTCATAAAAAAAAAAAAAAAAAAAAAAAAAAAAAAAAAAAAAAAAAAAAAAAAAAAAAAAAAAAAAAAAAAAAAAAAAAAAAAGATGCTATGATCTAATACGCAGTAAAGATTTCTGGCTGAGGTTCTTATTCGTAGCTAAACTTCTTAATTGTAGAGCTGGGCTAATGTCTTTAAAAAACTTTCCTTTAATATGGTACACTAGTTTCTTTTCTCTTTCCTTTTCTCTCTTCAAATAAAAGTTTGATGTGCCGTAAAATAGAAATAATTTTTAAAACATGAGGAAAATTCAAGAGTGTGATATTCATGCCATGAGGGAAGGTATCATATACTTTTAAATAATAAAACCTTACCAAATGTCAGTACTGTTCTTCATAACCCATTTGGAGGCCTATTGCTCAGGTGTGTGGAGGGGAGTTCGGAGAAATCATCCCTAAATTAAATGCTTGCTTGATGAGTCTGCAGCCTGCTGTCACCGAGTACAGAGACTAATCTAATTGGGTTTCATTATGAGTGGAAATGCATCAGAATCCACTACTCTCTGGGACATTCTGAACTGAAAACAGAAAGAATATGATGATTTCACAAAACAGGGAGTGAGAAAGTGAAGTGCTTACGGATGTGGCCTCCCAATCAGATAGGCCTGGCTTTGAACCTTGGCAGTGCTATTTAATAGCTATATGACTATGAGTGAGTGACGTTAACTCTCTGAAACTCAGTATCCTCAGCTGTAAAATATGAATAAAAAATTTTTTTCATGAATGTGTTGTGAGAATTAAATGAGGTTAATTTGATTAAAGTGCTTAGCAATGTCCTAACAAGTGGTAAGGTCTCAAAAAGGATAACCATTATCATTCATTTAGAATTTGAATTGGTTTAATTACATTTCTGAGACATTGTAATGCTTACTCAGGTATAGAAAATCTATGTGCCATTTAACTGTATTCATAGTCCATCTAATAGGATACACAAATATCGTGTTAATTTCACTGATGTTTTTCAACAGAAAGCTTATCTGTAAAGTTGTCATCACCTCTAACCAAGTGTCTAACACCATTTCTCAGAAAAGCAAGCATTTCATTGAACATCTGTAATAGTGACTTAAACATGTAGGCTCTGGGTCAATGTTCAGTCTTTTGAAAGCAAGAAAGATACAATCTTTTAAAAATATATGTTTAAATCTCCATTTGGTTTTGCCAAGATGACACAAAATTGTCTACATTAAATCTTAGATTTAAAATCACAGAACTGTGAAGTCTGATTAAATCTTTAAATGGAGATGCAGATTACTTAACTACTCAGGAATGTGTTTCTCAAAGGTTGTGGTTTTGAATGGTAAGAAAGCACACACCATCTTGGTGGCCTCTTCTATTATGACTAAGCTGTCATTTTTCACAGCTATGTCACTGTACTTGGAATTCTGAAGACATTTTCCTTGGCAGTTGAGGCAACTTAGTTAAAGGTTCCTATCATGTTACTTTATTATCTGGGTAGCAGTAAATAGCATCCTCATGATGGTTTTTCCCCCTACTTTCCTCTTCAGCAAAAAGAAATGCTTCTTAATTTCTATAAAATCCTACACTTTAACTTATGTTCCCAAAAGGTTTTTAAGTAGCTTGTAAAGACATATTTTACATAAGATAAAATAAATTAAAAATAAACTAAGATTGAACCTGGAGTGTGGTACCAAAATACTGTTTGCTAAAAATGAGCTATACATTCATCTCAGTTATACATACACATACACACTGACACAGTGAATGAGAAAGGGGCTATGTAATAAAGCTGGCAAGCTCAAGGGGGCCACATGCTAGGTCTAACAAGCTCAGTGACCAAGAGTAACCAGATGGGATGGTCTGATCATAAATTCCTAACTGGACAGGCCATGGCAGGTAGTCACATCACAGGCCTATAGCTTCCTTAGCAAAGGTTAATCTTTACCTTAAGTGAGCTCTGTCCATTGTCCTTATGAATCTAAGACAACATACCTTTGAAATGTCAGAGTAATTTTCTTTTCTAGATCCTTTGAAGGCACAACCACAGGCATGAGAGCACATGACCAGCGGAGCACGAGACCACAGAACCCTCATTGTTATCTTGTTGCCCACATACCATCTCTATGTGCTGTAAATGTTAGATTTTAACTATTCTGTACCCACCAATGCAAAAGAAGTATGTGTTTCTCTGTTTTGCTTATTATCCAATTCTAGAAATTTCCCACTTTGCTTTCTTCCACCTCCTTAATCTACCACCAATGGATTTCATGTACCTTCCTTATGTTTTCTACTTTGATTCTAAATGCATAAAAACAAATGCAAAACTGTCAGTATCAGGAGCATTTTTCTCAACCTGTTGAGATTTTGCTTCCAGGCATGTCCTCAAATTTTTGGCTCAAATAAATTCTTATAAAACTTTTCTATAGGCTGCACATTCTTTCATCAATACACACACACACACCACTTTCACAGTAGTTTGAGAGAAGCCCAACTCTTTCCAATTTAAGAGCAGCATTGTTACTGTGTCATATAATGGACCACGTCCTTGATCTTACATTCATGGGAAATTCAGTACTGACTTTCAGATGATGGCTGTTCATTCATTTAACATACATTTATTAAGCAACAATGTGTATGCTACTTGCTATGCTCTGGGCATATGTGATGAATAAGACATGCCTCCTGACCTGGAGAACATCAGAGCCTAGTGTGGAGCAGAGGCTCATGCCAAATCTTAATGTAATGTGCTAAGTGTGATAGCACGACCAGCTGGAGCATGGCGGGAGCTCAAAGGAAGGTGTGAGTTATTGTGTACAAGGGGGTGTTGGATGGTGAAATCATTTTTGCCAATAAATGAGATGAGCATTGAAAAGGACACTTGTTATTTAAGTAACCTGATAGAAAAATCATTTGGACCATCTTGGAGAGCCACACTCCCTTTCCCAGACAATGACCAAGAAAAGGCAAGGCTCAAAAATTCTCAGCTTTATTTCCTGTTGGTTCAGGAATCATCTGTGTTCTTAAAAGGGGAAGCATGGCTTGAGATTTTCAGGAAGATAACATAATTATGATTAATCTTTGTTCTTCCTCTGGGGCTACAAAGCTTTCAAGGACAACGATTTGTGTATATGCTCTGATTTGGCAGGGTAGCATAAGAATTAACAGCTACATAGGATTACAACACAGCCTTGATTAATCCAATGATACATGGACTGTGTATTTTACTAATTTTAGAGAAAAGGCCCAGATAGAAAGAGGTACACATCATTTCACAGTCCCCCCAATACAGTCTGTGTGAAGGATAATCATGGAAGCAAGCTCAGGATAGCTGCCATATAAAAATTTCAAAAGAACTGCAGACAATCCAGAAATCACAGTTGCATCAGGAAAGAAGCAGTTATTGCACCAATGCTTTCTTCTCTGGATCCTTCGACCCAATGAAAATGACAAGATATGACCTATAAGGTCAAAGCTGAGTGGAGGGGGCTTGGGAAGTGGAATAGAGGTAAAATAATTCACCACCCCTCAAAAAATTCCACTTTCCTTTATTTGCCTGAAGCTAATTAAAACTTAACAAATGAAGAAAGTACTAATATTGGATAAAAGCAGCAAACCAAAGAACACTGAAGCGGCAATATTTCTAGAGGGAATAGAGGCCTTTGATAGTAGTGTTTTCCCCTTATCTTTTCAATGTAAATGTGTCCTTTATTAATTTATAAAATTCTTCCCAAACTATAACTGGATTCTGACACAGATATCTTTAACAAGATACAAAACATTGAAAATGCTAGGTTTAGGGGCTAGACTCTCCTGATAGCCCAACAGCAGCACAGCCATTAGTATGTGAAAATCTTGCAAAGAATATGGCAGAGCATCTCCTGTATTTCAATGCTATAAACAAAAACAGAGTGTAAAACACTACAACCATTAAATGCTACTACACAATTTTGGGCAGTTAGATTCTAAGATGCATCTTTTTGAGGAGAAAAGTTCAAGAAACTATAAAGGCTATCAGGCTATCACACACACACTAAAATCAGACATCTTATTCTTTGTAGCTCCTTTCTTTAATCCTCATAAAAACTCACTGCAGAGACCCTGATGTCAACATCTGCATTTGCTTAAAGTTCCAAGGGGAGCACCATCTCTGGCCTTCCTTGAGATTAATTTTTTAAAAAGCAAAGCTAAGCCAAAAATTTCATTCTATAGTTTAGGTGTAATCATTATCAAATAAATGGTGCCACGATACTGGTCAAATAAAGTCACTAGTAGTTTTAAGTCTATGGTTAAGTAAAATGTTTAGGATATTCTTCCATCTTTTATATGAAAAAAGCTTTTATAAGCCAATGTAAGGCCAATTCCTAGTGAAATCATAATGAGGTTCTCATTATTGTTAAAAATTCACTTGTAAAAACTAGGATGCTAAATATAATTTTTAGAAGTCAAATACATTTAAAATGTACATTTAATCAGTATCTCTTAGTTTATGGGTTAACGTTCATATATTTAAAAGTCAGATTTGACATTTCTGGGTGCCACATGAGACCTTTTTGGGTTCTGCGATTCCATGTCCCATGATAGGTGGTGTGTTAGGTACTTTTGCATGCAATCATTAGTATAATCCTCATGACAAATCCATAGGCAAGTATTATTATCTCCATTCTTTCACTTAATGAATATTTATTGAGCATCCATTAAATTCCAGAGACTATTCAAGGTTCCAGTGTTAGAGTAGTGAACAACCACCACAAATCTTAGCCCTCCTGGAGCTTACATTCTACTGGATACTGTTTTTTCTTAATTCTTTTTAATCTGACTTGGTCCTAGCTAAGTTATTAGAAAGAAATTAAAAAAAATAAGACTTAGTCTTAAACTATAGCTAGAATCTGACATAGATACCTGAGAGACTTAAAATATGAAAAAAATACAAATGTATATACACACACACATACTACATCTGATTGTGATAATGCCATGACAGGAGATAAAACAGGATAAGATCACAATAAAATGCTGGGAATTGCTAATTTTTTGTGAGAGGGTCAGAGAGGGCCCCTATGAGAAGCAAAATTGAGACATGAGACTTTCTATGACCAAATGAGTTAATTAGACCACATATAACTCTTTCAGAACAATAAGAAAACATACTAACATTCCAGTGTTATTATTAACACGCTGTTGTCACCCCAAAATTAAGGCTAGTCTTGAAATGGCAGGATACTACCCAATGGAATACCTCATCCAACTGGGAGAAAAAAATCTAATCACTTTATTTCTAAAACATAAAGATCCTTACATGCCTAAATAAGTATGATTAATTATTTTTCTAATTAATTCTCTTTCAGCAGAATCTAGATGAGGACATATGGTATTCTCCTTGGCAGGTTAGCACATGACTCATGTGAGCCAAAGAGTTGTACTGGGTATCTGATAAGTTAGTAGATTTTTATGAGGTACTTCTAGACTTCATATACTGTATTCTTTTTTTCACATCGAGTTTATTTCTTTTTCCTGAGGCAGCGGTGCTGGCAGCACTGTGTAAGAGAGACCCTAGGCGGAGAGAGTCAGTTGTGAGCTAGGATGAGAAACACTCTGGCCTCTTACTGCGAGGCTGGGAGGCCAATTGTGGCTACGGAAACTTACAGCCTGTGGCCACTGAGTACCTCCCACCGCTGCCCCCTACTCGCCCCCAGGCCTGGCAGATAAGGGAGAGTTGACCATCTGAACCCTTGCTGCCTCCTTTTTGTTGTTTGGATGTTTTCATGGGTCTCACTTATACCAAAGGGAAAGAATCTTCATTAAAATCTGTATTTCTTCTACAAAAAAAAAAAAAAAAGATTCTCTTTTCAAAAATAAATAAAGACACTAGTGATTCAAACTTTAAATTTGATTGATTTTTTTTCTATATCATTAGAATCCATTTCATTTGATTATTGTTAATTCTTCACTACAAGTCTGAATTAAAATATAGGGCAACTAGTGTCCACATGTGGCCATTTTGTGTAGTATGCATGCATTTAATTATTTATTTATTCCAAATGGGCTGCCTCATTTAAAGTGGATCACCATAAGAAAAGTATAAAAATAAGACTTTAAAAAGTACTTGAATAATTTGCTGTACTCCTAAGTGTGAAAAGTCCACTCAGCCTAGATTTCATAATTTCTCTGAAAGAAGGAAGGAAGCATCCTAGATCATCAAACGTTACATTTAAATAGAGAGTAGGCCTGACAGATCCATTATCAAACACACGAATTTTGATAAGCACACTCGGAAAACACTGAGTGTATGGAAATACATTGGTTGGGAAAAAATTAAAAGTCCTAAGCACTCCACTTCCAATAAAACTCCAACTTCTACCTCCACTGTCATTACAAGTGATATATCATCATCTCAAAACATCATCTTGATATAAATAGAAATTAATTATGTATATCCATTATTACTAATTTTCAACATACAATAAATCATTAAAGTTTCCTTTATTTAGGTTGCCATCTCAATTATTTTATAAATATTAAAAAAAAAAACTTTGAAGTTCTTTTAAAGATGTTTATCATTTCCTCCAAGGCAACTGGTCCACTACATTCTTTAGTGTTTCACTACCAATCACTCCAAGAATTTAGGAAAGGGGACTGCAGTATTATCATACACTTTGAAATAGATAACAAGTGAAAAATACTTTAATTATTATTTGCTAGGAAGGTTTATGGGGATAAACCAGGGTTCTGTTATGTTAACTCTATGGTAAGTGAGAAAGGTTTAATAGTTTACCTAGAAATTACTCTTAACTCTTGAAACCATAATTATTCTTTAAAATATATTTTGCAAATGTGAATAGTTAGTGATTAATTCAGATGAGTGGTCTTAGTCTAGTATTAACTATTTTTTTTTTAGTGGAAAAGCAAAATGTGCACCAACAAGGCTGGATTTTTTTAATAATGAGGTTATAATCCAGTAACCATCATCTACCTGTAAGTGGTTTACTGGAACAGCAGGAAAGTAACTGAAGTAAAATAAATTTCTGTTAGTGTTGGCTTAATATTGAAGATGCAAAAAAGTTGTGACATTTTTGTCATTTTCATTATTTTAAATCATTTTTAAAAGTAGATATATAACGTTGTTACAATGGAAATTTTTATCAAACCATAAGGTATTAGACATCAAAGTAAGTTGATAGAGAACACTGTAGAACTTATGAAACTACATGGCTATGAAAAAGGTCTTATCTTTTGAAATCTTCATATGTCAAGGGATTAAATAGGGAAAAAGAGAAAAATAGTTTAAAAAAGGGAAGATTGCTTATTATTTATTTATTTAATTTTTTTGAGATAAAGAGAGAGAGAGATAGAGAATGCATAAGAGAGCTATAGTTGTGCGGTATAGAGCTAGATGTGTGCCCCTCGGAGTTAGGAGTTGTAAGGAGAGATGAAGAGTTCTGGTGCTGACTCCTGTTTAAAAAATCTAGAAGGTGAGAGACAGGCTGGCTTGCTACTCTACTGTCAGGCTAGAAGAATTAGTGGTTGGGTTTGGCTGGGTAAACCAGAACTTCAAAAGCTTGCTGGGTCAACGCGTGCACTGATGTTTCTGTTGTATTGTGCACGATAGAACTGGAATGAGATGATTCCAGCTCTTGCCCAAAAGAACCTCTTAGAAGAACCAAGAGGCCTGAGCAGAGAGGAGCTCAAGGTACTGTAGAGTTCTTGGATAATAGGTGAATAATAAGCAAAGCTCCAGAGGAGAGCAGCCAACTTATGCAGTACTAATTAAATAAATATGCCAGTACTGTCCGGCATCTCTTCCCTTTTCTCCCTCATCATGTTCTAACTCTAAAGAACCAGAAACAAAGATTAGCTAACAGAGGTGAAAGAGGATGGCAGGGGGAGGGTTACAGAGAGGTGGAGAGAAGCTAACCACACTCTCTTCCCTGTCTTTAAGCTTCATGCCTTAGCACATCCTTGCTGTTGGAAGGGCAGTAGTTCTAACTGAATAAAATTAGCAACTCTGGCAATTCCAGGTGACTTGGATTTTTACATAATTGACTCAACACCATCTTTGTGCTTTAAAGTAGCCACAGAACATTTTTTTAAAATCCAAAGGCAGAAGATTTCTATCGAATGAATTCCTATAAAGAATGGCAAAATATTATTGCTTTATGATTAGATTTCATTAATCCCAACATATTGTTACATGTAATGGAAAATAAAAAGGTACTGACAGCTGTGGCTGCTGGTCAAAATAAAGTGCCTTATTTATCAGATCAGTGTACATCAGAGACTCCATCATGTGGTTATATGTAAGACTCTTAATAAGGGACTAAATTGTTTTGGGTGATATTATCATAGAACCTACTCTTGCAGAGTGCTTCGTGGTTTCCAAAGCACTTTCACACACCATATCTCCCTTTTAGATAGTCAGGACAGATATCATCATCCTTCTTACAATGACAAAGAACCTCATCTGGCTAAAAATGTGCCAACAGTTATTGGGTGTGGAAACTAGAACTCAAAGTCAGATCTTTGAAGTCCCAGATCAGTGCTATTTTTACTCTACTATAATGACCAAATTTTGATTGATGAGATCTAAAATGAGTCTTCTCATATAGAATAGTTGCTTACCTTTGATTTCCATGACTTCTTGGTTGTATTCTTACAAGAATGTTTCTCTTTACAAGATTTACCTTAAATAGATTTCTTTTATTTCTGACCAAAAGACCCAACCAAATATGAGTAGAAACATACTGTATTTTTTTTAAGTTAAGTACTTAACTCACTAAAGCATATGCCTAGTATTCATTGAAAAAACTGAATAGAGAGGTGTAAGGATCCAGTTAGAGAAAGGTGATATTTACATTTATAAAGTATCAATAAATTAGTAAAATCTGTTCTGGCCATTGGGCAATCCCTGGTTCAAACCATCTGCTCTAGTCTTTCAGCCATGTCAATTTGCCCATTTTTATTTTTGCTCAGGCTATACTTCATGCATGGATGTCCTCCCTTCCTAAACTACCTAGTAAAATGTTTTTCATCCTATAATGTCTGGCTAAAGCACCTCTCCTCTGATCATGTCTACTCACAATGGTTTTTCCTTCATCTGAATTTCTGTATCACTAATGATTTACTGGTCTCATGTTTTTTGTGTCTTACTGCTCCAAATAAACTATAAGCTTTTCAAAAACAGAGCTTCAGTTTACATATTGGCAAATGATGAAGGTTTAAGAAACAAGAAATATTTGTTCTTTTATCTCTATGTATGCCAGTCTGTACTTAAACGAGATTTCAAAAGGCAAAGTCAACTTATTTTCATTTGAAAATACCGATATAACGAAATCAAAGCAAGTATAATTCTGGTGTGGTTTAGGAGGCTTTCAATTTTTCTGACATCTCCATTGTTTTTTAATCTAACCTGCTTAAAAAGCCTTTGGCAATTTTACCCTGAGGTATATTCCAAAGCAAAGCAACAGCTTTAACAACAATTCTCTGTTGAATTATTCAAAACTGAAAATAAGAAATTACTTTCAACAGTAATACTAAAAATAAAATGCATACTAAGTGATTACTACTCTAAAAACTCTTTCTTTACCACTGATAGAAAGCATCACCATCTTTGTGTGTAAAAAGTCTTAAATCTTTAAACTTGTACTGTTTTCTTTCCTTGTTTCAAGTGTATGTTAAACGTCACATATTTAAAAACAAAATTAACTTTGAGTAGTCAAACTGAAGGTCAGGATTACATTCTACATCACTATAGAAACTCTTAAGTGTTGCGTATGAGCGTAGTGTTCTTCAATTCATTGCAAACATAACCCGAAACTAGGATTTAGTTCACTCTGGAGTAATTGTAATTACTTTGTGCTCTAGGGAGTTCTGATATAAAAATTCATGTATCTATACAAATGCATTTTAGTGGAAATATACTTTTATAAATATTTCTTCATATATTCAGTCACTAAATATTTGTTGAGCACCTGCACCTACTATGTAGGTGCTGGACACTGCTCTAGACTCTAGGGTTACAGTGCTACACCAAAGACCTTACTAAGATGACATGATGACATGATGACATATTTTTAAAAAAACAGAAAGATAAAATAATTATAAAATATAATACTGGGTGGCAATCTGGGCTATAAGAATATAAAGTGAGTGAATAGGGATAGAGAGTGAAAAAAATGGTCAGAAAAGACCTCTCTGAGGAGTGATATTAGAAGTGAGAGAACATGTCAAGCGCGTATCTGAAAGAACATTCTAGATAGAAGGTACAGCAGTAGCAGAAGAGTAGAATGAATAAAATAACTCATTTAATCTTTGCAGCAATCTTAAAAAGACATGAAGAGGTTGAACTTGTTCAAGGTTAACTCTAGGAAAAGGCAGAACCAGAGTTTGAACCTAAGCAGTTGGTTTGGCTCCAGAGTCCCCTTCTCTAATCACTGTACCACACCACCTCCCTAAACAAGGGGGCTGCTGGAGCTGGGCACTGAGTGATGTCTCCTTACAAAAGTTGTAGCAAGAACTTCTAGAGCTTCAAAGAGTATCATCACCAAGAGATAAGGATATTAGCTTTGATTAAAAAAAAATTAAGATTTATCCTCTTGAGCCAATATAGTACTAAACAGAACTACATCTGGAATTGAGATTCCTCTGGAAGAACAATAAACACAGATTAATTTGTGTCCAGGCTATGGACAACTTTAAAATAGCCAAAAACACACCATAGGTTTATCTCTTCTATTGCATCTGAAATAATGAAGCAGAGATGGAACTTTGTTGCTTCTTCTCCTAAGTGTTACATTTGGTTTTCCCAGAAGGTGAACAGAAAATTACAGATAAACACTGAACTGTGGATAAAACTACCATACAAGGCTCAGGCTGTGTGTGAGCACACATTAATAAAAATGCTTGGGGTTACTACTGACTCAAACTATAGCTTGTTTGTTCTCTTGGGAAGGAAAAAAAAAAGCCAAAAATCAAGTTTTAAGGATCTTAATAAAGAATTAGAACAAAACAGTGAACTCTTTCAGCACTCAGAATCACATGTAAAACCATCATGGAGGCTGTTTTCTAGGGTGCCTCCCATTTACGCACCTACAGTACAAGTTTGTGAAAGCCTTAACATTCATAACTTTAGAACGCATGAAGGAAACAGGACAGAGATTGTTTGCTAATGTGTAGCGTATTATTTTTAAAAGACGGCTGTATTTTCTAATACTGAAATTTTATTCAGATTAAATGATCCTGATTTAATATTTAAAGATAGATCTCTTCAAAGTGATTGGCTAAAAACCAAAATGTATCAGGCTTAAGCAATGGAACATTTGTTTTAACGTAAAAGACAGTAGACATGTCTTGTGATGTCGATGGATAACTCCGGCCCAACTGTGAATGAAATAAACAGGTTTACTTCGTAGCTTTAAAAAGTGTTATTTTTTTTATATACCAACTTACTGATACTTATTCATTCATTGTCATTTATGGTGATTCCCGAATGTATGATTTCCGGATTCTTTTATTATTTAAAATAAAATAGGTTGTCTGTAGCAAAGCACAATCCTTTCATACTACATTAACTATTCAACTGATTTCAGAGACATTTAGGCAGAGTCTGGTGAGATCAATTCTGAACTGGAAGAGCATATCTTCCTGCACCAAGGATGTATGGATTAGAGTGATTAGATCACAGGTCAATTGGTAAAACTGAGAGCCTAAAGCTTAAAACCTCTGTGAAGCAGTTAAATAACTCCCAAATTTCTTCATCCTTAAAACTATTCCCTAATGGAGAGCTAATTGTAATCACATCACCTAAGTTCTCAAATGTAAGGTGTTCCTTACATATAAAAGGAAAACAAATATATTAAGCATGTGTTTATCTGCATATTTGAATTTGTTTTCAGAGCATCATTAAAAAATTACAAATCAATGAAGACTCGTGATTATATCTGGGTAGAAATAATATCAATCGATTGAAATTAATAAAGATATAGCCTCTAAAAACTCCTCTGATTTCAGGAAATTTTCCTGTTTCCAGAAGGTTCTAGACCAGGTTGTGCCACAAATAAGTTATTTCACATTGAGCAAGTCGCTTAGGTAGGCCTCAATCTCATTATCACTTAAATAATGAGGTGACTTGAGCAGGAGAGGGTAAAAGATGGGCCTTCAGTTTCTTTGCCGAATTCAACGCTGACCTGGATTCAACACTGAGTCTATTCATAAAGGTGCTATTACCATGTATTTTTATTTAGTATAATTTAGGATATTAAGAAACGTCATCTTGCATAATTACTATGAAAATGAACTTAGTTGATAATAATAATAAGTGGAGACAATGGACCAGATGAGACCAAACTGCAGATAATTGGAAATTATATCAGTATCACACTATCATTAATCTTTTACTTGGATTAGTAGCATATCTAGCTTCTATTCACTGAAAACACAGTGGCTGGAAAGCTGGCAGTCTAGGAGTCTGCTATGCATCATGAAAATACCAGCACAAATATATATTTTTTTGTTAGATCCACAGAACAAATTCCATTCACAGATGATTAAGAATTGAGCGTAAATACAAATTAGCTTTAGCACACATGTATTCAGCAAACATTTTAGTCTATTACACTCCAGTCCCTATGACACAAATTTGCATAGCATATGATTCCTGCCTCTGTGAAGTCTATATTCATCTAACTGGCCACTCGGACTCTGAGCAGCATAGGATCCCTACCAGTCACTCATATGAGAAGGAACTCTATTTTAAAAGGTTCCACCAAAGGCTTCCAATTCATTCCAATACTTATTTACTCCCAGTGAACAATTTCCCTATATCTAATCCAACTATTTTACGATTCTACTCAAACTTCTTTTATTCTTGGATATAATGATATAGATGCAAAAAAAAAAAAGCCAGTTTTTACTGAATTAGAATTGTATGTATGTAGTATGTATGTATGTATGTATGTATGTATGTATGTATTGTTTCTCTTTTACTATAATAACAATTTTATATCTATTATCCTACAAAAATGCTCGGGGTTACTACTGACTCAAACTATAGCTATAGTTACTACTGACTCAAACTATAGCTATAGTTTGAGTCAGTAGTAACCCCAAGCATTTTTATGCTTTATTTTGCATACACAAAGCACTGCATACATATTTATTGATTTTTAAATTTTATTTTCTACACATTACTCATCTTCATAGAATTCTACTGAATCCTTTCCAATTGGCCAGTCACTGCTTCATCCTCTGGCCATCCCAAGTGGTTCCGAGATGGGTAACAACTCAGAGTCTTCCCTGTGTTCATGGTGGGAAAACAACACACTGTTCCACTGGGAAACCAGAAGGACCATGGAGGCTACGAGCTACGAGGGGCTTCCTGTCCTACCTCATGGAGAAAGCCTGACCAATTATGAAAGTCACAATGGAATCCAGAGGTGAGTCATGGAGTGAGACAGAACCCTGATGACATTTTTGTATTCAGAGCTGCCTGAATCCTACTCTGCTCTGAAGGTGTATATATATATGCCCCAGGATTAACACATTGGGAAATTAGGGAATGCTAATGATGGTATTATACCCTAATTTAAATCTTATAGTTTGGAAGGTATCATATGGGTAGGAAAATGTGAGGTGAAATTTTTTTACCTACTGATAGCATAAGGGGATTCTTTCTTCAATGAATTCAAGCAAAAAAATAGCAATCTGTTGAGGTTAAGAGGTATGTGTGACATCTCAATTCCCTACAGTTCATCTTTCATCTGCACCAAAATTATTTCTTAGAGCTCTGCAGAGAATCAGATTCCTTATGTGTATATATCTAAAATGCTTGCTGTCACTGAAATAGAAGTGAATTTACGAGATAAATCCCCAAGAGGCTAGTTAATTCCTTCTAGGCATTCTGCCTGTGCAGTTGCCAATGCCAGAAATCTGAGAATCGTCCATGACTTTTTCTCCCTATAAATCAAATCAATCACCCAGGCTGGACAACTATGCTTTATAAATATT
The DNA here is from genome assembly GCF_000325575.1 of Pteropus alecto. Taxonomy (NCBI): domain Eukaryota; kingdom Metazoa; phylum Chordata; class Mammalia; order Chiroptera; family Pteropodidae; genus Pteropus; species Pteropus alecto. The sequence goes on along the minus strand of NW_006436298.1, from coordinate 21,259,458 downwards.
TTTTGAATCCATTCATTTCTCTTCATCTATACTGCCACTGTCTATAGACCAACCAGATCACTATCACTTCTTGCCTGGCTTATGGCAATAAGCTTTCAACTCCATTATCTACATTTACCTAGTCCTCTACAATCTGGTTCTTATAAGACAGTATATGGGGGAGAAGCTTTTTAAAAATGCAAATAAGAGCACTTTTTCAATTTTATTATTAAAAGTATTTATTTTTATTTTCAAATTATAGTTGACATTATTATATTAGTTTTAGGTGTACAGTATAGTGGTTAGACATTTATATATCGCATGAAGTGATTCCCTGGTAAGTCTTGTACCCCCTGACACCATATGCAGTTATTACAATATTATTGACTGTATTCTCTATGCTGTACTTTACATTCCTGTGACTATTTTGTAATTGTTAATTTGTATTTATTCCTTCACCTTTTTCACCCATCCCTCCAACACCCCTCCCATCCGGCAACCATCATTTTGTATTCTGTATCTATGAGTCTGTTTTTATTTTGTTAGTTTGCTGTTGTTGTTGTTGTTGTTGTTTTAGATTCCACATACAAGTGGAATCATGGTATTTCTCTTTCTCTGTCTGACATTTCATTAGCATAATACTCTCTAGGTCCATCCATGTTGTTGCAGATGGCAAGATTTCAGTCACTTTTCTGGCTGAGTAATGTTCCACCGTATATATGTACCCCTTCTTTAACCAGGCCTCTATTGATGGCCACTTAGGTTGCTTCCATATCTTGGTTATTGTAAATAATACTGCAGTGAACACATAGATGTGCATGTCCTTTCAAATTAGTGTTTTGCATTTCTTCAGATAAATATCCAGAAATTACGGGGTCCTTCTTTGTCTCTTATTACAGCCTTTGTTTTCAAGTCTATTTTGTCTGGTATAAGTATTGCTACCCCAAGGTCTTTTCTTTTCCATTTTCATGAAATATCTTTTCCAGCCCTTTACTTTCAGTCTGTGTGTGTCTTTCAAACTGATATGTCTCTTGTAGGCAGAATATTTAAGGGTTATGTTTGCTTATCCATTCAGCCATTCCATCCATGTCTTTTGATTGGAGCATTTAATCCATTTACATTTAAAATGATTGTTAACATATGTAGATATTACCATTTTATTATTCATATTTTTTAATCTTTATCTTTTTCTTCCTTTTCTTCTTAAAGAAGTCTCTTTAACATTTCTTGTAAATACTGGTTTGGTGGTGATGAATTTATTTAGGTCTTTGGGAAATTCTTTATTTTTCTTTCTATTCTAAATGATAACATTGCTAGGTAAAGTCATCTTGGTTGTAGATTCTTGCTTTTCACCACTTTGAATATTTCATGCCAATCTCTTCTGGCTTGCAAAGTTTCTGTTGAGAAATCAGCTATCTTCTGGGAGCGCCCTTGTAGGTAACTAAATGCTTTTAAGATTCTTTCTTTGTCTTTAACCTCTGGTGTTTTAATTGTGATGTGTCTTGGTGTGGATTTCTTTGGGTTCATCTTGTTTTGGACTTTTCGTACTTCTAAACTTGCATGTCTATTTCTTTTGCCAAGATAGGAAAGTTTTCTGTCATTATTTCTTCAAATAGGTTTTAAATCCCTTGCTTTCTCTTTTCTCTTTCTGGTACCTTTATGATGTGAATGTTGTTATGGTTAATGTTGTCACAGAGATCTCTTAATCTTTCCTCATATTTTTTTTTTCTTCTATCTGCTGTTCTGTTTTCTTTTCTGCTACCTTGTTTTCCGAATCGCTGATTTCATCCTTTGTTTCACCTAATCTGATGTTGACTCTTTCTAATTTATTCTTCATTTTGGTTATTGTAGTCTTTATTTCTGATTGGTTCTTTTTATGGTTTCTATGTCCTTTTTTTATGTTTACTATTTCTCTGTTGAAGTTTTAACTGAGTTCATCCACTCCTCCCCTAAGTTCATTGAGCGTCCTTATAACCAGTGTTTTGAACTCTGCATCTGATAGATTGCTTGCCTCCACTTTGTTTAGCTCTCTTTCTGCAGTTTTGTCTTATTCTTATTTGGAACATATTTATCTCCTCATTTTGGTTGCTTCCCTGTGTATGTTTCTGCATATTAGGTAGATCTGCTAGGTCTCCTAGTCTTGGCAGGGTGGCCTTATGTAGTAGGTGTCCTATGGGGCCCAGTAGCACAGTCTACCTGGTCACCTGAGCGAGGCGATCCAGGAGTGTCCCTTGTATGGGTTGTGTGTGCTCTTCTATTATAGTTTAGTGTCGATTGCTGTTGGCACATTAGTAGGTTGAAGTGACTTGCAGGTTGACTGGTTGTGGGGACTGGCCATATTTACAGCAGATGAGCTATTGTGTGGAGGCTGATCCAATGGAGTGGAATTCACTGAAGTGGGGCTCTGGTGCTTCCTGAGTCCACTTATTGGATGTATCACTTGTGGAGCTTATTGGGTGGTGCTCTGGCATTATCTGAAGCTGGTCACTATATGTGTTAGTTCTGGGAAGGGCTCCAGTATAGGCCTAGATCAGCTGCTGCCTGTGCCCAGCCCTGGGCCACCTGGTAGGAGCTACAGTGATCTGTGGTTGGTAGCTGCCTGTGTTGGGCTTGGAGAAGCCTGGGAGAGGCTATGTTGCTAACTGAGGCTGGCAGTCACAAGTGCTAGGCTGGGGGCCACTTAGCAAGAGGTACGGGGAATGCCAAGACAGGCTACTGCTTGTTTGGGGTTTGTAGACCTTTAAGAGATTTTAGGGAAGTCTGCACCACCAGCCAAGACCAGCTGCTTATGAGTATCAGCTGCTGAAAGAGGTCTGAGCATGAGTTGGGTGAGGCAGGTTCTCAACATAACACCAGGGTGGGGCGAGTTTGTTAGATTCTCCATCAGATTGGGTGCCTGCCTGCACTTGCAGGCTGAACTGGAGGAGGGCTTAGCCCTTCCAGCCCTCATCCTGAAGCCAGGCAGTTCATTCCTTCCTTGTAAGTTCCTGGTACTTTTTGAGCTGCTGCCCAGCTCTGGAGCTCAGAGTGAGTGAATCCGACAGTGAGTGAATTTGTGTGTGGACCCTTCAAGAAGATGCCTAGGTTTCCAGCCCCTCATGTCACCCAGATGGAATCTCAGCTGATTTTCACAGCCAGATGTGGGAATGCCGCTTCCTGGCACTGGTGGTCTGGGCTGGGAAGCCCGGTGTGGGTCTAGAACTCCTCATTCCTTAGTGGGGACCTCCATGGCCAAGAAATCTCTCCCAATTTTTAACCACATGTGGGTGTGGGACCAGCCTGTTTCACATCTCCACCCCTCCTACTAGTCTTGAAGTGGTTGCTTTTTTATATCCTTAGTTATAAGAGTTCTGTTTAGGTAGTCCTGAGGTGGTTCTCAAGGGTGGTTGTTTTATAATTTATCTGTAAATTTTGATGTGATCATGGGAGGAGGTGAGCACAGAATTTATCTATTCTGCCATCTTGACTGAGAAACAGAACACACTCTCCCTTAACCTTTCAGTGACTATGCACTGAAATTAGGATCAAGTCCAAAATCCAATCTGGTCCCTGCTTTTCTTACTCTAATCTAGTAATACTGGCCTTCCTGTTCCTTCAAAAATGAAGGTTTCCTTCATTCAGTAGGATCATCCTTCTACATAGAACATTATATTTCCTACTCTAACCTGATAATTCCTACTACACTTTAGGCCTTGTTTTCAAATGTTATTTTCTCAAGGATACCTTCTTCAACATCATGAACTAAGTCAAGTCCTTCCAATACATAATTGCATAAGTCCATTTGATTTCCTCTGGCGGAATTTATCTAAGTTGTAATTAATCATTTTAAGACTTATCTGTTTAAAGCCTGTAAGCTTCCTGAAGGCAATTCCTATATTTATCTTGTTTCTTTTTTATTCCTCCTATTAAAAATGAGATTACTTATCTATCCATATAAATAACATTATTCTCCCTCCCCCAACTAACACATGACAATATCCTTTTCTCCTGACTTGGTGAAACACATGTTGTGAGATAGCTCTCCATGGGTCTCTCTGTTTCTGCATGGTTTGCAAGCAAGGCACTGACAACTTTTGTTCTGGATTATCTTTTCAAGAATTTGTGGATGACTTCCTTCTGGAGCAGACAGTAGATTTTTTTTACTCTTTAGTGTAATAAAGATGTGTCCTACAATCCTAAAACTTTTACAGAGACAGGAAAAAACCCCAAATAGCCAAAGCCATCTTGAAGATGAAAAATAAAGATGGAGGCATCATGCACTCTGATTTCAAACAATATTAGCAAAGGTATAGTAATCAAGACAGTCTGGTATTTGTATAAAAACAGACATATAAACCAATGGAACAGAATAGAGAACCCAGCGACAAACCCACACGTATATGGTCAATTAATTTATAATAAAGGAGTCAAGTATATATAATGGAGAAAGGATAGTCTCTTCAATAAGTTGGGAAATTATAGACAACCACAAGCAAAAGAATGAAACTGGACCACTATCTTATACCAAACACAAAAATTAACTAAAATTGGATTAAAGACGTGAATGTAAGACCTGAAACCATAAAACTCCTAGAAGAAAACATAGGCAGTGAGCTCCTTGACTTAGGTCTTGGCGATGATTTATTTGTATTTAATACCAAAAGCAAAAGCAACAAAAGCAAAAATCAACACGTAGGACTACATCAAACTGAAAAGCTCTGCACAGCAAATGAAAGCATTAACAGAATGAAAAAAACAACCTACTGAATAAGAGAAAATATCTGCAAATCATATATCTGATAAAGAGTTACTATCCAAAATATATAAAGAACTCACACAACTCAAGAGCAAAAAACCTAAATAATCCAATTGAAAAATGAGCAGAGGATCTGAATAGACATTTTTCCAAAAAGGACATATAAATGGCCAACTTGTACATGAAAAAGTACTCAACATCACTAATCATGAAGGAAATGCAAATTAAAACCACAATAAGATAACACCTCACACATGTTAGAATGGCTATTATCATAAAGACAAAAAATAACAAGTGTTGGCAAGGATGTGGAGAAAAGAGAATCTTTGTGCACTGTTGGTGGGGGCATAAACTGGTGCAACCACTATGGAAAACAGTATGCAGTTTCCTCAAAAAATAACAAATAGAACTACCATATAATCCAGTGTTTCCACTTCTGAGTATTTATCTGAAGAAAATGAAAATATTAACTTGAATTGATATATGCACTGCCATGTTCACTGCACAATTATTTACAATAGCTAACATATAGAAACAACCTAAGTGTCAATCATGGATGCATAAAGAAAATGTAATATGTATATGCAATGGAGTATTATTCAGCTATAAAAAATGAAATGTTGCCACTTGCAACAACATGGATAGACCCTGAGAGCATTATGCTAAGTGAAATAAGTCAGACAGAGAAAGACAAATAGCATATGATCTCACTTATATGGAGACTTAAAAAAAAAAAAACAAAAACCACCACCACCACCAACACAAAAAGCCAAGCTCATAGATATAGAGGACAGATTAACAGGTTGGTGGTGGCCAGAGGTAGGGGAAGAGGCATGGGTGAAATGGGTGAAGGTAGTCAAAAGGTACAAACTTCTAGTTATAAAATAAATAAGTCATGGGGATGTAACACACAACATAGTGATTATAGTTAATAATACTGTATTGTGTATTTGAAAGTTGCTAAAACAGTAAATCTGTAAAGTTCTTATCATAAGAAAAAAATTCTATAGCTATGTTTGGTGATGAATATATTAACTAGACTTATGTGGTGATTATTTCATAATATATACAAATATTGAGACATTATTGTACACCTGAAACTAACATAACATTGTACGTCAATTATACCATAAAAAAAAAAAATAATAATAATAAAAAGATGTGTTCTCCAGTGCAAAGATCCAACAGGTTAGCCTGAAGCTCATTTAAAAAGCTCAAGGTTTCCTAAGCTTGAGGATCCTCAGCTGTGATGCAAATCCACTATGTGCACAGCATCCACTTAGGCTGCTTTGCACTGCTCTCACGGGTCTTGAGGGGCAAGGGAACTGATGTGAACATGAACTGTGCTGCTTGCTGTGTCCTGAGTATTAAAGCTACTTTGTCTCTGACCCAGAATTCTCCCATCTGCTACTATCCATGAAACTGTGGCAGGCTAATTTCTTAACTAGCAAGGAGGGTAAAATTTCAGATCCATTAGAGTTTCCGCTGCCAACAAGAAGGTCAACTATGTTTTGTAATCCTTAACATTAAAAAAATTAAAAAAAAATTTTTTTTGTATCTGATTTCCTACCAGAAACTCTTAAACCATGAATTCTTTACCCGAGGTACAAGGATGGGTTTTATGGGCATTGTGAATCCAATATGCAAATGCTTATTTTAGCACAGTTCTTGAAATGACTAAATTGCTTTTATCAGATTATCTAAGGGGCCAGACAAAAATATTAAGAACCATTTAAGGGTGTATGACTTACCTCCTTATAAAATTTTAGATTTTGTGTATATTAGAAAAAGTTGAAAGATAGTGATTTCTCCATTAAGTATATTTTAAATGTCAGCTATCTATGATACTTAATCTCAAATCCTAGTCTGTCAGCCTCCTTCTTTACCTCATATTTTGTTTTCAAGTCCTTGAGATAATGTGTGTGGTGTGAGTATGTGAATCTTAGCCAATATGTATATGTGGTACTTACTAGTGCCAGGCATTTTTCTAAGAGCTTTACTATTTACTATTAACTCATTTATTACTTACAACATCCATGTGAGGTAGGCACTCTTATTATCATTAACGGATGAGGTATTATTATATAATAGATGAGATTACAGATGAGGTAACTAAAGAACAGAGAGGTTAAACAACTTGTCCAAGGTCACATACCTAGTAAGCGATGGAGAAAGATTTGAAACTTGGCAGGCAGGTATATGAATTTATCTATGATCTTGATGTCTAAGATATACTGGTGTTTCAATTTGATTAAAAATTTAAGATCTTTTGGGATTCTTTTTGCTATTACATATTGGCCTCAGTGTGCTACTTAGTTAATCTAACTGAATAGGGCTAGTTAATAATATAAATACAAAATCAAAATAACTTATCGATCATATTCTTAAAATTTAATTAACAAAACCAGAGTTAGTCAAAGCATTTCCTAAAGTTGTAGTCAAGCAAAAAGTTGTAAAATGGCTCCAAACATATGTTGGGAAAGAAAAAAATTATTTTATTTCAAAATCTGATAAACAGAATTCTTTTTAAGGATACAATTTGTTTAGCAAAACTTCACAATAGGTCACTGGGAGCTAAATGCATGGGCCACAAGAGAAAAAAAGGTGAGAACAAGGGAAAGTTGATTTGTTCTTTAAAAGAAAGTGAGAAAAAAATGGTTCCTTTCCAGGAGTAGCTCGAGATGGTGGCAGTGAGAGCTGAAGACATAAAAGAATGTGGAAGACAAAAACATGTTGTAGGCTGGGGTGACAGAATAGGAAAAGGCTGGAAGAAGAAATAGAGCCCCTGAGAAAATCTGCATGGTACAGATGATGGGGAAAGCTTTAAAAAAAAAAAAAAAGGCGTTAGGCAAAATGCGTACAAGACTATTTTGTCTGCCCTTCATCCTACTTTGTGCTTGTAGAATTAGGACACAAAAAAGCAAAAGGAGTCTAAGTTTCATGTCTGTGTTGATAAGAGACAGAGAGAAGAAAATATGTGAAAGAAGCTAGATGCAGAGTTGGGAGAAGGAATAGGAGGAAAGTAGGAATCCAAGGTACAAATTTCGATGGAAATTCTGGTGAGGACACTCTGATGGGGAATCATGCCCACTTCTCAAATTCATTATGTGGAAGGCTGACCCTGAGGAGACAGAATACTTGACAAATAAAAGTTCTAGAAGGCATCTTTTTCTAAAAGAAAACAGAGTAATTGATTTTAATAACCTACTAAGATACATCAGCCTTTTTGAATCTCTCTTCGAATGTTCAGGAAATCTTGTTCTAGTGTTGTCATCTATTGAGGCAGATTCTTCCACAAGGTTTGCGTTATTCAGATTTTAACCGGCTTAAAGTTTGTAATCCAGATATTCTTGTACTGAAATGTAATGTGTTTTGTATTTAAACTGACCATGACTGGCTTTCAGAAAAATGTTTGAGTAACCTGCTGGCCTACCCTGTCTTGGTCTTCTGGCTACACTTTGGGAGATTTACAGGATAAAAAACAATCAATCACCAAAAGTTAAATAAAAATTTAAAAGCACTCAACCAAAAGTTAAATAAAAAATTTAAAAATTTAAAGTAAAAGCTAAAGAATTTAAAAATTTTTCATATTTGTATGTGAAATCAAGTTATTATAAAACTGGACTTGTTTAAGAATTTCTACACACTAAACTTATTATAATTAATAGATCAAAACAGATAAGAAAAGGTGGTTAATTACTCAGCTAATGAAAGTGAAAAGAAGACAGTAATAAAGATATGTCAACACTGGTAAAATAGAAACAAATAAACAAAAATGGCAGCGAGAGGATTTCAACTTCACCTCTGCATTCCCACTGCTACCACCTTACACCAAATAACCATTATCTCTTGCCTCTATTACTGCAATAGGCTTCTAACTTTTTCACCCTGCTTCTATTTATATTTGAAACTGTAAATCAGATCATCTCATTCCTCCCACAGGCCTTCTCAGTGTAAACCCAGAGTCATTACACTTACTTCTCTTTTCTTTTCTCTCACATACTCTATTTGGACCACACTGGCATCTTTGCAATCTCCAGCAATACCAGGCATGTTTATGCCTTAGGACCTTTGCACAGGCTGTTCCCTCTGCCAAGAATACTCCTTCCCAAATACCCACATGGCTAACTTCCCTGCCTCCTTTACATCTTTGCTCAAATCTCATCTTCTCAATAACACCTCTCCTGCCCACCTGCTTTGAAATTGCAACCCATATGTCCCCTTCACACCCTATAGCACTTCTGGATCCAGCTCACACTGCTTCATGTTTTTCATAGCATTTTTCTTATAATATCCCACATAATTAATTATATATTTTTTAATTTGTCTCTACCTCATAAGTTCCACAAGAACAGGAATCGAAGATCTATTTATTTTTCACTATTTTGTTTTGTATTGTTATTCCATTGTAATCACTTAGAACAGAGTGTGGCATGCAATAGTTACTCAATGAAATTTACTGATTCCATAAATAAAATGTACTTGTTTAAAAAGATACTGCTTTGAAAAGACACTAATGATCACTGGCATTATTGTTCATTAAATAGAAAGAAAGCACAAAAACATTCAGAATGAAAATGGGGATATAACTTTATATATAACAAAATAATATAAAGCATTTTATGCCAACAAATCCAAATACTTAGACGAAATAAACAATTTTCTAGGAAAAAAAAAATCAAAAGCGGTTTGTTAAAAATAGAAAACATGAATAGATCAAAAACTGTTAAAGAAATTTGAGTTAAAACTCACCCCATATCTTTTAGGTCAACAAGGGTTACAGGCAAGTGTTTAAGAAACCTTTATAGAATAGATAACTCCCTCTTAATATGAACTATATCATAAAACAGAGTTGTCCACCTAATTTTTTGATGCTGCCATAACTTAGATACCAAAGGACCAGAAATATTTGAGAATCATTTTAAACCAATGTTGCCTATGAATGTACATGAAAAAAATCTAAATTAAATATTAGCATTTGAATTCAAGAGTGGACCAAAACAAAGTAAGGTTTATCCGAGGATTTCAAAGAAGACTTAACATAAGGAAATCTATGAACATAATGTCATCATTACCAGATTACAGGAGAAATATATAGCTTAAAAGAGTATAGTGTTGGTATAGGAATATGGAAACAGAAGAGAAGAGCCTATCCACATGTGAATGGGAACTTTAATATATAACAAATAAATGGGGGAAGAATAAATTACCCAATACATATTACTGAGACAACTGGTTATTATTTTTTGAAAATAGATCCCTACTTCATATTACTCACAAAAATATATTCCACATGCATAAAATATCTAAATGTGAAAAGTAAAACTTCAAATATCTTAAAAGATAATATAAAAGATTATGACATTGGGACAGATTATTTTTTAAGCAAAGTGTAAAAACACAAGTGTTAAAGGAAAATAATGGTTAATATGATGGCATCAACTTGAATATTTTATTTGACATGCACAAAAAGACAAAGGACAGACTAGAAACAGATATTTGCAAAATATTTCATTGATAAATGATTATTCTCATGAAAAAAGCTATATAAAACTCCTACATATCAATAAGAAAAAGATACTCTATTAGAAAAATGGGCAATTATTTGAAAGGACAAGGTACCAAGCAAGTGTTGGTGAAGCTGTGTGGATATGTTACTAGATGGCTGGTGGGTATAAATTGTTGCAACTATTTTCAAGAGCAATTTGTCAACATCTACTAAAGTTTAAGATGTGCGTATATCAAGTCCAGCAATTTCATTTCTAGTTATATGTTCCAGAGGAAATTTGTACACATGTATATGCAAATGTGTTCACTGAACTGTTGTTAATAACAATGAAAAATTTGGGAAAATCTACATGTCTATCTATGGATAGCTAATAAAGTGGAGAAATAATTATATTCATAGCTTGGCATAGAGAAAAATAGTTTAAACGAGTGGACTGAAGGTATGTGCTGAAATAACCCCTAAAATATTGATTAAATACACAAACTGCAGAAGGATAGTTACATCTATGTAAATTAATACTCTATATAGTTTATTAAGAGTATAAAATCATGGGAAGAAAAGATACACACTAACTTTTATAATATGAAGGAGTAGAAAGGGGAGTTTGAACTATGTGTCTATGGTGTATTTCTTTAAAAAAAAAAAATCTAATGTTTTCACTTGGACTTTGGCTCAGTCATGTTTGGTGATGCGGTAAATCTGGAAAAAGTTGTGTTTAAAGAGGCTGGTCCTTCATGGTAAAGATGTCTTAACACTGGGGTAGAGCAAGGCATCACCAATGATTAGGACAAATCTGGTGTGGTAGATAGTCTGATCATGGATAAATGGGTGTTATTGGGTGAAAAAGCTTAGGGGTAAGATGTGGTTTAGGTGAGACAAAGTGTAAAATGAAAGGATACCAAAACTGACTTTAAGGATATCAAAGTAAATAAGCAAGGAATGATGAAGCCGATCTCAGTAAATACAATTTTCTTGCACAAACCAGGACTGTAATACAGGCCGACCTTGGTTCTGTTTGAAACTCTAGGTTCTGTGGGGTCAGGCCCTCTATCACGGGTTCCGTAGATGGCTGGGGAAGAGGAAAGGGAGGAACAGTGGAATCGTTCATAGCTTCATGGACTTTGGTAGGAAGCTTTCCCTATACCACATTCCAGATAGTCTCAAAACAGATTCAGAAGCAGAAATAAAGTATAACTCTATTGTTTACTCATAAGTCTCTTTCTATTTCTTTTTATCAGAAATGGAAGGAGAGAAAAGCTGAAATTCAACCATTCATTGGGCTAGAGAATTAAAAACAAAACAAAACAAAAAAACAGGACCCGAGTAGCAAGTGGGTCTCTCGTGTCTTCTAGCACACAAAACCTGTTATTTAAGAAATCCTGATTTAGAAAACAAATTCCATTAACAACAAAAGAAAGCCTGCTAGTCTGGTAAAGCTTAAAAACCAGCAGGTTCTTTAAAAAGTTCATTCTAAGATTAAGTTTTTACACCACCAACAATATTGTCAATAAATTAGACTTACTATCATACAAGACAGGAAAAAGCAATGTTCCTTGTTTATCTTTGGCTGCTGTTTACTTTTAGCTCTGCTGTGGGAAAGGGAACTCAAACAATGCTAAGCTTTTCCTTAAAGAGATCTTGATTAGACAGTCTGGACCAATGTATGAAGCATAGTATATACTAAAGCAGGAGGGAAAAATTAAAATCATTGTCACCCCCTCCCCCACCCTGCCCCCAAAGCAGCACTATCAAGTAACTCCAGTTTGTCCTCAGCACAAAGAGGCTTCTCACTTAAGTGACCTCGCTCTTTCTACCGAGTACCTACCCCATCTAGCCCAGACACCTCCTTGACCCTCTTCCTCATGCTGTTCCCATATATTTCCATATCCTGGGTTGGCCTTGTCTTGCTCCCAAACAAGGAAATGCACCTACTGAATCCCAACTTCTCAGCATTACGAATTAACAGAATCACCAAAGCAGGTGTTGTATGTTATAAAGAATGTCAGAGGTTTAATCAAATTTGTAACCTAGGTTCTATGATGAGGTTTAGGGGCCCAAGAACTTCATTAAATTTATGTCCAAACATTTCTTGAGAAGGAGTTCTAATCTTTTATTAGATTATCATAGAAGTTAGCAACCATTATTTAGTCCATTGATTGTTTTAAGGATTGGAAAATGAAGAACAGGGATTGTTTTTTTCCTCTGGTGAGATAGCTCATTAATGACAGTAAGAGGACTAGTGGCTAGTCCTATGGACTTTTGGTCCTATCTTCATCACACTGTAAGAGCTGAGGTTAACTTGTCTTTATGAAAACATTCATTCGCATTGATAACAGGCATTTCTACTGAGGGCTTCGGTGTTCCCCTCTCACCTGCCAGGTCTTTTTGGCATGCCTCTAAAATCCATTCAGCACAGATGGCCGTGTCGCCTATGAGTTCAGGAATGTTCATGTTCAAAGTGCTATTAAACCTCCCTAACGGCTTGCTTCAACATCAAACACTTTCCCTCCATTAACTGAAAACCAAGGAGGCACCAATCCAAAGTCATCCCTCGTTAACAGTGTATACTTATTTCCTTCTACTATTCAGTATCAAGCACAGAGGTTTAAACTTGAAATTTTCCTTTTTATAGGAGTTGTGTTGGAATATAGAGAATTGTACCGAGAGAGAGAGAAAAAAAAACTATATAATAATCAAATAATTAAATGGCAGGATTTTAAAATAGTACTTTGGTTAATATTTGGTTAATAATTATTTGACAAAGTGGTCAAATAATCTGTGACTGCTTTACTTATTCAAAGGCATTGTTCTATGCCCTGCTCCAATGAAATATTAGGCATTTCATTTACTGAAATCACACCTATTCTGCTTTTAATCATTTGCAAATATTTAATCTTGTTTGTAAGGCACAGAAGTTTCCTAAAGGTTAAGAGAACTGCAGGCTAGTGGTTTAAAGCATTGATCTTAGAGCAGATGAACCTCCCAGATAAGCTACTTGCTAGCTGTGTGACTTGTACAAGTTTTATATAATTGCTTGGTGCCTCAGTTTTCTCATTTCTAAAATGGAGATGATAATAATCGTATGTACAGCATAGCAGCACTTTGTAATAAGCACTTAAGTATTATTATTATTATTAGATAGCATTTTCTTGGTTATTAACTCACCAATATAATGTGCCCAATCCTTCAAATTTGTCACTCCTGCCTTGTTGAGAACTGAGGTGTTTTTATGTGTTGAATCTAATCTGCTGAGCTTTTCTATGTACTATGCCTTATTTTTAACAGTATATCCAGCCAGAGTCCCTGGACCAATCACAGTGGCACAACAATACTAAAAGTTTGTTTCAATTCTCTGTTTGGGCTATCAGTGAAGGTAACTGGAATAAATACAATGGACCATCCTGGAAACAACAATTTGTGATTTGCATGGTCTCATTTCATTGCTGCTGAATGGTGACAGTCCTAGTTCACAGCTGCCATTCTCAATGTGCAGCAGGAAGGTAGAGAAGGTGTTCACTGCTGGCTTTGTCTTTTGCATATGGCAGTCCACTGAGATCAGCTGAAACAAACCATCTTATCTGAGAGCTTGTTTTTCCTCCATGTTTCTCACAACAGAAAAAAGAGCCTACATGTTCAAAAGTAATTGCGTATCTATTGTTCCAACTATTTGTCTATACAGATCATTCATTTTTATACTAAATCTCAAGGTATTTTAGGTCTTTATGCATCCATTTTGATAATTTATATTAAATGCTTAACTATCCTCCCTAGGGAACACTTTTGTTTTTGCAATAGGCTAGCCCTGACTTTGTCTCTAATTGTATGCTTTTCATGCAAACTAGTTGAGGTCTGCATGGAGGGAGGAGGTGGGGAACTGTGACCAGGAGAAGAAAAACAGAAAAGCAAGGGACTGCTAGCGAGAAGAGAGGGAGAATTATGCAGAATAGGAGTGACACTACTATTTAATGTGTAGTAGTAAGATCTTCTACTTTGATGGTTCAGAAATGGTCTCAAGGTTGCCTGGGTTGGTCAGAGAAGCTTGCTATAGGCAATCAATTTTCCTAGTCTATGAAGAGTTCAAAAAGCTGCAGTTTATAGTCCAGAAGTAGCAATGGAAACTTTAAAGCCTATTATCTTGGCACAATTCCCAGGGAAGTAGATGTGGGGACCCACTGGCTATGAACACCATCCTGTGCAATTTGACACTTTTCATTTGGGAGAATTTTGTTGCCAAGGCTCTTGCATCAAGTTACTGAAATCTTAGTGGATGCAAATTGTCTCATCTGTCACTTATCCTGGCAAGAGTTTTAAAGGGCATGCTCTCTACTGAAAGGAAAGATTTAACCTTTTTTGCCCATTATGCAATAAGTGGCATTCTAAACCCTATGGAAAAGCTCCTGCTGTAGTTTGTGTCTAGAACTCAGTGATATTTTTTTAAACCAAAAAGGAAAAGTTTGTGTGGAACCTAGTTCCCCTCATTATGAAGTACGCACGCATTCAGAGGCATTTTCTAGAGATTAGGAATTTTATATTTTTAACCATTTTGTATGGTTGTTCAGTTTTTTTTTTTAATTTGTGTGTAACTTTGCACTGCTTTTAGTTAAATCCCAGGAGAGAAACAAATCAGTGCTGATTGATAAGATGGTGTAAAATAAAAGTTTAATATTTTCAAATCCTAAATGATGGCAGAGTCAGAAGAGTAGTAGTTAATAGAGCATTATCTTAGGATTTATTAATCTACTAAAATAATTCAGGGAATATAGAGACTGCTTCCTTTTCTAAAACAGGATATTATTAACATGAACTTCCTCTCTTCCTCTAGACTGAAAATGCCCAAACCTTCAATTTTGTTGCATTTTTCTGTGTCTCAAAATCAGTATACACTAGACAAGACCAGTAACATAATGGAGGAAACATTTAGACCACAAAGAGAATAAACAGCTGAGATAAAGAGATGCTATAGGACTGAGTGTCTACATAGGAGGAGTTCAACTCTGACTGCACATTCGAATCAGCTAGGGAGTTTTGAGAACATACCAAGCCTGGGCCCTAGGCCCTAGGTGTACAAATTGGTTTAGGATTGGGCCTGTGCCATCAATATCAGTTTTAAAAAGCTTTCCAAATGATTCTAATGTGTAGGCAAAGCTGAGAACCACTGCTCTAGAAGATGAAAAATGTGAAGGGATAAACTTTAAGTTGTGGAGTTCTGTTATGGGTAGTTACTAGTTACTATATATTATTACATTTAAGTTCTAAAACCAAACAAAAATATTTAAAAAGCATTTTAGTAACATTCCCTGGCTTTCATTCTATCCTTGTCAGGATAAACACTTATGTTTTCGAAAAAGGAAATATTGCTCTGTCAGCCTTGCTCATGGCTCTAGGAGAAGCAGCTCTGCTAGGACTCTGAGTCCCCTGTCCACTAAACCACCCGCAGAGCTTGGGGGTGGCCCAAGTTCCTCTGGGGATTATGAGACAGAACCACGGGTGGGGATATGATTTATATTTCTAAACCAGATACCGGAATGCATTTTCAAATATCTTTCACCCATTATTCTGGCAATTAAACTTGAAAGGTTCAGGAAAACTAAGTCTAATTCAAAAACCAAACAAAAGATAGAGAGAAGAAACACACCTTTTGAAAACATAACAATTGTATCTCTGGTATCAGTTCCACATTTTCCATTCCATTCCCACTGCATCTCTGCCTAAGGTCTCTAACGCTGCTTTAGGCTATCACTCTTTTCTCCTGGGCTCTGATGTCCCGCCCATAATTCAGCCTGTGAACAGAGGCAGGTTAATCATCTTGTTCACAGTATGTAGCATTTGTATTAAACTCATAGTTTAGCCACACATTACATTGGTTTTTATCACAAGAACAATTTTAATATTTAAACACTGGCTTTATTAATTGTAAAACTGCAACATATAAATTTGCTTAAAAAGAGGAGTTTCTGTTTAAGCATCAGTCCTTTAAAATCATTAGGTCTTAAATTTATCTGCAGGATCTTCAATATAGAAAAACAAATTATTTCTACTTTGACTCACACAAAAAGAAAGCAAGACTTTATACAACAGGTAGCTTAAACATAGAAATTTCCATAGGGTCCCAAATTTCCTTTCAAAGGTCCTAGTATCTCACACCTAAACTTAGTTATTTTTAGTTCCCTGTTTCCTTTAAATGTAACATCTTAAAATAGCAACAGGGAGAGCTGCAGGCTAAAACTATAACTTGTAAACCTGTTGAAACTAATTCAGCCCTCACATTAAGGGAAACAAAATTACTGTATTCATCTCCCAAAAAATTTTTCCCAAGTAATCGAGCTTATCTGTGACCCAGTTCCAGAGCTCATAAGTAGAGGTGGGGTTCCACATACCCACACAGTGGAAACCCTTGATGGATTTATTACCCTATAAGTGGATGTTAGCCATTTGAAGAAAACATAGCCCAAGCCAGACTCTTAGCTGTCTGTAGTTATCCTTGATTACAGGGGTTATACAAATAAAAACCTAAATTCATTCAGGACTTAAAAAATTGCTTAGACGGTTTCTTTTCCCCACGTCTTAAGGTTCAGGAAGTATTCTATATTGAGTTTCTGAATCAAATCTTTCAGTTGATTTTTTTTCTCTCCATTTTTATGGCAGAAACAAACAAACAAACAAAAATATTCTGAGCCACAGAAAATTTTTGTAGCTCAACTACTCAGCTCTCTCTGATAGTAAATTTAGTTGTTCTTGGCCCCTGGGTTCCATGGACACTCTACAGCAGTTGGATGTAGCTAAGTAAAGTCTAGCTAAATTTAGCAGCGCTATTATGTTTACTTGTCTATAAATTCTACTCATAAAGATCTGTTATCATAGAGCCTAGATTGTATTGATATATACTGTGAATAGCAATGACTATGATTGAGTCAGACACATAAGGCTAGAAGAAAGATAATGATTATGCTATTTTAACTACAGTGTGCACTGGTTAATGACTGGGATATGTTCTGAGAAATGTGTTGTTAGGCAATTTCATTGTGTAAACATCATAGAGTGCACTCACACAGGCCTAGATGGTATTGCCCACTACACACCTAGGCTGTATGGTACAGCCTATTGTTTTTAGGCTACCAATCTGTACAGCTTGTTACTGTACTGAATACTGTAGGTGATTGTGACAAAATGCTAAGTATTTGTCTATCTAAACAGAGAACGGGTACAGTAAAAATATGGTATAAAAGATGAAAAATGGTACACGAGTATATGGTACTTACCATGAACGGAGCTTGCAGGAGTGGAAATTACTCTAGGTGTGAGTGAGGGTTAAGAGAATGTGAAGGCCTGGGACATTACCGTACACTACTGCAGACTTTATAAACACTGTACACTTAGGCTACACCAAATTTCTAAAACAATCCTAGATTAAATTGAGCACAGGAGAAAATGATGAAATCAAGAGATGCGGTAAACACTAGATGTATGAGGCTGCTGCTGGCATAACACAACATGCTGTTTTACAGCAAACTATTTTAATAAGTAGGAGTACAATTTAAAATAATGATAGAGTATAATAAATACATAAACCAGTAATATAATCATTTATTATCATTATCAAATATTATGTATTATATATAATTGTATGTGCTATACTTTTATATGACTGGCAATGCAGTAGTATCTGTTTACAATCAAAACAGAAGATCTGTTTACAACAGCATCACCACAAACATGTGAGTAATGTGTTGCGTTATGACGTTAAGACAGCCATGATGTCACTAAACAAGAGGAAGTTTTGGCACCATTCTAATCTTATGGGATCACCACCATTGCATACACAGTACATTGACCAAAATGTCAGTATGTGGCCCATGACAACAGTTCAAATAGAATTGTTTTAAGGGTGGTGATTACTGTATCAACTATTCCACTGTTTCTTTTCCTTTCATTTTCAAAATGTCTTGAATTGCATGCGATACCAACTGCTTAAATGATTTTCAACTCCCTGTCACTACATTCATATCCCAATTGCCAATTTTGATGACTAAATACTATACTAATATTGGTGCTAACTCTTCCATAAATGTACCACATTTTTGCTCACATGAAACATCTAGATCTGAATTCCAAGTGTTTCGGCTATCTCAGTTACAGATATTTTTTGCCTTCTACCTAGACACCATCCTTCTTTCAAAATAAAATTCAGAACTGCCAAGAAGTCAAGACAAGGATCACCATGGATCTATGCCATACAAGATGCAATGATTTGGGGGTGCAACCACGTTATAGCTACCTGCTGCTATCCTTTGAGGAGAGCCAGTGTGATTTATGCTTATCTCTATTTTGTACTTCCTTGGTAAAGAGTCACATGAAAGCTGATGAGATGAAACAAGACTATTTCATACAGGAAATATGGAAAATAAGCAGACTCTAACCTGGCTCTCTGTGGGGGCTTAATTAGGTCTCTGATTCTTTCATGGGCATAGAAATTATTAGTCTCAGCTTTGATTTCCCCATCTAATATAAATAAAACTGAGTTCATTAAACCATTTGATCTGTTTCCAGCCACTCAAATTGGATTTTATGTATTTAACTTTGTAAATACAACATCGTGAAGAAATTGAGAGAAATATAACACCACCAAGGGAAAGACAAGACGCCTAGGTTAGAATTCAAGTCATATTTTACTTACTGATAAACGAAAATAACAACCTTATGCTATTTTGCATTATAGCCCTTCAAAATTATCAGTAGTGACAGTTGTAATCGACATTCTTAAAATATAAAGAAATGAGGTTAGATAAAATATTTTTCTTTTGCAATTCAAAGACCCAATAATAAATTAACTGACTTAAGATAATTGCTCTTAGAAATCCAATGGCAATGGCATTCAGTAGGTTTAGTGTCCTTTAAAATTTGTCCTACTAGTTCATTGCTCTTCCCAGTGTCTCAATTTCCGTCAAGCCTATCCTTTCCAACTGAAATGCCTGCACATTTATCAGCCTTGTAGCCTTCCTGATGGACGTGCACAGTGGCAATGGGTCTTTCACACATGCTTAGCTCTGTCTCACAGTCTGCAAATGCCAGAATGGATTCCAGGCAATGGCGTGATGGAAAGAACACAGACTCGGTCCAGAGTCAAAACCCTGACTCTGTCATTTCCTTGTTATATAATTTGGCACAAGCCACTAAAGGTCCTCAAGCCCCAGTCTTTATCTGAAAAGTTAGAAAATGGTATCTCGTCTATCATGAAAATCAAGTGAGATAATGTGCATGAAAGTAGTTTCTAAAAGGGAAAGTCATATACAAAAAGAAGCTGTCTGAATTTTTTTTTTTTTTTTTTTGTGATCAGCTGATTAGGTAATGCAGGCCAGTGGATATGTGAGTACTTAGCCAGTCTCATGGCTTAAAGGGCTGAGAATGGAACTGGACACATGTTAGATTCCTAGTCACACTCTTTGGGATCAAGGCCAGCTTAGAAAAGCACATACTCGTTGCAGCCTGACAAGCACGATTACTGGGACCTGCCCAGAAATAACATAAACTAGCTAACAAAACACAGCTAATAGCATCATATGCAATCTATGGGGAAGAAATCATAGCCATCTTGCCATAACTATAAGCCATAAGAGAAATTATAATTAGAAATATTATATATTCTTTAATTTTTTCTTAAACATAACTTACTTTTGTAAGCAAATTCTAGATAGGTCCAATTGTTTAATGAGAATTTAAGGTTCTAGCTTTTCAAAAGGTAATTATACAAGGAGAAAGCACTGGAGACCCAGGGCTGGGAGAGGAGCAGAGAGTAGGAAATGGCTAGACAAATGAATAAGGAAATTCTGAGAGAGAAGAATTAGACTTCTCTCTATACATATTTCAGTAGCTATGTGAATCTGAAGAGTTAAAATGTGAAAAACTAAAAATATTTATTTTTAAGGTCATGTGTTTGTATGACAGCATTTTATTTGGATGACACCTATCATTGGGAATCCTATGAATTTTAATAATTAAAAATAATAGTAAAGCAGTTTCCTAATAATTAGACTCATATTAAAAAAATGAGAATCTAGTTGCACCATATACACTTTTTTCTCAAAGAGGAATAACCTAAGTAAATTAATGGCATATTGATGCTCAAGCTACTACATCTATTACTGTTATCCAAGGGTACAAAAAGCAATCTTAATGTTGATCTCCTTTTGCACTAAAATGTTACATACTGTTTAAAGAGTTTAAGGCAAGAAGAGAAGATCAAAAAGTATTCTAGCTAAGGATGGCCACCTATACCAGATCATAGTAGACAACAATCAGAAGAGTGAATGTCAAAAAGCCTACTGGTACTTCTCCCACCTTTTCTAATTCCTAGGATTGCATTCATGTAGATTTCTACATACTACTGAGTTATTATGAAATGCCAATGTAATGGACATAGATGCTAGTTTCCTGCTCAGCATTTATTACTTCCTCTTCCTGTAGTACTTCAGAATTTCCTTTGAGATCCTTGTGATTTAGTTATAGCTGACATCACTTTTCCTTTTCCTAAGGATGGACCTATAGCCTGGACAACCAGTGTTATTGGCTCCCCTACTCACAGGGATAAGGCTCAGGGATGGACACTGACTTCATGGAGCTAATGAGACTTCTATTTAGGATTTTTATTGGAACTCCTGAAAAGAGAAAATGTGTTTCATCTGGATTGGTAGGCTGAAGGGATGAGAGTGAAGCCAGCCACCCTGAGGGAACCATCTTGCAGTAATGAAATGACTGTAGGACTGATTGCCATGACATGGGCTCAACCCCTAGATGGAGAAAGTGAGAACACTGTGACTTCTTGAACCTCTGGATTTAGCAATACCTGAAGCCAGTCATTCACAGACAATTAATTTACATTATCTTTAAGGCTTATGCCATGCCAGTGTGCACTAGATTTCTGTCATTTGCATTAGCATGAATTCTGAGTAACAATTTTGCTTTACAAAATGTGGGGGTTTTATTGAATTGATATGAATGTGCTTTAGAACACTGTTTTTGAAAGGAATTTCAATGCGATTATTTTATAAAATGATTTAAAACTAACTTAATTTATGTGTATGAATGTACACTTGCGTTTCTCCTTTAACTAATTTGCAGCAAATATAATGTTCAAGATTTAGCATGTCTGCTACTTTATAGAAGGGCAAAAGTTGCCTTTCACACCTAAGAACCCAAAGCAAACACTATTTGACGCCAACATACTGAGTAACATAAATCTCAGCTTTTCTTTCAACACCTCTCCTGAAGAGGCTCTGCCAAAAACTTGGTCTTGCTACACAGCTATGTAAATCTCTCATATCCACTTTACTGATGGCATCTCCTGCAGAATCTCTGTCCAAGTCCTGGGACAGCAGAAGGAACTGTTCTAGAAACTCAGCTGGGTACCAGAGCTGTCTGAAGCTTCTATTAACTAAGTATTTAAGGTCAGGGAGAGCTGGCAGATATGAAACTGCATTCCAGGAAGCCCACCTGGGACTTCTTGCAGGGACATCCGGCTCTCAAAACAGACCAGGTCAGAAGAAGAAGACTCTCAGAGACTTGCAGAAAAGATTTTCCTTTCTCTTTCAGGACTAGGTTCTTTATTAGGTTGATGTTGCTTTCTTTTTCTAAGCAAATATAGAAAACCCAGTATGTACTTGGTAAAAACTAGGCAGGACAGATTATGAATACTCTCAGTAAAACAATTTAATTGTCTTTCAGGGTATCATGTGTATCCTTTATTTTTAAGCATTCAATAATTATAGTTTTATTTCTATTAATGATTTAGTTATATTGACTGATAGAGATTCTTTTCCTTCTAGGTCCATAGCTTTCAACTTCAATTTGCATTAGAATCTTCTGAAGACTTGTTCAAAGTGTGACGACCCCCAGGACTTACCCCAAACTTGAAGAACCAGAATCTTTGTAGGCAGAGCCTAATAATCAAAATTTTCAGGTGATGCAAATCACCTGAAAACCACACACTGAGAAATGTTATCCTGGGATAAATTCATATCAAAGGGCATACATACATTTGTATTTTGTAAATCTAATTAACAGTAATCCACATCACTGGTGTCATGTCTACAACTTCATGCTTTTATCATAAAATTTTATTTATCAAGAGCCACAGAGTTAAAAAGAGCATGCAATATTGCTCTGACTAGTTGTTTTGTCTGCAATCACCCCGGCATTCATGCCATAAGAGGATAAAGTGTTCCTGACTTATTGCTGAAGAGGAAACACAATATGAATAAACAGCTTCGCCTCTCTTTCAAGTGACAAAGCAAAAGACATTCCATAGACCCCCATGGATGAAATCGATACATTATAACATGAAAAGTTAAAATTTCGGGGGGCGTGCTTATTTTCTATTCTAATTTTAACACGGATACAGGAAAGTACCTAATGTATTATACTTTACACTAGAACACATTCTACCAATTGTGATCTAAATGTATTTCACATGGCTTGGTAGCTCGTCAATCAACACTGTAAGAACATGTCTTAATGAAAAAAATATATATGTGTTAAAATGGAAACTTTAGCAATAGCACATAAAACAGGCTCTTCATGAGTCACACATATTCATTTTGAAAGCTATACTTATAATAAGTAATGTTTGAAATATGTATCACTTCTGTGGACTGCGAGGTACCACTGAAAATGATGAGATAATAGTTTCATAAATGGTTCTCCTGCTGGAACTCCTCAAGTTATATCCTGAACGACCCTAAGATTTACAACCATATGTTAGTCTTAACTAATGTCAAAGTCCTCTTCTCTTTTCTTCTCTCTTTAACTTTCCCCTTTTTCCTATGTTCCTCCTCTCTTTTTTTATTGTCAGGGACTACTTATTAATGTCAAGGACTAATTTTATTACTGTACCTCCAACATCTATTAGGGTGTTTAGCCTATAAACACTTAATAAACACTTATTGGCAGGCTTAAGGATTGATGTCTGCTTCCTCGACTGATGGTCCTGGAAGACAGAATGGTTTTTATGGACTATTGGCCAGCATTCCCCCTCCCTCAAGAGTCCCGAGGGTTTCCCTTTTTTAATCAATAATCGGCTTAAGGAAAGTGAGATAGAAAAAGAGGCCAAGAAAGAGAGATAGAAAAAGAGGCCAAGAAAGAGATCTGGGTATGAATTTGTGCGTGCGCGTGTGGAGCTTGCGGGGGCTGGGAGCTGAGGTGGTTAAGAGCAAGAACCCTCCAGAGTCTGGTGTTTATGAAGAACTTTCCACCACACAGTGCCTAGACCGGATAGATGATCAATACATCTTTGTTAAATGAATCAAAATATGTGTGGGCATGTATATATATACTTTTTGTAAAAGCCAGGTATGGCCCAAATCAGCCTATTAAATGCTGTTTAACAATTACAGATGAATTATTTACATTTGAGCCATCTCAATTATAAACATCTATGAATATACTTTACCACCAACCCTGTCTCAGGCAGGAAGCAATTGCTTCTTGTTTTCCATTTTCCCCTCAGCATCACCACACTACCTGGCACACAATCAGTGAATAAAGTAATAAGGAGAGAGAAGGCGGCATAAATGATACAAGAAAATATGTGGTATGTGCCATAAGAGTGTTTAAATAAATAGTTAGTTATTCACAAGAGAGAGAGCCTTCCTGTGAAAAAAATGAAGCAAAACTTCTAGGAGGTCATAGAATTTAACCCCAAAGTATATATAAGATTTTAACAGACACAGAAGTAAGAAAGAAAGACTGAAGGCGATTTACTAAAACAAATGATATAAGCAAATTGGTAGAGGAAGGAAAGAGAAAGTTGTTTGAAGGGGAATAATAACAAGTATACCACCTAGACTGGAACAAATGGAATGTCTAACAGTTATAGATCAGCTGAAAAGGTATCCAGGGACACTGAAAATTAGGCTAAGTGAAATCAAATTTTATTTAGGAATAAGTTGAAAACTGGCCATCAGGAGAATGGTAGCAGGGAAAGGTAGAACAACCTGGCCCCAATGTAAAGAAAAATTGAAGGCAGCAGTGAAAATTGTTTGTATTTCAATATTTCAGGTCATGGATTTAAGTGGTAGTAGTGGGAATGGAAAGAAAAGGCCAAATGTGAGATGCACTGCGAAGGAAAAGTCAAAAAGAGGGGGAATTTTATTAGATGTGAAGAATAAAAGGAGAATGGAGTCAAGGTAAGTTCAGATACCTGGGATAATTCTCAGAATTGAAGGAGATTATGGCTCATTTCTTCAGGAGGAAAGTGTCTTAGTTTAAAATGGACAAGTCAGCTAATTGCTACTACTATCAATGTAATGCAATTCAAAGCAAATAAAGTAGCTTTATTAGGTACAAAACCAAGTATGTTAGCACCAATTTTTTTCCTTGCCATACCAAATCTAAACAGAAAATGCCTTTGTGAAGAAAAAGCATAAGCCATATCATAAACAGATAAAGATAATAAGATGGTAGTGAGCGGAATAGAGAAATTTAAAATTAATAATTTTCTAGTTTTATAGATGATGAATGTTGTATATATACACAATACACTAATATGTTAAGATACATAAAAGGTCCACAAAAATAAATATTCTGAACATAACAGTGTTCTAAATCAGGAGTCCCCAACCCCTGGGCCTCAGACTGGTACTGGTCTGTGGCCTGTGAGGAACAGGGCCCCATAGGAAGAAGTGAGCAGAGGCAAGCGAATGAATCGTCATCTGTATTTG
Organism: Pteropus alecto; assembly: GCF_000325575.1. NCBI lineage: Eukaryota > Metazoa > Chordata > Mammalia > Chiroptera > Pteropodidae > Pteropus > Pteropus alecto. Next base: position 21,234,524 of record NW_006436298.1, on the reverse strand, counting down.
CAGCTGTTCCCCAGCGCTAGCATCACCACTTTAGATCATCAGGCATTAGATTCTCATAAGAGCACCAGTCCCTGGTACCAAAAAGGTTGGGGATCGCTGTTCTAAATGAATGAGGAAATAGATGAAGAGAAATCTGCTAGGATCGAGGCAGTACTGTTTTTCGTCTTTTTGGCCACATATTAAGGGTGATGATGACTAAATGAGGAAACTAGAAGAAATGGACACAGATCAAGAGAAGCTAAAACTAAGCAATCAGAAAAGAACTAGAAATGACATATTTTAATTAGAAAATTATTCAAATTAAATTTCTCTTCTTCAGAAAATGAAATAAGTGGTAACAATTTAGTGAAGACACCAACATAAATATAACAGAGTTATATATCTGCCAAGTTTTCATATCTATAAAGCTTTAAGGTACCACATTTTGGGGGCTCAAACATTTTTATTATAAAAGTAGTAAAGCAAGTTTTTGATAAACATAATCAGAAGAATCCAAAGCAGACAGTAAAGGCCTCCTGAAACCCCTTCTCCATCTAATTCCCTACAGAAAACTACCATTAGTGGTTTGCTGCATATTTTACAGATTTGTTCTATGTATATTAACATTCATAATATAAATTGAATTCAATAAAGCACGTTTCCATCTCTTTCTAAGAAATCATTCATTCATCAAATAGGAGTAACTGTGTACTATGTTGAGAATCCAAAGTCAAATAATGTCTGGATTTTATTTTCAAGGAATTTACAATCTGGTGGGAAAGAGAAAGAAGTAAATCATTTATCACAATACAGAACTTAGTACTATGAAAATCATCACTCTGTCTAATGCTTATTTAATATTTTTAAAGTTTCAGAAAAATTTCAGAAATTAAGATCAATATATTTCAGTTGAATGAAAGGTGTTTTCTAGGATGCAAATCCAGATTGATTTAGAGAGAAGATTTATAGAAGGTTCCTAATGCAAGTAATACAAGAACTAGTCAGGCATTTTCAGATAAGTCAGGCATAGTTTCTTTATATTAGAGAGTAAATAACACTTAAAGAGTTCATTTTCCAGTGTTTTTAATATCTGATAATATCTTTACCCTAAAATCTTTTTTATTTTTGGCCCATGAAAAATCCATTTGGACAAAGTGAGCACTCATTTTCCTATTTCCAAATATTTTTGGATGCAGAAAGAAATATAACTATGTCTATACAGGGCAAACAAGAGTCAATAGAAAATGCCTCAAAGATCATCTGATTTCTGAGAACAAGACTAATGTTTTAATACAGGCTTTGTGTTCAGTGAAGCATTTCCCCTTCTTTTAGGAGATGGACAAATGTGTGCTCATATTTACGTGGTTCTTTTGATCCACCCTAGTGCTGTATGAAACCACTGCTTCTCAGAAATGCTGAATGAGATCACTATTCATTACTTAGGAAGCCTGTGTGTCATGTTGTGTTTAGCTCTTATATCTCCCCATTCATTTTGTTTCCTTATTAACATCTTCTTCCTAACCCAGCCAGTTTTCAGTAACTTACATTTAAGAACTATTTGATTGTGACCTACCATAGACAATTTTTATAAATAAGATGTTATGTCAGTATTACTAGGGAGACCCTGATCTCATCAACATTGGAATTCAGAAATTAAAGTAATTTACAGTGTTTTAGAAACATGAAATATGTATTTATAATTCATATAACTACCCTTAATTTATTGAAACATATAAATGTATGA
>NW_006436298.1:21164152-21232759 GCF_000325575.1 Pteropus alecto | reverse complement strand
TTAAATATCTACAGGGATGTGATACAGTGTTTTGAAATCCACCCAATTTAGAGCCATAGGTACTTTAGCACAACTTAGTAAACACATATAACTTTAGTTCATGACATGACTGATTTGCCTCTCTTTTGCCATTACAAAATAGAAAAAGAAAACTTAAATTACATTTTTATGTTATAATTATACTAAAAATTATAGCTTTAACAAAAGAAAATTTCCAACTATGTAATATTATTTGGCTCTGTCACAGATAGATATTTACTATAATGATAAGGCAAAGAGAGGTGTGAACATTTGAAATAAAAGATAAAATCTGTTATGAAATCTCCCAGGAATATTTTACTTCATGTCAAGAGAAATCAGCAGTAAGTAATTCTTGGGACATGCCAGAACTGTATGATTTGCTTTGTCTCATGTCAGTTCTTTCCAACAGGACCAGTAAGTACAATCTGAGGACTTGTGGCCTGATCGCAAGGCTGGGCTAGTAAAACCCTCACCAGAGGAAATTCCGACAGTTTTGGATACCACACCTATTCTCTTCATTATTTCCCTGATGAAAGATCATTTTGCAGAAATTCTGAGAGTGGAAGGTCACAGTTGTTTCCTTTCACCACTTATCTAGATAAGGGAAAAGGTCACACTGAGAGGACACTTAGGAAATGGTCTATGTCTTTGCAATACTCTGTGATTTGCCCCTAGGAAATACACATTTTGAGGATTTTTATGAATTGAAAAGCTAGCAAGTCCCATACAAATACAATAGGTTATCTGAGGAAATTATCAGTAACTTGAGGGCAGTATTAGCCTCCTTACTCCATGGCCAAAACCAATTTTTTCTAGAATCCTCTAAATACAATTGCTATGATTTGTTGACACTTACTTCTAAGGAGCCAAAAACAGAGCTGTGGTTAGTCTGGCTTGTACAAGTTCAGAAAAATAGATTGTTAAATTTTCAAGAATTTTGTGAATCAGCTGTTATATGTAGCCATTATTAAAAATGAAATTATATAGACTTATAACTAATTACCTTAAAAGCAAAGGCAATAAATACTCAAGACACTTTCTAATTATTTTACTACATTTTATTATTACCCATGCATATATTGCATCTGCCTGGTGGAAAGGCCATATAACGGTGTGCTATTATGCATCTCTTTCCACCTCTGTGTTCAGCGATGTCACATTGGTAGTGTGAAACTAGCCATCGTGGGAGCTTTGCAACATGGAAATTTACTAATGCTATGAATCAGTTGTCCCTTGTCCCCATGAGCCAAATGTTAAACATTTACAACACAACACTGGCAGGGCAGTTTCCAGGAGTACAAAAAAGAATAAAAGACCTTGCCTTCATAGAAATTATGGCTTATTTGAGAGATTAGTAAATACTTAACTATGACATCTTATAAATGATATAAAATAGGGGTTAAAAGTGTTACAGGAAAAGAAAGAGATGCACTTAATTTTGCTTGAGGTTATTCTGAGAGGGTTTCATAAAATAAACAACCTTTGACTCGACCTTTTAAATTGAGTAAAGATTTATTTGGCAGAAAAGAAGGGAAATGCTCTTCCAAAAAAGAACAAAGGGTAAAGTATGAAATACCTTGGCATGTTCTGGAAAAGGCTAATAATTAATATGTCTAGAGCAGTGTTTCTCAGACTTTCCCACTCAGAGGCATTCATGGTAAAGAATGAATGGTTAATTCTGGTGATCTGAAGTTGCAGCTTGAAAAGGTTCATTGCTAAGAGGAACTTCTTTATCTATTTCACCTAAAAAATTCATCATAATTTTCCATTATCCTTCTTATGTATTGTCACGTGGGATAGGGTTCTTGTATATATTCTGCCCTGAGGCTATAGGATCCTCCAATAACCTCCTAGGATGAAGAGGAAAACGGGCAAAGATGCAGTAGCAGGATGGAACACGGCCAAGGGGACAGGAAAGGAAGTAGCTAGATTGAGGGAGGAAAAATCTTTTTGAATGATACTAAGCACTGAAATATACACTGTAGGGGTATGTTTTCTACCATTCCCTAGACTCCAAATATATTCATGATCAGGTATGAGTACAGTGTGGTCTTTCATCTAGTGTATGCACCATGAAACTAATGAAGTTTAAGCTTTAGGGCCATTCATTTGTATAGTCCCTTTTCAAGTCCCCAGCAATATGTTCACCTGGTGATGAGTTTTTGTAAAATTTACAAACCTAAGATATTTTAATTGCAATTAGTTAAGGCTGCTGTCTTCTCAATTACAACTTCCCTTCTGTCGCACTGCCTCTTGCATAAGGTGTACTGACTGGAATGACTGGTATTTTGGATGTGGCTTAGGGGAAGTTCAGATGGGAATCAATTTTGCTAGAGTGGATGTATTCATGTGGCTTAGAGTCACTTCTATTTATCATGAAGTTATTGTGTGCCATCATCTACTGTACCACCTCCCTTGGCATTTGAGACAAGAAAATGCAGGGTAAGAAGTTATATAGAAAAATGAAATTGTCCAGTTGAGTCCAGCCACAGAAGAATAGGGAGGAAAAAAAAAGTTTAGAATGTACATAGCCAGAAGCTGGTCTGTGGAAAATGTTTCTAACTATCATCAGACTCCTATTTCTCTTCTGTCAGAAATAAGTTCAATGTATAAAATTATAAATGCTCTACATACTTATTTGTTTTTACTAATACTTTATTTTTTAGAAGAGTTTTAGGTACACAGCAAAATTGAGGAGAAGGTACAGAGATCTTCCTTATACATCCTGCCCTACACATACATAGCTTCCCCCACTAACTTACCCCATCAGAGTGGCACATGTATTATACCTGACGAACCTACACTGACACATCATAATCATCCCAAGTCCATAGTTTACATTACAGTTTATTCTTGGTGTTATACATTCCATGGATTTGATGACATGTGTCTGTCATCATAGTATCATACATGGTATTTTCATTGCCCTAAAAATCACCTGTGCTCTACCTCTTCATCCCTCCTTCCTCTTCCAATCCATCATCTTTTTACTATCTCCATAGTTTGCCTGGAATCTGGATCTGTCCCTGTAATGCCCTGAGCGTGTATTCCCATTAAAATGTTATAGGATATAATATGGGTCTGGTATAAAAATAATATTTTAACTTATTTACCAGATAAACTACTTTTTTTTCACCCTATTTAAATAAAATTAAACTTCAGGAAGATGAGCCATGTCTATCCTAAGGCTTTACAACTCGGGGCCACTCTTTAAGTACCCTATTTTGGAACTTATAAATCCAGGGCTTAGCACGCATGAGTGGCTAAAAAGGGCAGGAAAAATATAGGTTGAGGCCAATGCATTAAGGGCACTGCTTATTGTATACAGGAGTTTGGGTTTTTCCCCGAAGAGTTGTTGAAAGATTTTAAGCAGATCTTATTTTAGAATGAACTTTGGTGGTGGTACAGAAAAAAGATTAAAATAGGGAGTAAATAACGTAATAACTGACTTTGGACCTATTGCAATAGACTTGGTTCAAGATCATGAGGACCTGAATTAGGCCTATGAAATAGAAAAGGACAGGAGGAAACAGGTTTTAAATGTTATCAAAAGGATCGATAGCCCTGTGACTTACAAGATGTGGAAAGTGGGTGACATCTCTCCCTGCCAAAGATGACTCCAAATTTTCTAGTTTGAGCACCTAGAGGAATAGTACTGATGATAAAAAAGTTGGAGAATGCAGAAGAAGCAGATTTTTCACAGCATCCATAGTAACAGCTAACAAATTGGAACTGTTGCCTTAAAAAAGTTTTGACACACTTTTAAATATGTATTTTAAAAAGTGTTAAATTTCTTTTGATATGAGTATTTTGGGTTACTTTTTGTTTTCTTTAGAAGTCAATTTTTGAATTATCAGTCATATCCTAGGCGACATGTTAGCAACAACTAGAATCCTAAAGCAAATCAGTCAACTATAACTTTTATTTATTGTCTATAGAGCAAAACTCTAAAGTTTAAAATGAATTTTGAAAACACATATCAAGTATGTATTGAGTGGAGGATTGTATGTAGTAGGTTATATTTAAGAGAAAAAACTTAAAAGCATATATCATTGTTTCAGGTTTGTAAAAGAGAATCAAATTGGAAACCATTGAGGGGAGGAGAACTTTAGAGGTCATTTAATTAATTTTTCTAATCAATGCTTGACTCTCTCAGTCTCCCTTTTTAATGTCAGCTCTTCACAGATTTGAAGAAAGCCATGTGTATCCCCTAAAACATCTCTTTTACAGACAAGGCCCTGCTTCTAACCATGACCTTCTACCTGATGTCATCTGACATCCTCCTTACCATCACGGCCGTTCTCCTCCAGATGTGCCACTATTTTCCAGCATTTCTTTTTATTCTTAGATTTCAAAATGAGCTATTAAAACAATACTCTTGGGATATATTTATTTAAAAAAGCATAAAACAACTCAACAATATCTTGTCCCTATTTCACCATTTTGTCCTTAAGAAAATCATGAGAAAATATGTCACCAACTACAATGTCTATAGCATCTTGATTATATTAGTATACCCCTTACAACAGAAATTGGTCTAATAGTATATGTTATCTTTTGGTTTATCACCACTTTCTTTTTCTAAATGCTCCTAAGAAATCAATTTAATAAGATATTTTAGGAATTTTTTTCAGGACTTGCAAGAGTGAGAATCCAAATTATGAAACAGGACAATTTCCTAATTTTCCATTTGTTTTCTATTACCAAAGTGTCCTGCATTCCACGTTTCTCAATGTCAACGCATCAGATTCTTTCATATTTGAATATTGTCATTCATGCAGGAAAAGAAATGTGCAGTTATTTAGAACACCTAAACGCTCTCAAAATCAGCTCACTTTTTAAGATTTTAAGTCTTTTGCTGGTAGCCTTTTATATCCACGTGAAGATTCATTCTATTTGAGAGAAAAATGAAAGCAAAATAGGAATTAATCATATTTTCTTCCTCTAACGTAAATGTCTTCCTGTAATAGAAGTATTCTTCACTGTTCGTTTTTTTTTAAATCTGAAGATAAACTTAAATGGTTTTTTTTTTCCCTCCAGTTGTTATTTTATCATTTTTAGCAACTCTCGCTTCTTGTTAGGTTTCAGTCTCCTTTTTTCTTCTTAGTCATTCTTTCCTATTAATGATATGTTCCTACTTTCTTTCATTATGATTGTCCTTGTTATGTCTGAGCCCACCAGAGAGAATACTTACACTCATATTGATTTTGATGACTATCTTCCCTTTTTATCCCTCTTTAAAAACATTTTCAACCAATCCATTTAAATTTTTTTAAGAATATACATCCCTCTGGTACTGTCTTTCCTTTCAGACTCTCTGGCCATGAAATATTACTCAATTTTTATATGAGTATTTCAAAATTGATCTACCTAAATTTTAGTGTGCACACATATCAGGATTCTCTGTCTATCAAGGCTCCATTTGATGAAGGTTGTTTTCTGTTGGATCTTGTCATTTCTGTTTCTAGAACTGAACAGAATAATGTCAAGCAGTTTGCCTCTTGCTTTTACCTTCTGAGAAAGTGTCAGATGTTCAAATAAAATATCATCAGTTACTCTTTTTAAGTGGAAGAAAATTCCAGTGTGTATGCGTGTGACAGAGCAGCTATGGATCTGTGGATAAGTAAGGCACACTTTTTAGCCAAAAGGGCCAGGATCTCGATCAACTAGAAAGCTGGGCAGCTCACAGGATTTCTTTGTGAGGTTGAGAGTTCTTTTGCTTCTGCCAGCAGACTATCCCTCCCATTGGTACTAATTAGTTTATCCATTGTTTCCAAGACTGCAGTTCACCAAGTCCATAGAAGCACCAGGAGTAAAGTGGACTGTGTTAGGGCATGGTACACTGGGAGGTATAGTTTCTAGGAAAGATACACACAGGGAGAGATGGGAAAAATTCTTGTAGCAGTGTGTACTGAGGGCTGAGATTTTTCATGTATTCCATTAATTTAAAGCATCAGAAAAGCAAACTATGTACTTAGGCAAAAATGCCACTTCCTTCCTACAGACCTGCACTAGAGGTATGCTATTAATCATCGGGGCTATTACTATATAGACCTTAAATCAACTTTCATAATTGAAAAGGAAATTCTGACTGAGAACAAAGAGAGCAAAGTCCCAAATCATAACTTCATATATTGAACAACCAAGGCTTCATGGAGATCTCATTCTAGAAGGAGTAAATAATTAACAAAACGAATCAAAAGAAGACCCAAAAGAAAAAAAAAAAAAACCCATGGGATACATGAGAAGAAAACTGAAACCCCCCAAAGCCAAAGCAAAAGATAATGATTTCGAAAATTATTACAGAGGCTGGAAAAAATGTAGAAAACTTCAGAAGCCTAAAATAGGATCCAAGAAGACAAAGCCTAAGAACAAGACGTAAAATAAGGTCCAGACAAAAGGTGTCTGAGGGAGCTAACAAAGGCTCAAAAGGAATGGGGAAAAATGCAATAACAATGGCAATCTGCGCTGGAAGCAATGATGAGCAGATCAGCAGTGAAGAAACCCTGACTGACTGACAGGGAAGATAAGCTGGAGAAGCTGTGACAGGGTGTATGAAAAGAAGACAAAGACTTGAAAAATGATTTTAAAAGTGTGATTATTATAATTATAAAATACAAAGTGTTATAATGATAAGTACTCAAAATATTTTGGTATCTCTGATTCTAGAACAATGGGAAAATAGCGAATAAAACAGATAAGACTGGAAACCTTAACTGAGCAGAACACGCCATGTCTGTGGGCACACCGCAGACCAGACAAATTTAAAGAAAATAAATAGTTATAACTATATACATTCAGCCCAAACTTTTACATTATAGAAATAAGATTTTAAAGATTTATAAGCATCCAGGTAAAGGACAGATTTACCTAAATAAAAAAATATCAGGCTAACCACTGTAACACAAACTTCCAGACAATAATAATATAGTTCTTGAGTTCTGGTATAAAAAAATATCAAGCACAAATAATAAATTATTTAATAGCACAAGAAATCAAATAAATACAGCTTTCAATGGAATTAGCAAAATGTAGGAAGTGTTTGATGGAAAAAAACACAAAGAGAAAAGAAATTAGGAAAAATAGAATGCATAAGTAGGATATATACAGAAGATCCAATAACTAGTATTGGTATTTGGGAAATAAAGAACCTCCCCAAATGGATAGGAATAAAGAGGCATTTAAAGATGTGACTGAAGAAAAATTTTCTGAAATTAAGGAAAAAATAAATCTTCATACTAAAAGAACACAATTTTCTAAGCATGCGAATAATATACAAGAAAAAACATAGGAAAAATGGGTAGATTTACTGTCATTTAAAAATGTAAATTATAAATTGTGACAAATATTTCATCAAATACTAGAAGAGATGATATATTTAATAGAAACGAAGCTCTCACAAATCATAAACAAAAATAGAAAAACAAATGAAGACTATGAACAATTTATGAGGAGTAAAAAGAGCCAATAAACGTATAAAAGTGTATTCAAACTCTCTGATCTCATAAAAGAGCAATAAACATAATAATTTATCACTGCATGTCATAGTTATTTTATGTGTTAATTTGAGTGGGCCATGAGGTACACAGATATTTAGTCAAATATTATTCTGGGTGTTTCTGTGAGCATTTTTTGGATGAGATTAACAATTTACATTGGTAGACTGAGTAAAGCATATTGCTTTCCTCAGTGTTGGTGAGCCTCATCCAATCAGTTGAAGGCTTAAATAGAATAAAAATGCTGACTCTTGCCTGAATAAGAGGGAATTCTTCCTGCTGGTCTTTGAACTGAGCATTGGCTTCTTTCCTGCCTTTGGATTTGAACTGAAACACTGGCTCTTGTTTGGCCTCAGGCCTGCTAGCCTCTGGACTGAAACTTCACCATTAGCTCTCTTGGTTCTCAGGCCTTCAGACTCAAATTGGAAGTATATTTTTAGTTCACCTGAGTCTCCAGCTTTCTCACTTTCCTTGCAGATCTTGAGAATCAATGGCCTTCATAATTTCATAAGCCAATTCCTTATAATAAATTTATGTCTATCTATCTACCTATCTCTCTCTCTCTCTCTCTCTCTCTCTCTCTCTCTCTCTCTCCCTCTCTCTCTCTCTCTCTCTCTCACCTCCCCCCATCCCCATATTTTTCTTTCTCCATCTCCGTTGCTCTTTCTTTAACCTAATGCCAGCTACATATAAGATGAGGGTGATAATACAGTCTACTTATTGCTGGTGTTGTGAAGATTAATTGAAACCAATCTGTCTATCCGTCCGTCCGTCCGTCCATCCATCCATCCATCCATCCATCCATCCATCCATCCATTCACATCCTATTGGTTTTGTTTCTCTGGAGAACCCTGACTAATGCACTGTATTTACCTATCAAGATCATAAAGCTAATAAAACTCACCACCAAGACTAGCTTTGGTGTTGTAAGACTGGTACTCTCAAGATATATTGTTAAGAATGTAAATTTTCAATCTTTATGGAAGATATTTTGGCAATGTCAATATTTCTAAAAATGTCATATCTTTAATTCAGTAATTTCATTTTAAGGAATCTGTGGTGTGGAAATATGACATAGCACACTAACTGCAGACTTTATAAATATTAAAAAGGGGGAGGGAGAACCTAAATGTCTAATGCTGGGGAATGGTAAACATGTTATAAAAAATTCTATCATGAGACAGAAATTGTGACTCCATTAAAAATTGCTGAGGTATAGTTAATGGCTTGGGAAATTTTAGTGATATAACATTATATGGAACAAGGAAGAGATAAAATTGTGTGATCCCAATTTTGTATTATAAAAAAACATATGGATCCAGACATAAACAGAAACACGTCAATTAGAAATACTTATATTTGAATGATGGAGATATATCGGATTTTTATTTTTAATATTATATTTTAATGCTTTCCATAACATCTAAAACACTGATTTATTTTCTAACATAAAAGAACATTACCTTAAGAAAAAGAAATAGCATGCAGATCCCCTGCTCCTGAAAATCTACAAAGAAGAAAATACAACCTCAAAATCAACTGTCAGAAAATCCTTCTAGACTAGGAATGGTTTTCTTAAGTTGTACTAAGTACTCTGTTAGACAAACTGTTTATATTTGTAGGCATTTTATTTTTCATTAAAGATGTCTCCAACAGAACTTCTTCTATGAATAACTTATTTGTTTCCTGAACTAATATATACTTGACTGTTTGTGGTTGTATGAGCTTTTTTTCAGTATTCTAAATGAAAGTTTTTGAGAGATTGCAGAATATCTTATAATATAGAACATCTGAAAAAAAAAAACACTGACCAACTTTTTCGTTTTATCCCTAAACTGTTTCAAGCAAATAAGTGAGATGAAGTACAAATTCATAAGCATCTCTGTCATTACTACTCCACCGCCTGCAGTTTTACATTGACCTTTTCCCTAATGCTTTATTCAGTGATATTTCAAATGCCTAAGTCCTCATTACTTGGCATGAAAATTAATCATTAGTCTTCCTGATTCTGACTCTAGTTAATAAATTAGGATGGAACACAGTCTGAGGTTCTTGTGGCAATACATTTTCAGCATTTTGACTCTGAGTAAATCACTTCAAATGTTCTCAACATGTTAACTGTACTATTATCATACTTGGAAATTTTAATTAGCACACAAAATACTTAAAGTAATTCTCTGAAATAATCTGATGTCACACGAAGGCTTATCTCATACATTAAAATGTAATTTTTTTCTTAAAATGGATAGGAGAAAGATATGTTAATAGAGAAGTAAAAATTCAAGAGAGACAAAAACTAATAGCTTTAATATAGCCCACCTCACCTTCAAAAAAAGGAATAAGGAAACAACGAGAAAGAAAAACACTTTTTAAATTACTGGAGAATGAACAAACAATCAGAAAAATTAATGCAGGAAAATAAATAAGCAATTCACAAAAGAAAGAAAAATACTAAACAAACCTATGCAAAGATATTAAAACTCATAGGGTTGCATAAGGATAAATGAGACCATATACTTATATAATGTCTGACACATAATAAATGAAGCTATTACATCATAACTAATAATTAAAAAAATGAAAATTAAAATGACTACATATATGTGTGTATACCTGTCTATCTAGCCATCTATCCACCTATATCTATATATCTCACACTGGCAAACACTGAAAAAAAAAACTTATGATGCCCAGAGGTGGCAAGAATGTAGGCAACGACTCTGTCATAATTTGTGATTTGAGTTTAATTAGGTGTGTTCATTTTTGAAAGCACTTTGGTAATATATTTTAAAGTAAAAAATTATATATGTATCCTTTGAATGAGTCATTTCACTGCTCAAAATTCACCCAAGGAAAATATTAACACAAGTATAAAAGATACCTATATAGGGATATTCATTACCCCAATGTTATAAAGAAAAACTGGAAACAGTCCAGAAGTACATCAATAGAGTGCCAGTTAAATAAGTATAATAGTACATTATAGTACAAAATATGATCAATATATATTGATAAAGAAAACTATCCAATAAATAAGGAGTAAATGGCAAAATAGTACATATGGTATCCCATTTTTGTTGTATGTGTGTGTCTATGTGTGTGTGAGCATATGTGTACACATGTATTAGAATATACATAGAAAAAAGATAAGAAAAATATATATTAAATATCTTTGGGATAAGGTTACAGGTTAGGTTTTATATTATTATAATACATATAAAGACTTAGAAATAGCTATTACTGGTACTAACAGAGTTATTATAAAGATATCTATGTAACACTAACCTCTGAGAATAATGTTAAAATAAATCTGTTTCTGGAGATGGAAGGATATAGGCCCTAATCTTTCAACATAAATAAGGTTAAAGTTCTATTTTTCACAACTCATGGCCTTACCAACAATGACTCCCTGGAACTAAATGAATAGTTAATCTTTTACTTCATATTATATTCAAAATTAATTAATTTATTAATTTTAAACTTTTAAAATGCCTGTTATAGACTGAATGTTTGTGATGTTTGTGTCCCTGCCTCCATCCATAAAGTTCTTATGTTGAAACCCTAACCCCTGTTGTGATGTATTTGGAGGTGGGGACTTTGGTAGGTAATCATTGTTATATTAGGTCATGAGATTTAGGCTTTGTGATGGGATTTATTCCCTTATAAAAATAGGAGGAAACTCAGGCTCTCTCTTTATCTGTGCACATACCAAAGAAAGCCATCCGAAGGCTTCTCTCTCAAGTGAGGTTTGTGCGAGAGGCCCCTGTTTAGATATGGCTGCTGGGCTCTACTTTTAAATTCAAACCCAGTTAGCTACCAGGAGCCCTTCTTGGTAGGTATCTTCTTTCTCTGGGTCCAAAATGTTTATTGTTTAAGTCACCCAGTCTATGGCACTCTGTTATATTAGCTCAAATTAAATAAGACAGTATTTAGTATAAAAGACTGAAAGCTTTAGAGGCATTTTCCTCTTACTTATAACAAAAACAAAACAAAACGAACTCTTAACTTAGGTTGATAAAAGCTTTTGATTTCCAGAAATATTAAAGTGTTTGCAATCCTAATGTCAAAGACACAAAAGGTAAGAATAGAAATAATTTAAATGATAGTTTCAGATAGCGAAATGGTAAGTTGCCCTTCAGGAATTTACAGGGTCAATAATGTTTAGCTAGGCTTGTCTGATAGGTTACAAGTAATTACCACTTCATTCACAGATCCATACATGAGGCTCTCACAATTGACTCCTCCTCTTGCCAGGTACTGCATATGCATTTTCTTCAGATGCATCATCTCACTCAATCTATATCACAATCCTATGACACAGGTTTTATTATACCTGTTCCACAGATAGCTCTCAGAAGGTAACTGAGATGGTTGCTCAGAGTCACAGAGCTAGAACATGTCAGCAGTGTCTGCCCCTGATCATTCTACTGCACTTCAATCAAAGAAAATTTCTAGATATAGTACAATAAGTTTGCAAAAGTACACTTTTTTAAGGTCCCTACACTTCAGTACCTGGGTGTTCTAGATATTAGCACATTTACTTAAGAGTTGGATGCTTGTATACTAGAAATGAGTCAGTTCATCTGGCCATCGGTGTTTATTTACAAGTGTCAACTGGCTAGAACAACTAAATAAATATTATTTTTACTAAATGATGCTACTTGCTAATGCTATCTTTTACATAGAAGGATACTTCAGGTGGAGCTTGAATGAGTGTTAGATAATATATAATTTAACTCAAATATAAGACATGGTGGAATTGGTTCCTCTGACATCTTATATAGTATTCAATGAATGCTTTGTGGAGACAGAGCGAGGAAGGTAACATATCTATGAATTTCTTCAATAATTATGACAGGTAAAATGACTGTAGGGATTCTTTAACTTAGATTGTTTAACTGATAGTAGGAAATTCTTATCTTTGACTTCTAATGCCAACTTTTGTTACTTAAGTGTTTTGCTACTGTGTTTTAACTATTACACTATCATGAGGACACAGCTACAAAATACAAAAACTCTTGTAATTATTATTCGAATCAAACTGAATACTGAAAAATGTATGCTAGACACATTTTAAGGTTATTAGGTGTCTTTCCTTCATTGCCCACAGCTACCAGCAGCTAACAAGAAACTTTGTCATGTTTTGACATCAGCCATACCAGGTCACTATGGTGAGATCACTTGTGGAGAAAAGAATTTCATGTTTGTGGGTATATCATAAAGACATGATAAAGATTTGCATTCATTGATGCAAATTAATTTGAAAATCATAAAATGACTAATTCCTAGGCAAATACAGACTACCAAAATCGTTCCCATTTGATTTAGAAACCTTAAACAGACCAATTTCTATAGAAGATGTTCATAATCTACAAAAAGGAAGAAAAACTTTTTTAAAGCAAGTAAAATACTACTACCCAAATCAAATAAAGATACAAAGAAAACCATAGATAAACAGCACTTATGAATAGCGATACAGTAATACTAAATGAAAGATAAAATAAAGAGAATCCAACTCGACATTAAGAAATAATACAATGACCGAGAAATATTTCTTCCAGGAATGTTAGGTATATTCTAATGATAGCATACATCATATTAATGTATTGAGATACATTAATAAAATCTTATGATTGTCTCCAAAGAAGCTGTAAAGGCTTTGACAAAATTGAACACCGATTTACAATAAAAACGCTCAAGAAAATAAATAGGAATTAAGTGATACTTTTTAAATTTGAAATAATATGTATATATTATTCCTAATGTCAACATCTCATTTAATGGGGAAGATGTAAATAGGTAAATATCTTATTTAATGGGGAAACACCAGAGGCATACCCACTAAGATCAGGAAAAAGACAAGGATTCCCACTACCTACTCAGACACTATTCAACATTGTGCCACAGGTATTAGCCAATGAAACAAACCATACAAGAGAAATCAATTAAAGGCATAATAGTTTAAAAAAAAAGAAAAAGTAAAGTTATCTCTGTTTGAAGTTGATATAACTGTATCACTGGAAATATCCAGAAAATCAATGATAAAGTCAAACAGTAAAGTAATTCAGTAAATTAAATTAAATAATTGTAACATACAAAGACCAATAGCTTTCATTTTACACATAAAGAGAATAGTCAAAAAACTCATTCACAATAACAAAAAAGACTAAATATGTAGAGATAAATTTAACAAGAAATATCAAAGTCTATGCCAAGAAAGTTGTAAACCAGACTTGAGCAAATGAAAACATAACCCTTGTTCTTGTATAGAATGACTCAGCATTACAAAGATAGCAGTTTTCTCTAAGTTAAATTACAAATGCAATGCAATCCCAATAAAAATACTAAGAAACAATTTATGAAGTTAGACAATTTAGACATAAGTTTACATTAAAAAGTCAACATTCAAAAAAAAAAAAAAAAACACCAGGAAAACAATGAAAAGGAAAAAAATGCTGTGAGTATGGAGAGCCAGATTTACAAAGGCATTAAGAACATACTAAAAAGCCTCGATAATTAAAACTGTGAGACTGATACACGAACAGACAAAAAGACGTGTGGAATATAATAGAAAGTCTAAATATAGACCCAAGTATGTATGGAAATGCAGCATATGATAAAGGTGGCATCTAAAAGCACTGGTGTAAATATGGGCTGTTAAATAAATAGTAATGGGTCAACTAGGTAGACATTTTTTAAAAGATACAATATCCACATATACAAAAAAGAACAAGATACAAATATATTAGAAATTTAAACATAAAAAAATAATTACACCATAGAAGTACCAGATGAAAGTATGGGAGAATTCCTCTTTAATTTTAGTTTCGAGGAAAGGCTTTCTAATAATGAGTAAAAATCCACAGACAATAAAAGAAAAAAATGATAAATTTGACTAATTTAAGAAAATTGTATGGCATGAAACAACATAAATAAAATGTGATAAACATATTTTCCACAATTACCACAGATAAAAGGTGATATCTATAATATATAAAAATAACTCTAGAAATGGACAGGAGTAACAGACGAAAATGGCAGAATAAGGACCTCTGAAAATTCTCTGCTTAATAAAAATAACGAGAAAGCTAACAAAAATTTTCAGAATCAACTTTCTCAGCACTCTGGAAATAAACCAAGACTTCCAGCAATCCAGGAAACATATATTTTAAAACACAAACTAACAAAAACCTTCAAAAGCTGAATTTTGGGAAGAATAGTAAGCTTTACAGCAGTTTTACTAGCTCGAGTTGCATACTCTGCTCTAGTTTCATGTAAATTTCATGAAAAATAACAGCTCATATTCCTGGCAGAGTCTGGTAGCCACTGGGAAAGGAAGGGGGTTGTGTGGCAGGCAAAATGCAGCTGTAGTTCTTTCATTTCCAAAGAAAGCCCAACTTGCAAGGCTCTCTGTATTTGACCTGTCTCAGAGTCTAGCCAGTGCAAAATTTGTTCTTTGGGTAGGGGATGAGAAATAAGAGGTACAAGAAGGATTGTTTTTTTTTTTTTTTTTAATCATAAACAATTTAAGGCAAGCAATTTAACTTCATGGCTGTCTGAGCCAGTGGATAAGAACTGGGGCAAAAAGACAAGCCAAAAAAACTTGAAAGAAAAGCTTGAGCATGAAATGGCCACAGAGGCTTTAAAAGTCTCCAATATATTCCTGAGAATTTAGACAGCCACATGGATAGGCAGAGCTGTGTTCATGCTCAAGAAAGAGCTGGCAAGGCCCCAGGCTCTCTCACCCCTGGTTGGCCTTGAGGGTATACATGCGCAGGAAATGAAGTGCCAACTCCAAGGCAAGTTGTCAGCTGTCTGGTGGAGTGTTGAAATCATGTTTCGACATGCATACAGAGCCCCTTGGCAAACACGGAAGGATTTCTTGGTTCCAGGTATTTAAGGAAATATCTCTCAATCATTAGCTGACCACTAAGCTAACAGAACAAAGACTTCAGTGGCCACATATGATAAAGAATACAGATCTTCAGAATTAGTTCATGAAAGTCAATAAACAAACAACTACTACTACAATAAGCAGAAACAACAACAAATCCTGAGGAGGAGGGAGAATATGATTTTCAGATTTTCCATGTTACATTACCTAGACAATCTAGTTTTTAACAAAAATTACAAGAAATAAAATTACAAAAAATTACAAGCAAATAAACAAGCAAGTATAGTTTGTATACTAGGAAAAAAGCAATTAAAAATAAACAACTATGCCTGAAGAAAACCAGATCTTAAACTTATTTGACAAAGACTTTAAATCAGCTATTTATAATGTTAAAATTAATTTTAAAAAAGTATAAAAAACTAAAAGAATATATAAGAATGATGTCTCATGAAATAGAGAACACCAATAAAGAGATAGAAATTACAGAAAAAAAGAACCAAATAGAAATTCTAGAGTTGAAAAGTGTGATAGCTAAAATAGAATTTGTACCAGAAGAGCTCAACAGTAGTTTGAGCAGGTAGAAAAAAGCATAAATAAATAAAACAAGACAGTCAAGATGATCAGGTCTGAGTTAAAAAAAAAAAAATGAGCAGAACCTCAGAGCTCTGTGGGGCACCATCAAATATATCAACACACATAAGCTAACAGTCCCAGGAAGGAAGAGATAGCCCAGGAGAGAAGAGAAAGGGACAGAAAGAATATGTGAAGAAATAATGCTGAAAACTCCAAATTTGATGAAATACATTGAACTACATGTCTCAGAAGCTCAATAAACTATAATTAGGATAAAACAGAGAGAACCATACCTAGACAGACCACAATTAACTCTTAAAAAGCAAGGACAATGACAGAATTTTGAAAATAGCCAATTAAATTATATGACCCAACAAATCCACTTGTAGGTATATACCCAAGAGAACTGAAAACATGTACATACGAAACATGTACTTTAATATTCTGTGACATTCTTGGACAGTTATATCGAGATGATGTTTTATGTAAGCCTCATGGTAACCACAAGGTGAAACCTGCAGGAGATATACCAAAAATAAAGAGAAGGAGAGCAAAGCATACCACTAAGGAAAACCAACAATTCACAAAGAAAGACAGCAAGAGAGAAAGAAAGGAACCTGGGAACTACAAAACAGCCAGGAAACAATTGATAAGA
The DNA here is from genome assembly GCF_000325575.1 of Pteropus alecto. Classification (NCBI taxonomy): domain Eukaryota; kingdom Metazoa; phylum Chordata; class Mammalia; order Chiroptera; family Pteropodidae; genus Pteropus; species Pteropus alecto. The sequence goes on along the minus strand of NW_006436298.1, from coordinate 21,216,120 downwards.
TGACATTAGTATAAATACTCTGAATTAAAATTGACTAAATTCTCCAATCAAAAAGCACAGAGTGGCTAAATGGATAAAACAACAATAACAACCACACAAAAAAAACCAAGACCCAACTATACTCTGCCTACAAGAGAGCCACTTCAAGTAGCTTCAAGGAAACACACAGGCAAAAAATATATTCCATTGAGTGCAAGCCAAAAGTGAGGAGGGGTAGCTATAATTATATTAGATAAAATAGACTTTAACACAAAAGGTGTAACAAGAGATAAAGAAGGCCATTACATAATGATAAAAGATCAATTCATCAAGAGGATATAACACAACATAACATGTACATGTAGAATCTAAAGAATGAAATAAACAACAATGAAAATGGAAACAAACTCATAGATACAGAGAATATTTTGAGGTTTCTAGATGGGAGAGGGTTGAGGAGGTGGGTGAAAAAGGCCAAAGGGATTAAGAAGTACAAATGGATACTTACAAAATAGTCATGGAGATATAAAGTATAGGATAAAGAATATAGTCAATAATATTGTAATAAATATGTAAGGGGGCAGAGGGGTAGAAGATTTATTGAGGGGAATCACTTTGTGAATTATATCGATCTCTAATCACTATGCCATACAATTGAAACTAATGTATTATTATACGCCGATTATAATTGGAAAAAAAAAACTCATTGAATTGTACACTGTAAATATGAGTAACTAATTGTCTATTACATTTCAATAAAAAAAAAAAACACCAAAAAAAAATCACACAATAAAAAAGAGAACAATAATAAATATCTATGTATCCAACACTGGAGAGTTCAAATATATTAAACAAATAATAATGTGAAAGCTCAAACAGGCAAAGAAACAATAATAGTCTGAGACTTCAACTAGATCATCTAGTTGAAAATTAACAAGGAAATTTTGGACTTGAACTATACTTTAGACCAAACTGACCTAACAGACATTAGAGAACATGTCACCCAACAGCTGCAGAATGCACATTGTTTTCAAGTACACCCAGAACACTTTCCAGGATAGGTCACAAAACAAGTCTTAACAAATTTAAGAAGACTGAAATCATACCAAGTAGCAATAACAGGAAGAAAACTAGAAAATTCAAATATGTGAAAAATAGCACACTCCTGAATAACCAATGGGTCAAAGAATAAATCAAAAAGAAAATAAAAATGCCTTGAAACAAACAAAAATGGAAACATAACATACTAAACCTTATGGGATGCAGCAGAAGCAGTTATAAGATGAAGTTTATAGTGATAAATGCCTACAGTTAAGAAAAAAGAAAAATACAAAACAATCCAAATTTATACCTCAAGAAACTAGAGAAAGAACAAACTAAGCCAAAATTAGCAGGAAGATGGAAATAATAAAGCTCATAGATTGGTGAGAATGTAAACTGGTGCAGCCAATATGGAAAACAGTATGGAAGTTCCTCAAAAAATTAAAAACAGAATTGCCATATGATCCAGCAATCCCACCTTTGGGTATGTAACCAAAGGAAATGAAATCAGGAGCTCAAAGAGTTATTTGCACTCGCATCATCATTGCATCATTATTCACAACAGCCAAGAAATGGAAACAACCTAAGTGTCTGTTTATGAATGAATGAATAAAGGTACACTAGAATATATTCAGCCATGAAAGAGAAGGAGATCCTGCCATTTGCAACAACATGGATAGAGGGCATTAAGCTGAGTGAAATAAGTGAGACAAGAAAATGACAAATACAGTCATACCTTGCTTAACAAAGGGGATATGTTCTGAGAAATGTGTTGTTAGGCAATCTCATCACTGTACAAACATCATAGAATGAATGCATTTACACAGACCTAGATAGTGAAGCCTACTATGCACTTAGGCTATATGATATAGCATATCGCTCCTAGGCTGCAAATCTGTACAGTATGTTTGTACTGAATACTGCAGGCAGTATTCATGGTAAAGATTTGTATATCTAAACATAGAAAAGTTATAGTAAAAATATGATATAAAATATAAAAAATTATGCCTTTTACTGGGCACTTACTGTGGGCTTGTAGGACTGGAAATTGCTCTGGGTGGCTCAACGAGTGAGTGGTGAGTGACTGTGAAGGCCTAGGACATTACTGTACACTACTGTACACTTTCATAAACACTGTCTCACAAGCTCTACCCCTGCTTCCTTCTGACAGTGTCAGAAATAGAACATTGAAGTTATCAATGTTGCTCCATAAACAGGGATGTGGGCCAGATTATTTGGAAATATTGAGGAAAAACAGGCTAGGTATGGCACAGATCACCAAAATAGTGACTGTCAGGAGGGAATGAAAGGTGGACTATAGGAATGAGAAATCAAGATGCAGAGATAAAAGAATATAGGGATCGTCATGGCAATTTGGTTCTCGCTATTGCGTGTTGGAGCAGTGGTCAGATTAAGGAACTTTTACAGTATTCACACACAAAAAGAGGGTGTTTAACAAAGAGAAGGTATAGATCTGAGGACTCAATATTTTGACTTAGCAAATTTGTTTTTGGTTCCATTGACCCCATAAGGCACAGAGAGCTCTCTCGGGCACTGAATTTATAGAAGAAATAAAACTTAGATTTATGCTTTACATCAATACCACCTGAAGATATTTTCTAAGTAGAGGGACAAGCTGTCTCCGCACTACCACAGAAAGCTTTTATTAAAGTGGCAGTGGCATTTAATACTTGTTAAGATAGCTCCTGTGAACCTGTGTCCCTGTACAGGATCTTAGGTCCACAATAATGAATTTATAGCAATGCGCTCTGAAGACCATCGTGCTAGATCTGGGAGGGCTGTTGTACTCTCTGAATATGTAGTACTGGGAGGACAGGCTCCTCTGTGCTGAAATAGGTCAGTGGCTGACTGATTGGGATGTAATCTGTACACTCAAAACTGAGGTGCTGGGAATCTATTGCCAAGCCCCACAAATATTGCTCTTGCCAAAGGAAAAAAGGTCCTCCTTAACCACATTTACTTTCATTTCTTATAGGAAATTCAGCTCCATTATAATCTTCTGTATATGTGGTCCATCATTCACCAAAACATCATTATACACTGAATGACTATACTGTATGATCTCACTTATATGAGGAATCTAAAAAGTCGAATTCATAGAAACAAAGATTAGAATGGTGGCTGCCAGGGGCTGGCAACCAAAGAGTACAAATATTGAGTTATAATATGAATAAGTTTTGGGAATTCAATGTACAGCGTGAGGACTTTAGTTAACAACAGTAGCTAAGAGAGTAAATCTTAAATATTCTTACCATACACACAAAAAAAGTTATAGGTGATGGTGGAGATGTTAGCTAATCCCATTGTGGTAATCCCTGAACACATCAAATAATCACAGTGTACACTTTAAATTTACACAATGATATATGTTAAGTATATCTCAATAAGCTGGGAAAAATTTTTTAAAATAAATAAATGTATAGTGCCTTGCACAAATTAAGAAAAAAGATAAAACCCAGACAGTAAAAATAATAAAATTTTAAAAGATGAGCATAGAAATTGCAGAAATTGAAGCGAATTTTAAAAACAAATGTGCAACAGAGAATATTGAGAAGTCAAAGTTTGATTTGGGAAGGAACAATAATATTGATAAACCTCCAGTGGGATTGATCAAGAGAGAAAAATAGTGAGAGAAGACAGAAATTATCACTATCAAGAATGAAAAAAAGATTAATCATTACAAATCTTAAAAACATTGAAAATTTGAATAGTTAGAGGAAATGGAAACATTCATAGAAAAAAGAAAGTTTATCAAATAGGCTCAGAAAGAACTAGATATAGAAAATATGAATAATTTTATATGTTTTAAATAAAGTTCAATTAAAAGTCTTCTTGTAAAGAATACCTGAGGTCTAACTGGCTTTACATATGAAGTCTTCCCAAATATTAAGAAAGAACACCGATATTGCAAACTTTCAGTTAATTGACAAAGAGATCACTTCCTAAATGTTTTTATGAAATTAATATAATCTCAGTTGCCAAATTTTACAAAAATGTTTAAAAAATAACATCTTGTATATACTAATGAATTAAAGATCTATTTAGAGAAAATTTTTCTTTACAAAGAAACTCTTTAGTATTATGAAGTAACTAACTGCACAACAGATGAGCTGTTACTTCACAGCCACAAATCCTAGCATTACCTCTAGAGAAAAAGCATGTTTTTAAATGACATAGGCATAGAATATTTTACATAAGTATCTTACATAAATAATGTAGTAATTTATATTCCTACATTGAGATTAAAGTGATATAGAAAAATATAGAATTCTTGAAAAACTGGAATAAATTCACATGAGGATGACTTAGGAATAATATTCTACGTTTATGAAGGAGAAAATGATTTATAATGCTTAAAATGTTAGTCATTTTGGTCTAATAATCCTATAATATTAAAAACAGATAGAGGTTAATATATTTTACATTCCACTTACTATAACTGAGCTAATTATAAAGAACTTTTTGCAAAAAGCCTCGGAAGGCAAATAACTTGAGTCAGTTAATTTGGACATTCTTGCATAATAGTTTATTTCTCTTTAAAAATCCTTTTATAAACATTGAGAGAGTTTCTTCAAATTAACATCACTTTCATCAGGTCCCATTTATCAAGCCTGGGTAGATACACATGCAACGCTAAAACCACCGTCAAGAAAGTCCTGGCTCACCGGGGAGCTCACGAAAGGAATGGGACATTGGCCACCAGGGCTTGCCTCATGGTTTCTTTGTATTGATTTAAATTAATGCCAGGGGTAGTAAAAGGTCATAATTTTGAATAGACATGATTATTCCTTTCTAGACAATTAGGCTTTTAGAATTTTATGTGGACAAAACAGGTTATAATACAATAAAGTAATCAGTATGAGATAAACTCACCAAATCTCAATAAAAAGACAAAATTACTATATATGGTATCTCAGTGGGTATGTGTATATTACATAGCTAGTTTTCTTTGGTTGAATGTGGTGTGGGATATATGTCTGTGATTGCCCTTGTGTGAAATACATCTGTATACATTGATAACAAGTCCTTATTAAATATATAATGGACAATCATTAGATCAAAGGCAATTGTAATATTAAAATGACTTCTGCTTAGATAGTGCTGTTTACTTTCAAAGATTTTTTGCATCCATTAAGTAATTTTTATCTCCACAATAACCTGTGAGATAATTAAATAATGTCTTTATAAGACTGTGAATAGGTTATTCTCTCTTATTTAGAAATGTTACTTTTTCTTCTAATCCTTAACCAAGGAAGCTGATTAACCTATATTATTACAAATATTTTTTCTTTTATTTTTTTCTGCATGTGAAGTTAAAAAAAGGGGCTGAGTGGTCCTCAAAGCTGTAAGATCCCAGACTCAGGATTAAGGCATGTATACATGCACACATGTGCATGTAAAAATGTGTTAAATTTTAAGACTACTAGTGTACTTTAATATGAATATATAAGAAAGGCCCAGTTGACTTTGTCTTCTTCTCATGTACTTTTGCAGACACTCTCAATTCACTCCAATATAGTCTTCTGGTATTAGGGATCTTATGAATAATGGTGCTTACCACGCCCATGCCCACCCCCACCCCCCGAAAAAAAAAATCATATTTCTTATATAATGTGCCACACTCTAAATTTTTCACTTATTGTTTATCAAAATTTTCAAAGTTCCCTGATTTCTCTAGATATTTTTATTTGTCTCAATCTGATAAACTAAATTATGCTAAGGTACGAATTACTGCAAACTGTTCAATACAGCAACTCACCTGAAAAACCAAAATCTCTCAAAGGACATGGAGAGGCAGTAGTGTCCTATTTTTTAAAGGGATAATTCGAGGAACTAGAACTTCAAACAGTGTGGCAATGAAGCAAAGATCTTCCCTGTACTCTTTCAATCATACTCTTAGTCAACTGCTTCCACCATTAGTCATAAAGCTGTCTGAGTACATGAAGGCTAAGTGTTGTGCCTGGATGTACTTACAGGTCACCGTGGATGAGTCCATAGATCTGTGGCATGCTCTGATGATAGATTCCTCTCAAAATCACTATGAGTAGAATCACCACGAAAGCTGGAAGTCCCCAACTCAGAAGGAAAAACAGCAGATATCGCCTCTCTGTATGTTCATCATTCATCACCAGTACATACCAGAAATTCACAGACTAAGAAAAGAAACAGAACATAAAATAAGCATGCTCTGGTCTAATGGCCCAGGACACAAACTCACCTGGTTTAGGCATAATTATTGGTCAGCAAAAGGCTAGGATATACTTAATAATTATAGTTTTGTATTGATTTTTTCAGTTAGTTCATACATTTATACTTTCATATACCCAAGACATTCAGGATGTCTTAAAAGTCTGAAAACACTGGGAAAAACCGTTAATTTATTGTATTTTTTATTTTCTTAATTTGCTTTGATTTAATCTCAGTTATAATCTGTGATCGTTCTGTAAATGTGTCTCCGAAGAAATATACAATATTCAAACCTACTTCCCAGGTGAACAATTTCATGATGATAATGAAGTAAATAGCTCTATATTTCCAGAGTTTTAGATAATTTTTATCTATTGAGGGCTTATCATATGGCAGGGCCAGGTATTGTTCTAGGCCTCTGAGCAGGAGATATAGACAAGTAAACAGAAAATAACTGTACAGTGAGAAAAGTACTGTGATGGGGTAGGTTTTGTGGTTGTTTTTTCTTTCTCGGTTTATCATCTCTTCTTTTTGCTCATGTACTTGACAAATATATGAGTATTTACTAAATTTAGGGGACCAGTCTAGGCACTGGGGATATAGCAGTGAAAGAGATGGAAGGAGGTATTTACTTTCTCAAATCTTAGTTTCCAAAAAAGTGGGAAAAATAATTAAGAGGAATATTTATTTTATATGTTATTTCTTATCTTACTAAGATAAAAATATAAAAGGAACAAGTGTATACAGAGTGGAGGGAGTGAGGGGACATATTAGATAGAATAAGGAAACTGAGGCCTGGAAATATTATTGGCCCCAGACCCCATACCAACCTTGTATCTAAGCCAAATCCAGAATGTTTATACTCTGCTTTCTAGTGTTCTCTTTCCATAGGGAACACTTATTTTCAATTATAATTTAGTATAAGAACAACACTGAATGTAATATCATACATACTTCACACAATAATATTATTCACTAGATAAATCCCCCTTCTCAATTTCACATGGTGTAGAGTATGAGTACAGATGAATTATACACACTAACACACAAATACACACAGACACACACACATGCACACACACACACACACGTGGAATAATCTTGGAAAGTAACAACAATCTCAGAGCCTCAATTTCTTCCTGTGCACAATGAGAATATTTAGAGATTAAATGAGATATTACATACAAAGTGCTGAGCACCAAAAAAATGGTACCACTTCCCTTAAATCTCCTATTAAGATGACAGATAATATAAAAGACAAGATAGTTTAAGACCAAAAGTAAGCGGTGATACAACGGAAACTCTATGTGAAAATAAGCACGGCTGCTGTCCGTGGAAAAGCTTTCAGATGCTTTTTGCTGATATTTCCAAGTAAGATTCCACCTGGACACCAAATTAGCCTTGAGGAATTAGTATTGATTTGGCTAAACGAAGAAAGGATAAATATGTTTGGTTACTTGGAGATTTTGGTCTCTGAATTTTATTTCCTGTCAGCACTCCTTGTATTTATGTACATCTGCTTATATCTGTAATTGTGAAGCATGTTATGAGTTGTAGCTTACATAACTTTGTTCTAACTTCTTTTTTTAGAATTTTTAAAAATTAGTTTCAAGTATACAGTACATTGGTTAGACATCTACATAGTTCGGAAAATGGCCCCCTGCAATTGCTCCCTCCCTCCCACGGCCCTCCTCCTAGCCAACGTATTCATTCTAATGGCATTCCCTATGCCGTGCTCCTCATCCCCGCATCTATCCATCAGCTATGCATTTGTACTTCTTTAACCTTTCACCCCATTCTCTACCAGACCCCCAAACTCCCTTCCCCTCTGCCCATCACTAAATTGTCCACTATATTTGTGAGTCTGTTTTTGATTAGTTTGTTCTTTTTATTCCTTAGATTCTGCATATAAGTGAAATCATATAGTGTTTATCTTTCTCTGCCTGACTTAAATACCTTCTAGGTCCATCAAAGCAATATGTTTTTTCATCCCCTTCCTTTTAGTCTGTCTTTTAACCTGAAGTGAGTCTCTTACAGGCAACATGTAGGGGTCTTGTTTTCCTCTCCATTCATCCACTCTTTTAGTTGGAGCACTTAATTCTTTTCCATTTAAAGTACTTATTGATAGGAATGGAGTTGTTACCATTCTTTATTTCTGTTTTTGATACATGTTTTTTCTTCTTAAAGAAGTCCTTCCAACATTTCCTTTATTACAGGCTCGGTGGTGATAAATTCCTTCAGCTTATTTTTGTCTGGGAAGCTCATTATCTGTCCTTCAACTGTAAATGATAGCTTTGCTAGATAAATTATTCTTGGTCGTAGATCCTGGGTCTTCATCCTGTCGAATATTTTTTTTGCCAAGCCCTTCTGTCCTGCATAGTTTCTTTTGAGAAATCAACTACCAGTCTTATGGGTTTTCCCTTACAAGTAACTATCGGTTTTTCTCTTGCTGCTTTTAATATTCTTTCTTTTTATTTAACTTTTGGTATTTTAATAATGATGTGTCTTGGTGTGGGCCTCTTTGGATCCTTGATGTTTGGAATTCTCTGAGCTTCCTGGGGTTTTATGTCCATTTCCTTCACCAGGTTGGGGAAGTTTTCCATCATTATTTCTTCAAGCAGCTGTTCAACATCTTGATTTTCTTCAGTTACACCAATCAGACAGATATTTAGACCCTCAATAGTGTCCCATATGCTCCTTAAATTATTTTTATAGTCTTGGCATCTTATTTCTAGCCATTCTGACTGAGTGTCTTTGGCTTTCTCATCCTCTAGATAGGGCATTTGGTCCTTTTTTTAAAATTCAATCTGTTTCTTCTTTTGTTTATTCCATGTTATGGTTTTTTTTTAATCTCTTTGTTGAAGTTTTCATTGAATTTAACCAAAAGTTCATTGAGCATCTTTATAACCAGTGTTTTGAACTATGCATCTGTTAGATTGCTTGACTCCATTATTTCTAGATCTCTGTTCTCTGCTCTCATATGGTTTCTGTTTCTTTGTCTTCCCATTTTGGCTGCCTTTCCATGTCTGTTTCTATGTACTAAGCAAACCTCCTAAGTCTACCAGTCTCATTAGCATGGATTTGTGAAGCAGGTGTTCAGTGGCACAGTCCTGAGAGGGGCTCAGCTACAGTCCAAATTTAGCTCAAGCCTCTGTCCTTCCACAGCCACCTGTTAAAATTCAGCAAGCAATCCACATATGCTGAGCTTATAGTTGCCTCAAAAGGCCACTCCAGAAACCAAGGCCAGGTGCCACCAGAGTGAGTCTAGGTGCTGCTCAGCTAGGAGCACTGACTCACTGAGGATACACCTGGATGTGACTTGGGTGGGGGCACAAGTTAGGGTAGCTTGGGTTTCAGGGAATCCTCTGGGTGGAGCAACCTCTGTTATCCAGTGTGATGACGTCAGGGCTATGGTGGCACTGTGTTCATGAGCTGAGACTGGGAAGGGCTCAACAAGGAACAATGGATACCACTGACACTTCTGTACAGAATGAGTCTCACCTCAGCCCTCACTCTGACAATGTCCCCCTGTAAGTCCCTGGTGCCCCTTGTGTGCAACTGAATTGGCACTGGTGACAGAGCTAGCAGGTCTGTCACTGCGAAAATCCATTCGTGGGTATGGCTCCTTTAAGAGGCTTCTGCTGCTGCCACTGCCACAGCCTCCGTCTTACTCAGCTGCTGGAGACCGGGCAGTCCTATGTCCTCGCCCCATCCTATCTTCTGCCGTTGCAGAGTGCTTTCTTGGATATCTCCCTAGTTGTATGGCTTGTTCATCAAGATCCCAGGCAATTTTTCCTTGCTGCTGCTCCCTGTTTCTATCACAACTTTGATTTGGTTGCCAGAGAGATGAACAGAGCCTCTATCATCTATGCCATTTTGGTTCCAATCTGTTCTAACTTCTTTTTTAAAATTATTAGATCCAGTGAGGCTCCCTCCCCTTTCTATAAGTAGCATAGGGACATAAACATAAATAAGTGGGGTTGTATCAAGTGTCTGATGCCGAGGTGACCCATACTGCCTGTTAGAGAGTGAAAATTCACGCAGAGTAAGGATGATTAGCTCATCTCCAAAATAAAAGTACTAATTATTTATTTTAAATAGATGTTTGTGTATATCCATATAACATGGTAATTTGGTGGTGGAAGAATCAGGAAGGTACAGATTGGTAAATGACCTCAAAGCTGATTCATCATGATCAAGATCGGGATACCTCCAAAATGCCTGCTCTTACATAGATGGATATTAGTTTCATCAGTTAGAATCATTGAACCTTTCAGCAGTTGTCTGACCTTTACACAGGCTCAGATAAGACTGAGACAAGTGTAATTGTTTGTTAGATTTATACATGCAGTGTTTCTGCTCCAAAGAGCTCAAGGCACAGTGTTGCTGAATTCTTGAATACTCAGTTAAGCAAAACAAGCTCAAAAAGTCATAAGCTTTTGTCAACTAAAAAAAAAAAATCTATTTCCTTATCAAATGAATCCAATCATTGAGATATAAAGACAGTATCCCCTCCTTTTTTTGCTACAAAATAGAAATACTATGTAACAAAACATTTAACTATTCTAAAAAATACTATGTGGCCCAATCATAAGATTTGTTTTGACTAACTCACTTTGAGTTTTAATTAAATTTTAAAATATTTTAATATACTATGGTAGGTACATTTTGGGATATGCCTATGTCATGAACTCTCCTTTAAATCCTGTGTCCCCACTTTTTTCTCCTCCCACCCGCCAACTCATGACCCTGCTCCTCCATCCACAGATGCTTTGATCCAGGGGAAAAGCCTGACCCCAGGCTGGACCAATCATCTATCACTAGATCTCTTAAAATTTGGTGATAGTCTAAGCTGGTCAACTGAGAAAAGAGCACATAGAAACTTTAGTGGTAGGGGCAGCCAAAATGCAGTGAAATGAGAAAGTGTGTTTACAGAGAAGTATAGACAAAGCCTTCCATTCATGCTCACAGTCCCTTGTGAGGTCCAATTGTATTTATAGTTCTTGGCCAAGTTCAATGAATTATCCTATATGTTTATTATTCCTTTTATGATTCAAATGTTTGTTTAAAATAATTCAACTTAGTTTTTCTTCATTGTTCAAAAAAAAAAAAAACTTAACCGAGATACACATATATTGCTATCTTAAAGCAGCTGAATTAAAACTTCCAGTTACTGCCATTCTGTAAACAAAAAGGCAGTGGAGCATTTGACTATATTCCTTTACCTGTAATTATGGTTCCTCCTTTGGAATTTAAGGTAAGAGACCATTATGTTTGCATAATAACTTTATGTTGACAGATATACAGCATATATGATCAGTGTGCTTTAGTGTCTGTCTGTTTATCTAATTTTGGAATAGAATTACCAATGAGTTAAAGGATGTCACTCTCACCAAACATGCTTCACATGGATTGATCATACCTTACCATTCATTGCCTATTTTTACATTTCTCCTCCCAAAGACTAAATGTGAACTGACAATCTCAATATCTAGGTATTTATTTACATTTCTGTCTCTAAGCTTTAAAAATGTTGTTAGAATCATATCATGGACCACCTCAAGACATCACTTGGAGTCAAAATGTTATCCCCAACTTTAACCAATTATATTAATCCAAGTTGACTATAATTCATACATATACAGAATACAAGGTTTTCTAGCATTAATGTGATGTAGGCTCTGAGGCAAGTTCAAAAAGATTTTAAAACATTTTCACCATTAGAAACCATCAAATTAGCCAACTTGAAAGGGGTAAGTGAATAAAATGTTTTATAATGTGTTTAAAAATCAGAGATGTTACCACAGAGACACATCTTTAATGTCAACCCTAAAAACTGGTATGTTTGAATTACTACCCTCTTATTTTTGTCATTATCATGAAGAATGATGTACTTGAATTTGTACTTATCACAACTACCACCATTTCAAGATTACCTGAGTGATAGTAACTTTAGAGACTTAAAAACGCATTTTAATAAAATTAAAGAAAACTAATGATAATTTTGAAAATTTCTTGCCAATACAGTCTATATAAATAGACTGTATAGGAAGCAAGGATTTCAAAAGGCACACACATTCAAAAGGTAAACTTTAAGGTGAATGTATCTTTTTTCAATTTTTAAAAATTTGAAAAGACATTGTGATTAGTGACTTGATTTGGGTTTTGGACATAGTTCTGCATGAATAAGCTGTATGTTTTTGGCCAATATCATTTGTATTGTCTGAATTTTGATTTTCTCCTCTGGTAAAAGGGGAGGTTAAACTATAAGCTATTAATTTCTTGATTCCCACTTTGTGACTAAACTATCATAGAAATTATGATTCATTACATAAAAACAGTAATGGCATGGGATGCACAGATTATGAATTTTAGCAGTAATAACAGACCTTACAGATTATGTGATCGTGCCCTCTTATTTAGAAATGAGGAAACTGAGGTAGTGAGAAAAAAAGTGTAGTGTTTTCATATTCTGATTAGTTATAGAACTGGGAGTGGAACACAAGTTCAAAGCACCTTGTAAACATTTAAGATTTCATAGAAATTCATACAAATATTGGCGATATTAATATTTGCTTATTTTTTGGTCTTCGTTTCTCCTTACTCACTTTACACATCAGTGGAGATGCATTTTCCTGGTACAAGTATGGACATAACCATTTCTCTCTCCCTTCTGCTTTTTGCTAACAAAAATAAAAATGTATAAAAGTTTATAAAAATATAAATGGCTGAAACATAACTGTGAGATATGGTAGGTTAATTTTTGTATACCTCATTGCACCTAGTAAAATGCTTTGCATATAATCTTTATTGAAATATAGCAAATAAATGAAGATTTTTACAATTTAAGTTTTTATTAAATTTAACAACAATTTCATAATTTAGTTTAGTTATTGAGTTTATTCATTTATATACTACCTTGCCAGAAAGAATTTTAGGAGGCTTGATACTTTCAATTGATTTGATTAAACTAATGAAGAGGGTAAAAGTTAACTGGTGGAAACTTTAAAATGTTAAATTCAATAGCTTGAGAGGAAGAATGGAACCAATATTTACTAACTGGATAATAAATGTAGACCTTATATTAAGCTATATCTCATTAATTAGGATAATATTTCTCCTAAGTTTTATTATGATTTTCATTTTTTACACAGGAATAAGTTGAGAATGGGAGAAGTATATTTCTCAGAATTAGTAAGTAAGGCTTTCAGAATTTAAACTGATTCTGATTAATACAATTCAACCAACTAAAACACCCCCAGATATAATTTAGGTCAAATATAGATAGGAATAAACTAAAAGACTGTGTGTCAGTAAGCATATTTACTTACGTTCCTATATAGAAATGTCTATTTATTTTTATAGTAACATTTTCAGTGAATACTATTACTATTTTCCAAGTGATCACATAGGAAAATCTGTTTCTTACCATTGGTCATAATTATGCTTTTAGATGCTCCATAAACACAAATTCATTAGTTTACTCACACAATACATATTAGTATAATCTAGGTATATTTGTTAAATATATGGGAGAAATGTCTTTTTTTTTTAAGTTAAAAACAGGCTGCTTGAACCCCATAAATTTTCATGGTATGTGAGATAAGATTGGTATCTAGCCTGCCATTTAATATCTGGTTATTAATTGTGTCACCAGAAACCTTGGACTGATTTAGTGCATCAAGTTTAGTCAGAGGTCATGGATGCAATTAATTCTGTCATTACTATACATTCTTAGTCATTCAATTCAGAGGGAGGTCCAACGAATGTTACCACATGTCCTTGCTCCGACTATCCTCTCTTTTTCTTAACAGTTTCTGCACAAAATAAATTTTCGAGGATTGGAGAATTCAGTATTTCCTGGATATGTCATTTTTATCTTGGTAATTACCAGTCTGTTGTCTTTAATACCTTTGATGTCCGCCCAAATTAAATCACTAATGAAGGAAAACATGGCTAATTGTATCATTTCCCTTTCTGTTGCTATGCTTTGCACTAAGTAGCCTTTCTGCCAAGGTATACATCACATGTCTGTTTACTTCTTCATAGCCTTATTATATGGAGATATTAAGGCACAAGATGTAAATGCTCAAGTACAATTGTAAAATGATTTCTAACTTTATTGTACCACTTAGAAAGTAGGTTCTTCAAGTAAGTTTTAGTTTCAAAATAAAATATTATACTATCAAGTAGGCTGTATCCTTAGGGATGAGATGGACAGACTGCAAGGACAATTCAAGGTCTGGATAGTTTTCGTAATTGTAGCAGATTGCTACACGATTTAACTTGGTGACAGGAAATGATCATAAAACTCAGCCATGTGAACACAGAGACAAAATTGTTTTCTATTTACTTATATACTAATATCCCAAATAATTTACTTGTGATTTATTTCTTTCATGGATTAACTCATTGTCTGGCAATCTATCTGGTAGTATATATTACGTAGATGTTAATAGTAAAGACATAAATTCTAGGAATTTATTCTATGGATAGTCCATAAGTAAACAAATATTCTGAGTGCAAGGATGCTCAAGGAAATAGTTTAAAACAGCAAAAATAACTAGATAAATCAGCATTTCATTAATAAGAGACTAGAAAAATAAATTATGGAAAAACCATATTATAAAATATGAAAAAAGTGTATCTGTATGCGGTAAATTTATATATACACACTAAAATATATATACACTATATATAAATATATATATACTATATATATACACATACAAGAACATACACATATGTTCTTGTTTAATATTTATAAATATTTATATGTTTGTGGAATATTTCTAGAGGTATACACAGGAAATCATTAACAATGTCTACCGTTGGGAGTAGGGTTTAGAGTAGAGAGTGGTGAGTATATGAAATAGGGAGAAATGTGAACTTTTCTTTTATGATTCTCTGTAATGTTTGATTATGTTTTGTTCTATTAGTATATGCTATTTCTAAAATGAAAGCAAATCAAAACAGAAAAAGGAAATGAAAACAAAACAGTAACAACTAGGAAAATAGAGTACAAATATTACAAGAACTTAAATTCTTGCAGTCAATCTTTGTTAACGTAGACATAACCTTGCTGTTGTAAGGAAGTGGGAAATTATTTCAGTAATTTCACAGAGTGATCTTACATGAAGAGCAAACAAAGGGAGAACTCAATTTCCATGGCCAAAAAGGGAATATGTGTGTTGTTTGCTTTAAAAAAAAAAAAAGGCAAAATTGTTACTATATTCCCATCATGCACAGTATGACTTTCCTGTCAAAGAAAGGGGAAGCCTAAAGAAACAGAGTCAAGGCCACCAGTTATGGAGCCTGCCTTGAGCCATGCATGTACTTATTTAGTAAAGAGGTTAAAGGTTATCCAGCTTGCTAAGGCTTTACAGTTAGTGCTTGCTTCACCCTAAGTCTTTCTACTATATCAAGCTAATTCTCTTTCATAAAAATAAGTGGAAACTGTAATGGAAAAGGAGAGCATTCAAAATGTTTCAAAATTTATGAAAAATTAGCCACATATATTTGTTTAGCCAATGCTATGGGTAAATACGTATGAAGTGTAGAGCCTGTACAGGCACCATTCCATGCTCTTTCCATGTATTAATTCATTTTATCTTTTGACAATTTTCAAAGAGAGGTACTGTTTTTACAAATCTTGATTATTCAGATAAGAAAATCTAGGCTAAGAGAAGTTATATAACTTGTGTACCAATAAAATTTTTTTAGTTACTCTAAAATAATCAAATTTTACTGTAATATATTAAAATTATACGATATAAAAGTAAAATAACTTTTCAAGATAGTTATTTAAATGCATTTATTCTAAGATTGAATATCTAAGGCAGTTGAAAACATACAATTCTGACATGTCTAGCCCAATGATTAAAAGTTAATGATTAACTTTTTGTATCATAAACTATAACATACATACCTATATCAAATTCTGTCCTACACTGCTAAAAATATGAAGAATTATTAAAATGCTAATATTCTTTAAATTTTTCATTCCTATTTGACTAACATGACTGGATTAACAGTAGTCTAATCTTTTACATAGCATTTACAATATGGATTCTAGTTTTAAAAAATATATTTTAGCAGACTATTTTATAAATGGGCAAACACAGGTTGGTAAAGTGACAACTTCTGACCACAAAGTATCTCATTAGAAATAATCTACCTAGATTCAGAAGTTATTGAATTTTCCTCTTGTGGTCACACCACAAACCATGAAAAATATGTGGTGTACCGTCTGAAATACATTCAACTTCACTGGTACTTTTAATAGTTTTCCTAAACCATTAGCCATACAGAATCTAATTAGTTTACCAAACGTGCATAAGCCACAATGAAATTTAGTTAAGACCTGATAAAGAGATACAGAATACACCAATCTCTACAGAGTTGGGTGAAATCTCATGCCATCCTAACTCTTCCCCAAATTAAGAAATGCATCTAACATGTTTGAGAGTCAGTCATTTCCCCCTGTTTGAATATATTTCAGTGACTGGATGCGCTTTAGTTTCAAAAATAGCCTCTTCAACTTTGACAGTTTTATTGACCACAAAATTTCTTAATGTGAATCAAATGTGCTTCCCTAATTTTAGACTCATTTGCTCTGGTTCTTCCAAATGGAGTTATATAGTCCACTCTTTCTTGTAGTAGCCCTTTCAGTATTTGTAGACAGCCATCATATCTCCCTAAGTTCTTCTCAGGCTAGTTATCTCCAGCTGCCTCAAAGTTTCTTATAGGGCTGTTTTCTGACTTCCCATTGGCTAACGTTCCTGCTTAAACATGATTCATGAAAGTGGTTAAGGGTCCCAACGTTCTATGAACATTGTAGATTACAATGTAACCATAGCTCCCCAGCTGCCTCCATGCTGTTATCAATGTAACCCAGGTTTGTGTTGTTTCTGTAGTTAACAGTAGTTGCTAGGTTTTAAGCAATCTGGTCACACTTTTGATTGCTGAGATGGTGTTAAATTAAAATTTCAAGTTGTTTACATTAACCCCTATCAGATTATGCCTCTTTCACTCTAGTTTTCAACCTTTCATTATAGTTTCTCTGTATTAGTTCTACCTGTACTCTTAATGCAGGCAGCTTGCTGTTTTAACGATTTTTTTTCAGCTCTGTATCATCTGCATACCTGATAAAACAGTTTCCTGTGTTTTCATCCAAGTCACTCATCAAAAACTGAATAGGTCAGGGACATGGACAAAGACCTTCAGCACACCACCGGGGACCTCAGTACAGGCAGATAAATAACAACATACACAGGGCACTCATAAAAAGTTCAGCTTAAACTCCTAAAGAATTTTGCAGTTAGAGAACCTAGCAAAGGCTATTTTAATTTTAGCAGATATTTAAGTTTTATGTTACGTGGTTTAGATTTATTTTTACTTTTTAATTATTTGGGGAGATTTAGAGAATACCATAAACATCCATAATTGGAGCTGCTCAAAAAGCTATAAAGCAGTTCTATGGGGGTAGGAATTATTATCCCTATATGTAGATTTGAAAACAAAACTTAGAGAGAGAGTCAATAACTTCATTAAGGTTACAAAGATAGAATTCAAACCCAGATGCAGGGCTCCAGTTGTTCCAACTAGCTCTATTACCTAAATAGTTCGGTTCTCTTCTCCTTCAGCTCCCACAATTATAAGGTGGCCCACATCACAAGCCTCATCTCCTATCATTCCCTTATTTCCAACTATACTAGATTTCTTTTCATCCCTCCAATTCACTATGCTCTCTGATGTTGTACACCTTACAAGGTGTTTCTTGCACTGATCTCCTAGGAAGCAGTGATGAAATTACTTCCATTTCAGTATAAAGAATATCCGATAAGAAGGCCACTCCACACAGATTCACTGTAAAGTTAAAGGGGTTGTGGGGGATGAGGTACCAACCTGAATGAGCATCCAGCTAAACTGGCAAAGATACAGGTAATGTGTGACAGCAGCCATGGCCGAACAGCTCTCATCTGTGAGTTGGGGACTTGCATATGCAGATGCCAGAAACACAATCTATAAGAAACAAAAATACTTTTATTCTTAAATGCTAAAATCAATCAAGATTATTAAGAAAATAAACTGTTTTCTTATCAGAATCTATGATTCAGTGACTCAAAGGGACAATAAGTTGATCTGTTGCCCAAACTGAGATGATGAAGTCTTCTAAAAATGGCAATACAAGAATTTTTCTATTTCTAAGAAACAATAGATTATGTGAAATTATGCTACATGTTGCTTTGGGCTGTGAAGAAGAAATTCTCAAAGTAAACTTTGTTCTTATCATTGTTGGACAAATATCCCATGAAATACATGTATTTTTGCTAAGTAGAAAAGAGAAAATAGAGTGGAAATACCATTCCTTGTTTAAGTCAAAGCTAATGGGAGAGAAAAGAAGCAAAAGCTCTGACTTTACTCTCATGTACATCCTCTTGTTGAGAAGTAACTTAGGTAATAAAATAGACAAATTAAATTTCAAATTTCAAATCCTATGATTATTCTAAACTTACGTTTTTATTTCAACTGCCCTCAAGCCTTTGTTCACAAGTAACCTGCACAATGAAGCCTCTCTCTTGACCAAATTATTTAATATTACACCATCTTTCCTTCTCTTCTTCCCACCCACACAATTCCCCCTACCAGTACTTTTCTTTTTTTAAACAGAACTTATCACCTTCCAACATGTGCCATAGTTTGCTATTTATCATGTACAAATGAGTTCGCCCTCCAAAATAAAGTCAACAATTTCACTTTCCAGGACATATCACAAATAGCTTTTGAAAGATTAGAGCTTATTTTAAAAACATGCTTAGATTTTCATAGATTTTAGCTTCTAACTTCTAAGTTGTAAATTTTAGGTCATAAATTTAACCTTCCTAAATTCCACAAATATTCACTGAACACCTTCAGCAAAACACTAACATTGAACACTAAGCACCACGACTATGCCTTAAAAGACCTTAGAAGTGCAGAACTGTGAGATTCAGCCAAAAAAAAAAGGGGGGGGAATAATTTTTACATATGTTCTTTGTTTTTACAAAGTAGGATCTATTTCCACAAAGTCTACAATAAATTTGAATCTCTCTAATTCAGATTCTATAATATGTATTGTGGTTGAAGTTATACTTGGTAGTTTTGTTCTAATCAACCTGAAAGTTTGATATGTAAAATAATTGTGTAATCCAATTGAATATCTCTAGTTTTAAGCATTCTTAAATATGAAACTATTTATAAATAGTATGCTAATTTAAATTATCATTCTTTTCAATATTTTTTCTTTGAATCAAATTAGTACAGGTTATTTTTTTAAAACTGCATTTACTTTGAGAATATAATGTTAACACCCCAAATTACATTTTTAAAGCATGATTTCTTTATATTTTATAAGGTTTTAATGTCCTTTTCTGTATTATAAGACAAGTTACAAATATAAGTTTGTCAACTATGAATATTCTTCCAGAATGTTCTCTGAATTATGAGAAATCCTTCTGTCTATATGGAAGAAGATTAGTCAGCAAGAGAAGGTCACAACGCACACTGCTGCCACCTGGATGAACTAAGAACACCCAGAGAACAAGCTATTACATGTAACCAGCTCTAGCTAAAATTACATTAAATTGAATTAAAATAGTAATTAAATGATTAAAATAAAATAAAATGAAGTATCCTAGCAGAGTTAGCTCACATATCAGGCGTATAAACTAAGAAAAGATGAAGTTTTACCATTGTTCTTTTACTCAAACACATAGAGGTGACCAGAGAAAAGATTATTTTCATAGTCAGTTTTCTGGATGCATTAAGTTGAACTAATCCACAGTCCACCACAGGTTCATAATGGCAATAGAATATAATGCCAATAGCAAATGTAATACCATTCTTAATTCTATATTAACATATAAACATCTCAACTAAAGAGAAAAGAAAAATATGTTTACCAACAGAGAGTTTCTGATATATTTTGTTAATAACTTAGAAAATTCTTTGCTTCTTTTGGTTGATTAGAGCTCTACTATAACAGCCAAGAGAGAAAATATAGAAGGAAAAAATTTTTTTTCGCTTTAAATATACAGCATGTGTATCTGCTTGGTTGGGCTAAATAGTAACTAATAATAAAAACTTTTTCTTATAAACCTCAATTCTCAGTACTCCTTAATATATGTGCCGCCCCCCCCCCCCACTTTACTATGGACATTCTCATTCCTCTATCTATGAAATGCCTCCTCTCTACTCTCCATCTTATCTAAAACTTTCGTTTTTATGGGACCAGTTCAAATTCCACCTGCCTACTCTGATCATGACAGACTCCTAGACTTCTATTTTTTCAAGTGGCAGAGCACTTGTTATTGAGGATTTATAATGTGCCAAATGCTGTCCTTTCTAGTAGGAGAGTGCCTGAGGTGAAGACACAAGATGCAATACAATATGACAGATAGGAAGTAAATTACCAGGGGAAGGCAGAGTCAAGATTGATTAGTTCTGCTTGTGAGAGTCAAAGAAATATTCGAGGAGGAAACAGAATTGCTTTGGCTTGGCCTACAAGTCCCATCTGTTTCACCTTTTTTTCTGAAGTTTATTTTCCACGAGACCCTTCCTACTCCAAAAGTTCTACTCTCATTACATCCCTAAAATATGTTCCGTCATCTCTCAGCTCTTTGCCTTTGTTCTCCTTCTTCCTTCTAGCTAGAATTTCTGTTTCTCATCTTCCTCTGTTAAAACCATGTCCATTTTTCAAGGCATGGTTGAACTGTCAACTTCATCAAAAATATTTTTCAACCAAACCAAACTTTTCCTCCTGTGATTTTTTGTTAAACCCCTGTGAATTTTTAAAACTTAAGGATTAGTTTTCCTATAAACCCCAAATTTCCCAATTATTAGATAAAATTAGCCTTAATCTCTTTGAAAACTGTCTACTCCAAAAAGGTGACAATTTGATCTTATCATCTATTATAATGATTTCAAACATATTTTTTTAAAAAAGAAAACATAGCAAGTATTTGCTATCCCATACAGACCCTACCATGGATTTAAGTATTGTTTTCTAAAACAACATTACTGAAATATGACTGACAATAAATGACACACAGAGTGTACAACCTAATAAGCTTTGACTCACATATACACCTGTGAACCCATCATCACAACCAAAATAATTAACATATACACATCATCCCAAGGTTTCTTCATGACCTTCATAGTACCTCCCTACACCACTGCTTCTCACATTCCCCAATCTATTTTCTATCATTACGCATAAGTTTGCATTTACTAGAATTTTATGTAATTGGAATCATATGTACTCTTTTTTCCCTAGTGTATTTCACTAAGCATGATTGAGAGTCATCTAAAAAATATATCGATAATGCATTCTCTTTATTGTTGAGTAGTATTCCCATTATGTACCCTTTCACCTTTTGATGGATATTTGGGTTGTTTTCAGTTTTTTACTTTTACAAATAAAGTTGTCATGAATGGACAAGTCTTTGTATGGACATATGTGTTGAATCCCAGTCTAAGGAGAATTGACATATTAACAATATTGACTCATATCTCATGAACAGAGTTTATCTTTCCATTTATTTAGGTTTTGTTCTCATTTCTCTCAGGTATGTTTTGTAGTTGTTCACATACAGGTCCTTCATATATTTTAAAGAATATTTATCCCTAAATATTTTTATATTTTCACTATTATTATAATTGCTATTTCATTAAATTTTAATTTCTGATCATTCATTACTAGTATATAGAAATAGAATTGATTTTTCTATATTGCTCTTGTATCCTGCAAACTTACAGAGCATATTTACCAGTTTGAGTAGCTCTTCTGTAGAAAATGTTATGATTTCTACATGAAGGATTACATCATCTCTGAATAAAGGAAATTTTAATTACTTTCTAATCAAGATGACTAATTTTTTTTACTTGCCTTACTGTGCTTGTTGAGACAGAAAAATACTGTGTATATACATACAACATTGGGAAAAAGTGGTTAAAATGAACACCCTTGTTTTGTTTCTGATCCTAAGGAAAAAATATTTTTTTCTCCCTTAAGTATTTTTATGGACTAAACTGTCTATCCTCAAAATTCATATGTTGAAGCCCTTAACTCCAGTACTTCAGAATGTAACTGTATTTGAAAATGACATCATTAGAGGGTAATTAAGTTAAAGCGAGGTCTTTAGAGAAGATCCTAATCTAATATGACTGGTGTCCTTATAAGAAGAAGAAATTTTGAATACAAATATGCACACATACAAAGACCATGTGAAGACAAAAGGGAGAGGATGGACATCTACAAAGCAAATGAAATCAACCCTGCCAACACTTTGCTCTCAGATTTCTAGCTTCCACAACTGGCAGAAAATAAATTTCTGTTATGTAAGCCAACCAGTCTGTGGTTAATAATTTTATTAATCTCTAAAAGAACTGGTTCTTGGTTTCACTGATTTTCTCTATTGATTTCCTCCTTTCTATTTCAATGATTTGCTCTGCTTTCTTATTTATTTCTTCTATGTATTTTGAGTTTAAAAAATTGTTTTTCTTTTTATGTGGTCATATTTTTGAAATTTTACTTCTTTTTCTAATATAAGCATTTAGTTATATAAATTTCCTCCCAAAACTGTTTTAGCAGGATCACTCGAATTTTAATATATTGTTTTCATTTTTATTCTATTCAAAATACTTTGAAATTTTTCTAATTTATTTTTTGACCTATAGATTACTTCTAAGTATAGTAATTAGTTTCCAAATATTTGATGATTTTCTAACTCTCTGTTGTTGATTTCTAACTTTAATGTGGTCAGAAGACATGTTCTACATAACTTTAATCATTTTGAATTTACTAGCCTATGTCCCATGTGCACTTGATAAATATGTGTATTCTACTGTTGGCTGGAGTATCCTATAAATCTCAATTAGATCAAGTTGGATGATAATGTTTAAAAAATATTCTATATTATTATTGATTTTCTATTCTTTTTCTTCCTATCAATTATTGAAAGAGAAGTCTTTAAATTCCCAACTATTACTGTGGATCTATCAATTTTTCCTTGTTTTGCATGGTATATTTGGAAACTCTGTTATTAAGTACACGAATATTTAGTATTATTATATCCTCTCAATAAAATGACATTGTAATCATTGTGGAAAGACTTTCTTTCTCTCTGGTATTATTTTCTCTGAAATATACTTTGATGCTAATATAGTTAATCCAATCCAACTTTTTTCCATCTTTTTACTTTCAATCTATATCTTTATATTTGAAATGTGTTTCTCGTAGTCAGCACATTGTTGTGTCTTCCTCTTTTACTGAATTTGAAAATCTTTTAAATGGTACATTTTAGACCTTTGCATTTAATTTATTGTGTGTGCTAAAATTTAACTCTACCATCTTGCTATTTGATTTTTATTTGTCACATATGTGAAAATTATCTGGTGATAATTTCCTTAGCTTTCATATATTTGAAACCATCTTTATCTAACCTTTATTTTGAAAGATATTTTGGTTGACAGGTTTTTTTTCTCCTTCAGTACTTAAATATATTGCTCCAAATGTCTCCTCACTTAGATTATTTCTGAGAAGAAATCTGCCATAATTCTTATGTTTCTTCCTCTTATGAATTTTTTTGTTTTAATTTTTGGTGCTCTTAACGCTTTATCACTGGTTTTGAGCAATTGTATTATGATGTACCTTGGTATAGTTTTTTTCATGTTTCTTCTGTTTGGGGTTTATTAGGGGTTCATGGAGCTTCTTGAATCTATAGGTTCACAGTTTCAAAATTTGAAAAATTTTAAATCACTATTTTTCCAAATGTTCTTTTCAAAACATATTTTCTTTTACCTCTCTT
This sequence comes from Pteropus alecto, assembly GCF_000325575.1. NCBI lineage: Eukaryota > Metazoa > Chordata > Mammalia > Chiroptera > Pteropodidae > Pteropus > Pteropus alecto. The sequence continues at coordinate 21,192,040 of NW_006436298.1, read as the reverse complement.
TCCCCTCTCACCTCTTTTAACATTTTCCCCACAGCTCACTGGTATTTGTTGATTTATTTTGATCCCTTCTTTTATTTTCATTTAAATAATTCATATTGATATGTTTTCCAATTTTCTTATTTTTTCTTGTTATTTTTAATGTGCTATTAATCCTATCCTGTGTATTTTTCATCTCATGCATTGTAGTTTTCATTTCTAAAGGTTTGATTTAGTTCATTTTAATATCTTCCATGTTTCTACTTAACTTTTTGAACATATGGAATTCAGCTATAATAATAAATGTATTAGTCCTAGTTTGCCAATACTAACATCTGTAGAAGTTCAGCAGTAGTTGATTTATTGATTTAATCTTCTATTTATGTCACATTTTCTTGCTTTCTGTCGTGCCTTGTAATTTTTTTATTAAATATCAGACATTGTAATTTTACTTTTTTGGGTGTTAGATATTTGTATTCCAATTAATATTTTTGAATGTTGTCCTAGATGCACTTGGAAGCAGTTTGATCTTTTCAATTCTTGCTGTTAGAATTTGTTAGGCAGAACTATAATGCCCAAGCCATTATTCCCCAGGGCTGAGGCATGACCCTTCTATGTGCTCTTCCTACTCAAGTGCTTGTGACTCTTGAGGTTTTTCAGTGTAATGTGGAAACAAACACAATTCTTGGCCTTCTGAAAGCGCCTAGCATTGTTTCTTTTTATCCTTTCAGCCACTGTGGGAGTCTGCTGAACTCCACCTGGGTTCTTCCTCCTTGTGCCACCACCTGATAAGGCAATATTCCAAGGCATTGGTAAGCTCACCTTGTTTGTTTCCCATACCACAGGCATCCTTATCCTTAATTGCCTAATGCCCAGTCTATTGAAAATTGTTTCATACATTTTCCCATTTTTTATTTGTTTCAGATTTGAGGGTAAATCTGGTCCTGGTTATATCATCTTGGCTTGAAGCAGATGTAGGTATCTAATACTAGTACGTATCTAATACTTTTTGGATCTTGTTATTATAAGTATTATTTTTCTTTAATTAAAATATTTACCATTACTATGGTGCTCTGTCTTGAGCTTAACTAAAAAGCATGTGAACCTTAATTATCTATATATTTTATTTTGTAAATGTTTGTAGCTCACATTTTCTAATCCACTTAGTTTCCTTGACCACAAAAAGTTTTATACTCTCATCTTTCAAAGTTAACTAATGAGTAAGCTATTTTAAACATTAGTTTCAATGATAAAACCAAGATACTTTAGGTTATTTAAAAAATCACAAAATGCTGAGCTTCAAATTATCTCTACTACTTATAAATCATTAATGTCTGTAAAGTCCCTCTCAGTAGAAAATTGTGAATAACTTTAATCTGATGCTAAGGACAAAGACACCTTTGCATGCTGCTGACGCAATGACCACTGTGGCATTGCCAATGATCATGGTATTCACAAGTGTAATGACATTTTAATGTCATTAGCTGATATATCCCATTTTTAATGTATTCTATAGTGACAGAGTCACTTTTACGTAACCTTAATCAGCATTATCTGTGCAACTTTTAAAATTATTTGAAGAAACATTTAAAAGTAACTGAAGACCTTTAACAAAGCTTTAAACACAAAACATCAGTAGAACTTAATGATAATCTTTAATTCTTTATGCAAAAAAGTAGAAGCCAGAGTGAAAAAGTAACTCTAAGGCAAGGCTATTAATTTTTTCCTGCTTAACTATGCTCACTAGAGATTGCTTGGAGCATATTCCTATAAATAAAACACTTGAAATAATACTATACTTAACTTCTTGTATCCTGTCTTTATTACCTTGTGATCATATAGTATGTTTACTACTTCCTTTTTCTGGACTAGCATCTTTTTCACTGGTATTTCTACCCTATCCCTTAAGAGAATGTTTAAGTGTCAGATATATTCTGTCAATATAAATGTTAGTTTTCGCTATTATTAAAAACATCTTACTTAACATTATAACTATTTTCACTGATTTCACTCAGCTAATCCTTTTTTCCCACAGTGGCTAGAAGACTTTAAATATCCTTGGATAGCCCTCCTATGGTCTTCAAGCCAAGGAGTGTAAAATCTGTTATGTTCACTTCTCTCTCTCTCTCTCTCCCTTTCTCTCTCTCTCTCTCTCTCTCCCCTTCCCTCCTTCCCTCCCTCCTTTCCTTAATTCTATCTCAAACAAATCCCAAATCCTTATATTTTATACTTTAGCTGTTATATAATGTATGAAAATCGAAGACTCCTAAATGCTAAACTAAATATGCCTCTGAAGGTCTTAGGTGTGTCAGAAAGGTGTTTTATGCAACACAATAGTTTTTGGCAACTACTGAATGTCAGAAACCAGTCTGCACAGATTTTTTTCATTATTACTTTTTTATAGTTGCCATAGTGAAAATCAGTACAAAAATTAACCAACATATTTACAGTTTTCAAATGGCACATACTGTATCTTTAGTGTATCTTTGTCCCTGCTCTTGATGGGCGCAGATCTACTCATGCTATGTATTACTGTCAGGACATTAAACATGTTGCTTTCTCATCACTTCTAACAATTAAAATATACAAACACAAACCATTAAGTAAATGAGTAGCTATTACTCAGAGTCAGAGGCAAGTGGAGATTGGGAGTGCCCACTTAGTATATATATGCACACAATCAGATTAAGTTATTTGTTTTAGCATATCACTTAAAAAAGGCCAGTCAATGAAATGTCAGCTATCATTAAAACAAAACAAAACAAAAAAGCCCACACGTCTATACACATCTCAATTTTTGTTACAGCTCATCTTTGGTAAACTAGACTGTTGGGGTATCTGCCACTCACAGATAAGAGACATTTTAAAAGGGCATTCTGAAAAAGATAATAGTAGAATTTACTCCCCTAAAAATCTCTTAGCCCTCATTTTGTAATTTTTTTGAGGTATTTTAGAGTTATTTCTTCTTTTTTCTTTAAAAAGTAATTTTCTCTCTGAAAAACTTCTTTGTGAGTCATTTATTAACATCAGGACTAGTCTTTTTTATCTGGTACATAGCTAAATAAGTGCTAACTTATTTTTATGAGTAATAATAATAATAATAATAATAATCACCATTTAATGAATGGTTATTATGTGCCAGGTATTGCGCTAAATGTCTTACAAGACACTATTTCATCTTATCCCTACATAATCCATAACACTTAGAGATCACTGCCTTTATTTTACAGAGTAGGAGGCTTAATAAAACTTTAAATAAAAAAAAAGCTTTGAAAAAAAGCCCTATGTTTTTACATAATATGTGGATAGCTGATATATCCCATTTTTAAAAATCAACTTGAGCTTAGCACTTAGTTATCACAATATTTTTTAAATACAAAAATACTTTTTAATTACTAATGATAATTATTTGATTAGTCTATTTGCATAGTTAAAATTAAACAAGCATAGGTGAAACTTTATTTATAGTTAGAAAAACTAAACACATTTCTCTAAGCCTTTAAAGAAAAAGCTTTTATCTTTTATCTAGATTTTTAACAAATAAAAAAGGTAATATATTTCCTATAAGCATTATCATACTTTTTCTCTCATGTTATTCTTTGCACCATTTCCCCATTTAGAATTATGCAAGAAAATTATAAGTTATAACAGTTATTATAAGAAAAGGCACACATTATTTCCATGGTTAGTTTCAATTTATATTTTTATTCAAATTATATCAAATAGCTAAACTTTTACAAACAACTTTTTAAACTTTTCACTTGAATTGTCATTCTTTAAGATCTGAGCAAGTTACATTGACTTTATCTGTAATTTCAGAGGTCATTACATTCACTGGTAGCAAAACAGATGCATGGGCAAGGTTTAGAACAACAGCAACACATCTGGAAGGTGACATGACTGAATCAATTCTGGTGCAGGATATGTAATATTTAGAAAAGACAGCTCAAATAAACGAAGTATGCTCTACATACAGAGCATATGGTCTTCTGGAAGAAACTGAGCACCTATGATCCAGGGTGGAGGCTACCTGAGGTATTATAGCAGTTATATAATCTAATTAGGCAGCCTACAAACATTAAAGGACCTGATTACTTGCCTATAATGAACTTAAGAAGCTTAGTATAATATGAACAAGCTGAGTTCTTTTATTATACATTATAAATCTATGATGGAAATAAAAACTAAGATTAGACATTTTATTCAAATCAAAAGAGCATGTGGGTGTGCCTAGATTTCCTCACTGCACCACTCATACAAGGAGGCTGTGCTCTGGACCCTGCAAGCAAAGCTCATTGCATGATGATATGAAGGAAAAGGCCAGAACTGTAGAATTTACACTAGCATATTTTACCACTTCATAAGATCTTTGGAAGAAACTGAAACCACAAATGCAGATTTTATCTCAGTGTTGTCATAAAAATCTGCCAAAGACATTTAATATTTGAAATTAAAGAGCTCTGAGAGGCTCAACTTTTCAAGTCTTCCAGCCATGAAAAAACAAAAATAATATGGTATAGTGATTAAGATCATGAGCTCTGAGTGAGAATGTTAATTTAAGTCTTGATTCTATTCCTTATTAATTGTATGAACTTTGGAAAATCACCTCTCTGCACCTCACTTTTATCATGTGTCGAATAAAGATAAATATAGTATCTACCTCATAGGGTTGTTGTGAAGATTAAAAGTATTACCAAGTGTACATTTTTTTTATGTAAGTGTTTGTCATAAAGTAAGTATGGGCAATTTGTTCAAATAGGTACAATAATTTACATGAAACTGGACAGGTTGATGAACAGCTAGCAACTGAAGACTACATTTATTTTCAACTGGTAAGTAACTTGGAAGTCAATAAAATAATAATTGAAAGAAATAGAGGATTCTATGGTATAAATGAAGTTAGCTTCCTATGTTTCTCAGATTTTGACTAGTTTGAACTGTGTTTTAACTATTGAAGTGAAAACATTAGAATGTTTATGAATTGTTAAGAGTCTTCATCATCTGCGTAGACCAATGAAAACAAAACCCAAACCACGAACTGATTGTGCCAAAAACAAACTAGGTCCTCCAAGAAAATCCAGTATTCCTGGAATTGTAGAAGTGAACATATGAATCCTAAAAAAGTCCTAAAATATTGAGTGTTGTGAATATGGTGGGCAATGTTTTGACTCAAATAAATGGGGAGGAAAGTAATCAACATTTATTGAGTTCTGAAGGTGTGGTAGGCATTCTGTGGTTTTCTGTAGACAGATTATTTAAAGTTTCATAAGTCCTGTAAGATTATTATCTCTGTATGATAGCTAAGAAAACAGAAACTCAAAGGTCTAACAGCTAACCAATTTCAGAGCTTGGACTGGGCTTATCTTACCTCTAATTTGATTCTCTTTTTGCTATTACCTGATGCTTTTATGCTGTTTCATGAAAACTGCTGAAATTCAGGCACTGCCATTAGTTCTTTGAATGTGGAGACAGAATCGAGATTTGCTGCATGATTTTCAAGAATATTTCTGTTAATACCTGTGTTCCACAAACGTGGTCAAAGCTGGTGACTCTCACAAGTGGTTCCAACTGTTCTTTTCATGGATAAATTTTGTTAAACTGATTTCAAATATATTTTATTTTAATACTAAAATTTATATTCTTGAACTGATAAAATAGGTGATACAACAATTATCAACAGAAAATGCAAGTGTTTCTCTTTAAAAATTTTTTAAATGAAAAATTCCTACTATAGACAGTTTAGCAGCATATAGGAAATAAAAGGGTATGTACAAGAAAACAGAGCAAATCAACACAAACACATTAAGATTTACATAAAAGTTCATTTCTGTATATAACAGAAATTTAAGGATATGGTTTGGTACTTTCCTCTTATTGCTATCTACATAGAGAGCTCACCTGAGTTCATATCCTAAAGGAGACAATTTGTTCTCCCAATGAGGTTATACAATACTATTTGGAATAAGAAAAGGACTTGTGGAAACTAAATTGAACTTTGAGCATATCATATATGTTGGGTACCTACAGATCAGCCTTCTGGCAACTTCTAATATCCAGAAGGCTCCAAACTTCAAAGTAGCCCACTCTTCCACTCATCTCAATCTCTCTCACGGTCCCACCCTCAGGTACTATTGAGACAACACAAATGTACCAAGCTTGAACAGAAAGCAGTAATGAAAATAAAAGGGCTCAGAGATAATAAATCGTAACTCATGACTCTCTGATCAGAAGGGAAAGATTGTGCCAACTGCCTAGTGATGTCCATAAACACTCAGCTGTTTTGAGCGAAAGGGAAGAATCTCTGGAGAAGTGGCAGAAACCAAAAGAAAGGCAGAGAGAAAACAGAGGTGGACGTGGTGGCAGCAGGGCACAGAGATCAGAAGTAGAAGCATTATCTTGGCGGTCGAGATAGAAAGTGATAAAAACATCATTTTTAAAGGTTCAATATAGACTAGAGGCAAATATCAATTCTTGATATAACGGAGTTTTGGATATGCATATAAAATCTTAATTTTAAGTCTGTGTAGAAATTTCAACCCTCAATCTTGAGAGAAAATTCCTACCTTCAATAATGATGAGTAACCAAGCTTTATCAGTATTGCCACTGATTTGTATTAGTGTACTACAGCAAGTGATTCATTTTCTGGAAAAGTAATACAGCTTTATATACAGTATAACTTATATCCTTGAAAACAGCTCCAACTCCATGTTCAGATTTAGGCACTTTGAGGGTAGGGCTTATGTTTTGTTTATTGAGGTATCCCTGACGTAGTATATTGGCTAAGATCTAGTGAGAATAAATATTTTTGAACATTTATTATTTAAAGATATATTTTATTATTTAAATTAATAATTTATCACTTTTTGTAAATTAATAAATATTAATTTAAATAAGTATTTATTGAATGTATCGTGTGCAGGATATCAACTCATTTGGAAATGTTTACAAATCTGTGATTTAAAAATTAAATTAAAATGGAAGATGTATTTATTTGATTGCTTGTACCATTAAAAGTTATTTTTTAACAAATATTAACTATGTATCAATTACAGGCCTGGCTTCTAATAAAACAGAAACTGCAGTAAGTGAAATGTTAATTTTTATGAGTAAACAGTGAGAAAAGTAAAATTTTAGTTACTACGCTGTACTTGAGATAAGTACTGATCAGAAGGCACTAAATTTAAATTTTAAGATTTCAAGGACACGTTTAAAATCGTATTGTCTGTTTTCAAAGACCCATGGTAATTAAAGATATTTTATTCATTCCTTCCTCAATAAAGCAAGAAGAATGGGCATCTTCAAAACTTTGTGTCACCTTAAAAATAATTCTGCCTTGTCTCTCATTCAGTGTTGGAAAACAAGCAATCCCATTACCTCTCTAGAACCCAATTCAACTAGTTCTTACCTAAGAGGCAGAGAATACCTAGCACTATTAGCTCTCATCCGTACTATTGCGCCTCATTATGGTATAATTACCTTAATACACAGCAATATATACTATAAATGATACATATACAAAGATATATACACTAATATATCTTAAAGGTCAGAATAATTTTGATCCAGGAGATAAACACAGTTTACAATGTGCATGATTAACAATAGCCAAGATATGGAAGAAACCTAAATGCTCATCAACAGGTAATTAGATGAAGAAGTTATGGTTCATATAGATAATGGAATATTACTCAGCCATTAAAAAAATGAAATCCTACCATTTGCAACAACATGGATGGACATAGAGATTATTAATGCTGAGTGAAATAAGTCAGACAGAGAAAGATAAATACCATATGATTTCATTTATATGCAGAATCGGAGGAACAAAAAAAACAAACTAGTCAAAAACAGACTCACAAATATAGAGGGCAATATGGTGATGGCCAGAGGGAGGTTTTGGGGGCCTGGGAGAATGGGATGAAGGGTTAATGATGTACAAATCACAGTTGATAGGTAGTCATGGGGATGGGAAGCACGACATAGGGAATGCAGTTAGCATTAATGTAATGGTTAGGTGCAGAACCAGAAGAGAGAAAGAGCAATTAGGGGGATCGTTTTACAAATTATATAATTGTCTAACCAATGTACTGTATACTTGAAACTAATAATAAAATGAATTTTTAAAAAAATGCATGAAACTTTTTAATATATTCATTACTACATTTTTCATTGAAATGACTCCCACACTTTAATGAATATATTGTCGGTTCTCCTACATTCAGAAACATTCAATTGTTAAGGTGCTGATAGGAACTGTGGACCAAGCATTGTACAAAGCTTGTGTTTAACAATGCATTATTCTGGAAAGAGTTAATCAAACACAAGTAAAACTATCTCTCCTTTATCAAAGAAACTCCATATCAGAGCACTGTGTATTCTACTGAGCCACCATCAGTCAATGGAACACACCCATTTTAAAATCAGAGGATTGGGTCGAATGAAAGCTAATGTACCTTACTTACCATACCACTCTATAATACCATGATTTTTCTGCTTTTTTTCTGATTTTTCACTCAAAAGCATCGCAGAATATGTGGGTCAGGCTCTGAACCAAATCCAGCCTATTATGCAGATAGCACCTAGAATTTCCCTGTAACAGGGAAACCCATGTCCTCTCTCTTTTCTTCACCTCTGTTCAGACCAAATCCCTCTCCTGGTAACCAGTTCTGGGTTTACTTATTACCTCCCATTATTATCTCAAACATCTCGATGATCCTTCTTACTAATTTCCCATTCATTTTAAATTTCACTTTATATTCATTAGAAAGAATATATGTACATGGTTTTTAAGATCAAATTGTTTTAGAAGGTTTATTACAGACCAGCTGTTCTGTAAGGCCTGCTGTGCAGCTGTCATCCTGGGATTTCCCTTTATCATCCCCTTAAGGATTTCTTCTGAGTCTCTCCCATGCTGTCCCCGCCCACGCGTTTCCTGGATTCCACATTTCCCTCCATTTCCCTCCCCCTTCTTTTAGTGAAGTACATCTCTATCAGCGATGTGAGATAGAGTTCACAGAGGTCATCTTCCGAGTCTTGTAGGACTGAAAACTTTTACCTTTTTTTGTCAATTGAATGGTAGTTTAGCTGGGAAAATAATTATGGGATAGAAATAATTTATAGTGAGAAGTCTGAGGTTATTAATTTTTTGTCCTTTGGTATTGCTGTTAAGAAGTCAGACACCATTCTGACTCCTGACGTGAGACTTCTGCAGGGAGAGGGTTCTCTGGAAACTCTTAGGCCTTCATTTTGTTGATAGTATTCTAAAATGTCACAATGATGACATGTTTTGTTTTGTTTGCTAAGCATTTGACCCATAAGGGCTTTTATGGGTCATATTCTTTAATTTTAGGAATTTTTATTATATTATGTCTTTGCTAATTTCCTCCCTTCTATTTTTTCTTACTTTCCAGATGTTAGACCTCCTTGCCTGATTCATTCTTTATTTAACAAATATATTCCCTTTATTTACTATCTTCTTGTTCCACCTACCATACTAGGATTCCTGTAAGAAAAATGTTCATTTTAAATTGTTAAAATTGAAGTCTATCTAGTAGGGTTCATAAATCTTCAATTACCATTAGACAAAATTTTACATTTGTATAGTCCCTTAAAACCACCACTAAGATCAAGATATAGAACATTTCTAACACCTTATAAGGTTCACTTTTGATGCTCCCCAGTAAATACCCTGCAGCCTAAAGTAACCACCACATATACTTATATCACCATCAGTAGTTTTGCCTATTCTTAACATCACATAAATGGAACCATATAGTATGTAGTATCTCACGTCTCCTTTATCTCTCACGAAATGTCTGTGACATACCTCCATGTTCTTGTATGTAATATTTCACTGTTTTTTAAATTGTTATGTGGTATTCCATTAAGTAAATATACCAAAATGTATCCATTCTACTTCCAAATGACATTTAGATTACTTACAATTTGGGGATACTATGAATAAAGCTTCAAAAAAATTTCATAAACTTGTCTTCTATGGGACATTTATCTTGGGTAAGCACTTAAGAATGAAATTGATAGGCTATAGGATAGGCATGTGTTTATAAGTTTAGCAGAAATTCCCACTAGCAAAACTTGGAATTTTTTGTTTGTAATTTTTCCCTTAATTTTAGTCATTCTGGTTAGTGAACAGTTGTATATCATTCTGCTTCATATTCATTTTTCAATGTTTAACCTAGGTTCTATGGTCACTAAGGGTCAACTGCTAAGACTACTTTCTAGTCATCATCCAACTTGATCTCTTTGAATTTTATGTTATTGGACAAGTCTTCTTCCTTCACAGTGACTTGCTCCTACCTCTTTTCCTATATAATACAAAGATTTCAGTCTTTGGAACCAAAGGCTCCTGGATTCAAATTCTAATATCATCAGTAACTAGCATAGTAATGTCATGGAAATTACTTAACTTTCTCAGTATCTATACCTTTAAAATCAAATTAATTATGTTTACCTTGTGGGGTAGTTGTCTAGAATAAGTTATAACACATTTAGTATATCTCTAACTTTTCTACTCATGTACCTTTATGGGAGAAGAATATGAGTATCTGACTCCTTTGGGGAAATTTAGGACTATATCCTTGACAAACACTTTTTTTGTGTATGTCACTCTTAACCTATGTGAATTTTACATGTTGCTTAAAATCATCATTTTGCTTATTTAAACTGTACATTAATTTTATTATGCTACAAAATAACAATATAGCAAGATAGGACATGTGGGTTCTCATTCACCCTGGAACACTGTCCTCCTTGCCTGGGGGATAAATATACCTTTGACAAGAACAGACATAAACTTGTAGGCAGTCTAGCTATACTTGTGACCTTCTCCACATTGTTCTAGAACCTGCCTTCTCTTTCTCCTACGTCTATTAAATATTGGGGTTCTAGGCCTCCTTCCATGTGTGTGTTTTTTTTTACATATCCCCATTTCCTCCACCAATACACTGATGCCTCCTAAATCTGTATTTCAGTTCCAACTTCTGAAAATCAACATTCTTAATAATCCACTCAATAAATATAACCACACAGATACTACAAAATGATTACGTCCAAATCTCAATTTATTATCTTCTCTCCTAGCAAAGCTCTACTTCTCCATTTCTGCTAATACAATGACTCATAATATAATCCAAAATCCTTATCATGGTCTTTAATACTCTGTATGATCTGCCCTATCTATTTTGCAAACTCACTGTCTATACTACTCGGCCTATTACTCTTTTTAGTTCCTTGAACAAACCAAGCTCTTTCCTATTTTAGGTTCTTTCCACATATTATTCCCTTTTTCTGGAACATTCTTCTTGAAGTTAGCTCTTATTCCCCTTAAATGTCTCATTTCAAATATCATCTCTTCAGAGAGACCATCCTTGACCACACTCATAGTATTTCTTTTTATTGTATCACTCTACTAATTTCCTTCTTGGCCTTTTCTATAATCTGAAATTATCATACTTACTTATGGTAATCTTAGCACTTAATGCAGTGTCTGAATCGAGTAGATGCTCATTAAATATCTATAGAGTGAAGGTATTTAAGTATCATCACTACTTCCCTTCTCATCTAGTACCTTTCCTCAGAGGGTGTTAATTTTAGCCTACTATCTGCTACACAAGGTGAGCTATGGGTTCCCCAATTCCCTCTCAGTGAAATCTCTCATGAATGTAAGACATCTGCAAAAAATCTTGGCATTTTTTGTTTGTATTTTTCCCTTAATTTTAGTCATTCTGGTTAGTGAACAGTTGTATATCATTCTGCTTCATATTCATTTTTCAATGTTTAACCTTGGTTCTATGGTCACTAAGGGTCAACCGCTAAGACTACTTTCCAGTCATCATCCAACTTGATCTCTTTGAATTTTATGTTATTGGACATATCGAATGACTGGTAACCTTATAAGAAGGACATGCGAAGAGACATAGACATATACCAAGGCAGAGGCCATGTGACGATGGAGGAGGCAGAGATTGGAGTAATACATCTGCAAGTCAGTTAATTATGAGAAGTCTCTCATAAATGCATCTGTGTTTCTCAAGTCTGTGTGACTAAGCATTCCTCACAGACACAGGGCTCCTGCTGGCTCTGAAGCCCAGCCTTGAACCAAACTCTACTTGGTTGGAAAGGTGAGAAATAAGTGGGCATGGCTGACAGCCAACTCTAGTCCTACCAGCTTCCTAGTCACTGGGGACTCAATTTTCTCTTCCTACTGGATGATTAGTTTAGAATACTAAAGGAAAAACAATGGAAGAAAATGTGTCTTTGGAATAGGAAGAAACTCAGTCCATTGGCCAGGAAGTGCCTTGTATTGTTCTGTATGTTATTTTCAGCATTTAAACAGGACTTGGATTAAAATACACATACTGAATTCACTGAAGGCATCTGATTTTCAATCAACATTAAAACCATGACTATTTCTAGCAAGATTGAGAAATGCTTATGAACAAGATTTTACACTCAGCAATAACAACAGCCTGAAAATATTAATAGTCAGTTACTCACCATATTTATCAGTCACCTTTCCTTTTTAATTATAAGTTCTTAAAAATTTTGAAATCGTACTTTAAAAATAAATGTTCTTAAATTTAATGTAAACAAATTTGTGTTTTATTCAAAAGGACTGCCCATTTTTCTAGTTATAGAAGTAAATGGATTTTTTCCTGATAGCATTTAAAGTCCCAAAAAGTATGCTTTAGCAACCTTATAATGTTAAGGGTCAAAACTGATGACAAATTTCCAAAAATTTTCCAGTTAAAAATTATCTTCAATGAGAAATAATTGTCTTACACTCCTATGAAATAAAGTTTATTTGAAGTAAAAAGGTATTTTGGGACATCAAACACTTGGAAAGTAAAAGTGAAAACTTCATTAAGTACATTTAAATTTTGGGTCTGATTTTCATAATCTCTAGTGTATATCCTATATAACCCAGAATGAATCATGTTTACTACACTTAAAATACAACCCATATTGACTGGGTTGTCTCTTTTCTAATTCTCTCTTCAATATCAGGCAAACTGTTATTTCAGTGTCACATATTTATTTTTTTTCTTTTATTTAATTATTTTTCTTTCAAGTAGAACTTAAATGAAAAATACAGTATATTCATGATTTTTTTTTAAAAAAAATCTTGTGTATGCAAATGCCAGCTGCACTGATTTACAGATTAGCTTGTGGTCACCGAGCATCTAGAGAAAAGATAGAATTACACATTATTGGAACTGTGAAATACCTTAAAGATCAACAACTCTAATCCCATCATTTCGCCAATGAAGAAAATCAGCTCAAAGGAAAAAGATTATTTAATTCACTAAATAAATATTTTTGATTAGCCTATAGGTATCAAAAATTACCCACTGTGTATATAGAAATAAATAAAAGAGATTTGAAGCTTGTCCTTATAGAATTTTCATGTCAGGAAGATAAACTAACAAATGAATATATGACTTCAAAGTAGGTCAGTACAATGAAGGAGAGAATTCAACAAGGGTTTGTACTAGTTTGAATAATACACCCTAGAATTCACGTCCACCTGGAACCTCAGAAGTTGCTTCTATTTGGAAATAGGGTTTTTGCATATATCATTAGTTTAGATAAGGTCATATAGGAATAGAGTGGGCCCTAAATCGAATGACTGGTAACCTTATAAGAAGGACCTGCGAAGAGACATAGACATATACCAAGGCAGAGGCCATGTGACGATGGAGGAGGCAGAGATTGGAGTAATGCATCTGCAAGTAAAGGAATGCCAAGGATTGCTGGCGACCACCAAAAACTATGAAGAGGCAAAGAAGGATTCTTCCTAAAGCTTTTAGAGAGATTGTGGCCTTGCTGACACCTTAATTTCAGACATCTAGGCTCTGGAACTGTGACAGGATACATTTTACATTTTTAAGCTGCCTACTTTGTGGCAACCCTAGGAAATAAGTACAGGCTCAACTTTAAATGGGAAGGCATGGGAGGCCTCTGAAAAAGTGACATTTTAACTGTCATCTTAAGAACAAGGAAATGACAAATAAATGTGAGAAGAGAGGTTTTACAGACCAAAGAAACAGTCACAGCATGTGCCACAGTCACAGGATGGAAAGGCATTTATCAGATTCAATAAGCTGTGTGATTTATCCAAGGTCATAAGGCCAGGAAGTAGCAGAATTGGCACTTGGTTCCAAGTCTTCTGATTTGAAGACCAGGGGTTAAAGCTTTCATAATACATCCCAGATTTTAGAAGATCCTCAAAGCCAGCAACTGACTAATCAACCAACCAACCCACCAACCCCGCACTGTTCTATTTTCTTGGCAGTTAAAAGTGAAGCATGGCTAGAAGCAGGCAGTGTAGATATTGCTGACACAGGAGATTTTTATGAGAGACAGGAGAAGGCAAGTGTTGAAGAACTACTCAACGATCTTCCCTCATTGCCTAAATATCCTAAAGAAACATGTGAGGACCAGTTTAATCAATCTCCAAGTCTTGGTGATTATTTATAGCTCCTCGTTGGAAAAGGAGCAGAAAAGGCTTCCTGGAGGCTGTAGCTCTTTACCATTCAAAATCACTTATAGGCAACCATTGTGATAACCTTCCTAAAATATTCATCGTATCTCTGGCCTGATCAAAAAGCGGCAAGCCTCTTCTTTTCCTATACAAGTTGTACTATAGTAGCATAAGATGAAATCAGCCGCTAGATAAGTTTTGTTTGATCTGCATAGTTTTAAAACTCCAGACATTTGACACAACAGTTCGGATACTCAATTTTTCTTGAAAACTAAGAAGCCCTTGACATAGGGAATGATTAGACTTGGATAGCGGCGTCATTTAAAAAGGATACACACTTACCAGTTATCACCGCTCCTGCCAGTCCCTAGAGACTCACTTAAATAGCTTGTCAAGTCTCTTGCAGGTATTTGGTTTGTGAGCTAACTTCATGGTCTTCAATCTGACCCCATTTTATCTGTACACTGAAACTTCTCACCAGTCTCAAACTCAAAACCTATTGTTAACTCTGAGAAACTCCTCAATCTTCTTTAAATATTTCATATCCATTTCCCCTCCTCTTCTCTCTCTTTTGACTAAAAATCCTATCCCTCTTCCAGGGAACAACTCACTCCAGTTATGGCCCTTTCTCCGAATATATACCTGGTCCATTATTTCTCTAGAACTAACTCTTTATTGTGTCTGCTACTTCGAGTTTTCCTAATTGCAGCCTGGCATTGTGTTAATTGTCAAGTATATAGGTTTGGCCAAAGATTATAGGACCATCATGAACTCCTTTCTTATCATCTTAGCAGTCGGCACCCACAACACACTTGATCACCATTCATAAAGTGGTGAAGAGTAAATGGTGTCAATGAGCCATCACCAAAGGAAGGTCGGCTAGTTAACAATTCTCATTATTCACTTTTGGATTATATTATCTATGCTTTTTGCTTCACCCTCTTATTTCTAGACCATTCCTTACTTGGTGGGTATCTATTAAAGAGTGGGGAAAATAAAGAAGGGTATGGTTTTCCTATGAATTGCTTTGGTATAAGGTTTTGTGAGAAGATTGCAATCAAGGGCTAAAATAAGATTATTAGATTACCTAGGCTTTCTGTGATCACGATTACCACAGAAAATTTAAAATCAATGTAACATTTTGCTTTGACTTCCAAAATCATTATTCTATGAGTTAATCCTGGATGGATTCTACTAAATGAAATGTCCCATATGCAACGTTAAGTTAGCTATGAACCACATGCACCTGAATTTAGGCTATTCCAGTTCTGCATGCGAGTCTCCCCTGGAGTTCAATCCTTAAATTCCTGAGGATATCTATATGGCTGAGAATTTGGGTTAAACAGTTCTCCCAGTGCTGTCTCCAAGCCTGTATTTTCAGTGAGGCACCAGGTTGGCAGTGACTCCTAGAGTGGAAACCATCTAGCAGCTTTTAAATGGTTTTGGAATGCTGCCTGGTAGTAGTAAAACCCAAAATTAATGAGACAGAACCCATTGAGAATGATGAGTTTGAAACATACCAGAAGCCCCATTTCCACCTTCTTGCCCAATCAATTTAACTCATTCCTGAAGATCGCTCTCATTTTTAAAAATGGCTATTTGTGTTATAAATTTTCCCAAGACTGATCATTTAATATCAATCAATTTCATTTCCTTAAGAAAATTTTTTGTGACTTTAGTGCTCTCTGAGGGTTATAAGTGATTTCCTGTCTCTGTTGATTTAGAGCAAATGAATGTCTCCCTATTGTACATTCTACAATATTGTAAGTAGACATCATTTTGATGTAAAGTTTTATTTGCCTTTGATGCTGCTATTTGCTTACAATATGTAATAGAAGTACTTCTACTTGGCACAGTCTTATTAAGAATTCTCCAGAAGCAGGTTTTGTTTACATTTTGGTCTTATTTTTATCTTAGGAAATGTTCAAAACTAAGGATGCTATTTTACCAGTATTCATATTCTACTCTAAAGGGGAGAGGGAAAATAGCAAATCCCGGGGTCGGGGGAGGGAAGCGTGGCGATGCAGAAAGCTCTGCTGTGGCACAAACAGCTATTTCTGTGTTTCTTTCACCGATGATTAAGAAGTATGTAAGAACATTACGCCCTTGACCGTGCATTCAAAGGAAAGCCTCTAAATGGCCTTTATAGTGAACCTCTGAAAAGAGGCATTGGCTGAAGGTAATTCCCCTTCTGAGTGCTCCTTCTCTCTGCTGGTCCCACCTCTTCTTTCCCTGTCTTTACTAACTAGTGCCGGTTCAAACTGGCTGGCTCCAGTCTTTGCAGCATCCTTCCCCTCTTTTTCTAGGCTTTTGTTTGAGTTAGAGCAGAGCATGGCTTTTTGCTTCTATGCAGCTTGTGCAATTAACCCACAAACTGAAAAACATTATGGCATATCATTCACTAACCAATCAATGACCTAATTATCTGAAAAGACAATATTAATCTAAAGCAAATATAACTGCATGTTTAGTATTTATTATCATATGTATTTGTATTTAATCTATTCTCCTGATTCTGGCAATTTAATAGCTTTTATCCCTTGGCTAATCATAAGTCTCTTTTAGTACAATTGTTATGTTTGCTATTTATGAAATCCTGCAGAAATATTTATATAAAGAATTTGAAAAGAATCCAAAGAAAGTTCATCTAAATAGCGTAACTTTTTCTGTTTTTCCACTGGACACACAGGAAGAGTAAACAGAATAGTCCTGACTCTTTCAACAAAGAGAAAACTGAAAAATGTCACTGATATGGTCACATTATGTTAAGCAATGCACTGGTTTTAAAAGCAGTTATTTTAAGCACTGAATATGTCCCATCTGTAACAATACCTGTGGGAAGGAAAACTATTCTAAAGCAATTTTTGTTTTCAGAATAAATATATCTCATTACCAAAGTTCAAAGGAAATAAAAGCAACCTAAAGCACAGAAATTTTATATTCTGATGAAATAAAAATTAACATTACTTAGTCACACCAAACAGCTGTCACCCCATATTAACTGGTTTCCTTTCTAATTTAAGGACTAAAACACCAACTTGCTATGAGCAAAGTTTTGGCCTCAGGCTTCTGCATTTCTAGACCTGTATAGGACAGTGCGTGCATGCGTGAGTGCATGCATGTGTGTTCTAGGGGGCAGAAGAAGAACAGAGAAAAGACGAGAGCAATGAGATAGGGTGGGGAACTTTCAGTCAAGGCTTTAGAACCTGCTCGGATGCTAACACATAGTTGACAAATCTAATGGGATCTATCAAACTAAACCAGCCAAGAGAACTGAACTTGCCGAATAGCAGGTGTCACTCACAGAAAAGTGAACAATTTGCATGCACGTGTGTTTCATTTGGCAAGTACAGTGTTTTTAACAATGTGAATACGAATGCCCTTAGGCAGGGCACATACTCCTTGAGTCCTCACTATCACCACTCCCCAATGTCTTACACTTGTCTTCATTCATTCATACATGTATAATATGACTGGCACCTGAAGTGCTTTGAGTCTGTGACCCCACTTCCGAAGCTGAGTTTTACAACCTGACGTCTCCACTGGCCACATCTTAAAGCTTGCCTCTAAGCTCCTGACATGTTTCCCTCTCTAATTTTGGAATTTTTTCTCAGAAGCAAATTCACTGTGGCCATAGGCATGGCAGTGTATATAAAACACCAGCCTGTCCATCCTCAGTGTATATATGCTTACAATGAACTAGAGCCTTGTACTGAAACTCAGACACCGCACCTGTGTATGGTCCCTTTGCCAGTAATGGATAAACCTGGAATAAGAAGTAATATCATCAAAATCATGGATGACTCATATTCAGAGTAAATGCCAACCACACTTTGCCTTTTGAATTATCTTGAGATTCTTAGAGAAAACTAGAAAATGACCCAAATGATGTATTTTCCCTCTGTGGAATAGTCTGAACACTGAGTATGCTCCTATGGCCACAAAATAAAAGTAACTCATTTTGGATATGACAGAATCGGATTTATACCCAAGTCTTTAAAAGACTGGTGGGGGAGACTGATAGATTCCCTGTCTATTTACATTCCTTCCCTGAAACAACTGCAGATCCTCTGCTCTTCTGCTAGTCTGCAATAAATGCTAGGAGGTATTTACAGGACCGGTTCCAGAGGAGAAAAACAAAGTCCGCAATGTCATTTTGAAGGCCTAAGGAAAATAAGAATAACGAGTTGTATGTGAGGGAAATGTTTCTCCTGAATCACATGAAGAGGTGAGCTCAGGTGGAAATGGCAGCATCTTCCATCTGCTTGGGGAACTCTAAAATGGCATCTGAGCTAAGGGATAAGACAAACGTGTCCAACCTCTCATGAGGTCCCCAAGAAGAGATTATTGTCTGCTTCTCATGAAGCCACATAGAAATGATGTAACTTATGGGGCTTTTGTAAGGATCACATGAGATTAGAATGAGAAAGTACATAAAAATCTGAAAATCACTACTCAAATGTTAGATATCATAATGATTGTAAAACCAAGGGAAGAGAAATACTGTTCTTCTACTTATAGAGCACAGTATTTAAACTTCCACTGAACAGTTTTTTTTAATCAATTCTAAATATTACCAGAACATGAGAGATTTTTTTTCTCTAAATTGTTATTTTCCCACATATACTTTTATAGTACTTTAAATCCTTGTCATTTAGAATATTCCATTCACAATTCAATAACATTAACGTACAATATCTCTGCAAGGCGGGATGAAGTTCAAATTGGGTGGAAAGTAAGCAGTGAGCCTAGAAAGGAATCCACATTTCCTGACTTTCAGTTCAGTGTTCCTTCTGTTAGGCCCTGATATTTGAATAATGAACTCGAATTAACCTAATTGTCATTGCTCTAAAATTCATTAATCACAGCAGAAAATCAGAATAAAATGAACGTCAATGAAAATTAATACCTAAAACTGCTTTTAAGTGTCATTTCTCACACAGCTACCTAATTAATGAGAGAAACTCGAACTCACGTCTTGAACCTCATTAAAAACAAGCCTCTTCTTTGACTACTATGTTTTAAAACATAATTCCAACGCTTACACTGACAGTATGTTTTCTTTTATTGCCTTGGTTTAATTTTGTTTTCCAAGCTGGAGGATTTGAATATAGTTTTCTAAAACTGGAACATTTGATTTATAGATAAATAAGGTACATTATCAATCTTCTCCTGGATTAATTTTAAGTCTATAACCACGGCATTAGGATAATGGACAGTCTTGTACAGGGGTAGGTTCATGATAGAAAGATACACAGCATGTAAAGGTATAGGTAGTATGTCTTATGTCAGTGTCCTGGGCATGTGACAGGGAGGATAAAGGTGAGTTCCTCTGGATATAGTTCCTGTGTTGAAAGGTAATAAAAGTGAATTCTAAAATCACCAACTGTACTTCTCCTACCAACACTGTACATAATAACCAATCCCAGAATTATTACTTTCCTCTGTGTTGAGTGATTAAAACTCTGCCTGATCAAAGCTATAACTGGAATGTAGGCTCCATGAAGGTGGAAATTTTTATATGATTTGCCTGCTGTCATATACTCATATGTTGTGCATAGAACAGTGCCTGGTATATAATAGACTCGCAATAAAATATTTGTTGAGTGAAGGGGTGCGGGGAACTAAGCAGAGGCTCTGCCTGAGGGATCAGCATCATACTATTCAGAGTAGATCACCAGAGGCTTTAATAAAAGTGACCAGTGAGGAAGCCTTTAATAAACTAATATTTCTTTTGATGCTGAAACATTACCAGCTTCACTGTTATTTTTTCCCTCCAAAAAGCATACTCTTCAGCACTTACAGTAGCGTACTATACCTGGAAATAAATTACAAGTCAAAGCTAAACAGTTCTAAGATTGAGGTGATCTAAATAAGAATAGCTTCAAGTTCATCAAAGTGGATTTTTCAGAGCAATAAGTACCACAACCGGAATGAAAGTCAGCAAATAAAAAGTTGCTTTGATCCTAATTTACATTAAAAATTACTGAATGACAAATTCAATAAAATTATTTTTTATTTTTTCCCTCCTGCTCGAACAGGTTATTTGAGAATTCTAGTTCAAGATGCACAATGGCTTCACACAGGAATGTCCACTCTAAATACAGACCAATGATGGAATAAAAAAAATAAAATAAAAAAAAAAAAACAAAAGAAAGTGTGGGAGGATTAAAAATTACATCTAGGGTCAAATACAGTCAAATATTTTTATGAACCAGAAATAGAACAAAATCAAGACACTGGGCAGGTACTTAAGCAGTGACCTTGATGGGCTATGAGTCTGGAAGTACACCGAGATATTAGAAATTATGGATCCTGTAAGGTAAAGAGAAATCAAAATGTTTCTCAGCAATGGGGGACTGCAGGTTGCATGTGTTGATGTGTCCCCACCTCAACTTCCTACAAAATGACTGATACAGTTTCTGCCAACGACTGATTGTCTGTGTTAGGATCTGGTGGAATTGTAGGTCTCGTTACGAGAAAATACAAATACGGCCTCCTAAGCAGAAACTGACCTAAGTCACCATTTGGCTCCAAGACTAGATTGACCATATCCTGAACAGTACTGTGTTATTATAAGTCTGAGTTCCAAAATGGGGGTGCTAAGTTCTGGGTGGAAGTTACTGCAATATTATTAGATAAGGAGAGGTAGATGGAGGGAGGAAAGGAAAGGGAAGGGAGAAAACAAAACAAAAAACCTGCCATTCAAAATGAGTCAGCCAACTATTATTTCAATACACAATAATAAATCTAATGCAAATAAAAGGCAATTATCTTATAAAATCAACAATTTGAACAGAAACATACTCCCAATGAAACTAATTTTATGAAACAATCTGACAAAGATTTGAAAAGACTATGTTAATGGCTAGAGATTAATGAAGACAAAATTATCAATAAAAGGAACAAGTCTATAAAATATACATCGTTAGAAATGAAATAAGAAGAGGTAAATATGAAAAAATGCAAACTTTGAAATTTAAAGACATAGTTATTGAAATTAAAAGATGCAATAAATGGGATAAATTTAGACTGGGACCAAAGAGTGAATTAATGAAAGAGTAGATAAATAATGAGGAACCCATCTAGAATGTAGTACAGAAAGACAAAGCTAAAAATGATGAACGTATTTAACCCAATATCATTAATTTCTAATCACAACAATAAAAAGGTAGTAAAAAACAACACATATTTATAAATTTTTAAAAATGTACTCCTAAATTAATACAATAAATTAAAATGGAAATCACTAAATGTTTAGAACTATATGACAAAATTCTAAATTTATTGGAAAGCAGCTACAAGTGAGAGTTAAAGGTAAATTTATAGACTTAATTGTACTTATAAAAATAAAAATAAAAGAAGAGTTTAATTCAAAAGATAAGTAAAGATAAAAACGAACAAATTAGGTAGAGGGGAAATAATAAAGAAAGGATAAAATATTTACTAGACAAAGAGACAGTAAACAAAACCACAGGCTTTTTCTTTAAAAATGTCAATAAAATGAGTAACCCCTGAGAAAGGCTGACCAAAAAAAGAGGCACAAATAGACACTGGGTACGAAAATACTTTTATAGGTACAACTGATGTAACTTTAAAAACCACAAAGATAAACCAAAAAAATTCACAGTAACAAATATAAAAGTTATAGATGGGTAGATTTTTATACAGATAGAATGTGTGTGTGTGTGTGTGTGTGTGTGTGTGTGTGTGTGTGTGTGTGCGAGAGAGAGAGAGATGTGTGAGAGAGAGAGAGAGAGAGAGAGAGAGAAAGAACACAACTGACACTAGAAATAAACAGAAAATTTAATAATTCAGTAATTATTAACTAAATTGCATTCCTAATCCAAAATACCTTGGCCCAGAAAAAAATCAGAAAGGTTGGAAGAACACTACAGAACAAGACCACTTTCTCCACCACTTAGAGCAATCATTCACAAACTCTAGGGTACATAAGAATCACTTCAGAAATGTATTACAAAGGCAGATTATCTGGCTTCATCAAGGGAGATTCTAATTCAAAATTCTGAAAGAACTGCATTTTAACAAGCATACCAGTTAACCATGATAGAGTTGGTCTTCAAACCCCATTCTGAGAAACACTGCTTCAAGATATAAGACCTTTGGACATTTATCTAAAAAAGCTAACTATGTCTTCTTAATTATGGTGAATACATACCATAGGTGTGTGTATAGAGAGAAATAATAGTTAAATTTTGTGATACCAATTTAGAATTAATAACTAAATAGCAAAAACAAAAGAACTATTAGAAAAGCACATGTCCATGTTTTCCAGATTTTTTTTTCTATTGAACATGTAGAGCATCAATTTCTATAAGTTTCAGGAGCATAACCAAATTTCCTCTCTATAGCAGAGATCATAACTTGCCCAAATAGGCTACAGCTACACCCCTTAGCCCACTACTACCCTCAGGACCCAGGGGATACAGAAATTGGGAGTGAGTGTCGTAGGGACATGTAAAGCCCCAGAACTACTCTCCCAGAGGATCAGTGAGTAAAACAACTTACTCTGAGGGAGAAGTGAAGACCATAGACCCCAATTCTGGAGCAGCTGAATGGCAGACATCTCACAGACACCAGCTATCATGGAATTGCCAGTGGATGACCACAGAAGACTGGACAGAGGATGCCCTTGTCTCTCTCCCCCAGGTAACTTAACGAGGACAAGAGTCCTCGAGAACCTAAATACAGCCAAAGGAAAAGGCCACAGGAGTCCAGAATTGACAGATTAAGTTTCTACCACCCAAAAGAATGGGGCTCAATTCAGCATTGATCAAATAGAATTATATTCCTCACATGTCTGCGTGTGGACAGAGATTCACGCCCTCTACAAGTAAGGGGACATTCCAAACTGAAGGAATCTACATAAATCATAATAAGATTGGAGGGTGTTGCATTTACAGAAAATAACAAGAAGTCTGCTTAAATGGTGGGTGAATGAAGCTGAAAACTGAAGGATTTCAAGTACTGAATTTAAAAGTTCTGACGTTAAGTTAAAGGTACAGGGGACCATCACAAATTTGCAAATTGGGGGAAGGGTGTGCAGGCAAAGTAACATATAAAGAACTGTATTGAGAAAAACAATGTTGAAAATGTATTTGACAGAGAAGACAGGAGACAGGGAGAAAAGACTTACTCTCACAATAATCAATGATACGACTTTGATTGGATGAAAGTACACAGGTGTGTGTGTGTGTGTGTGTGTGTGTGTGTGTGTGTGTGTGTGTGTGTGTAACTCTAAAGATGAATCAGCCCCACAAAGCCTTGGCCAAGTGGACGAAGAATGTTCTGTCATTTAATCCTCAAAACAAGTTGATACACAGGTCTTATCTCCACATTAACATGAAGAAACAGCCTCAACAAAGTTAAGGAACTTCCTCAAGTTCATGCAGAACCATCACTTCTTGCTTAAACAACTGCAAAACTAGTTAAACTAGTCTTTCTACTTTCATCCCAGCCCCACAGAATCTAGATTCATCTCAGAAGTTAGTGACCCTCTGAAAAGTTAACTCAGATCAGCCCACTCTTCTGCACAAATCCTGCCTATGACTCCCCATCTCGTCTGGAAGAGAATCCTACTAGGCTGTCTCGCATCTCTCTGATTTCCTCTACTACTCCTCTTTCCACATTCCAGACCCAGGCTCTCTCATTGTTTCTAGGTTAAACCTCAGGACTGTGCTTGCTTTTCCTTTCATCTGGAATGTTTTCCCCAGTTACATGGATGGCTTTCTTCTTGCCTTCAGATCTCTGCTCAAATGCTACCTTCTCAGAGACCTTCCTTGGCCTCCCTATATAAAATAGCTCAGCTTCTACCACTCTCAATGCTTTTACAGCTGCCTTACTCTTTCTCATTGCACTCAATCCCAACCTAGTGTGCACACTTGCCCCGACCCTCTCCAATATAAACACTATAAATAAAGGAATTTGGTCTGTAAATTCACTGCTCTAAACAAAGTTGAGGGAACAGGGTCTAGCACATAATATGTGCTCAAAAAATGAATAAATTGATGGAGCCAGCTCTCTAACTCTGATATAACAAATTTGAAAAATAATGCTTTTTAGGTAAACCAACCGATTTCATTTTGAAGTACATTTTAAATATTCAGTTAATCTCTGATAACAGAAATTTGAAACTACCTAAAAATTTGATAACTCTATTAATTACTACGTTTAAAATACAGAATGTGATTATTTCTGACATCACTAATAACTCTAGTTTAATTTTATATGTACCATAATTACAAGTCTGCTTATCAGTGTGTGATCAGCAATGATGAGACTGATTTTCACATACTACTAAGGAAATGCTCTCTACAGTCTGGTCATTTTCAGTTTTATGTATGTATTTACGTAGGTGTGTGTGTGTGAGTGTGTGTGTGTGTGAGTGTGTGTGTGTATGTATGTATGTATATATGTACCACACACTGATCCTACAGCCTCTAATGACTTTTTGAATCTGAAAGCTCTAACACAAATCATTGCTTATATTTTTGTAATGTTTTTTAATTCTATTGTGACTCAATATCCTCAACAGTTAATAACTGAGATATACTTAGGGATCTATATGTTTTTATGTAGGAGAAAAAATATTAGAGAGTCATAATTTTAAAGATATTAGCAGAATTTTCAGTGAACATTGATATCAAATAGATTGTTTTTCTAACAAGTTAAATATCTCTCTCCACAAAACAGTATCTAGAAAAACTAGGTACCAAACAAAAAACATTTGAAAGTGTTTTCTTTTTCATTTTTTAACAACAAAAAAGCCCATCTCCACTAGCAAATAGAGACTGAGTGCAAAAATCCTTAGCTTAGAAACAAAAACATAAAGAAATAAATATCCACAGGGTTTGCTAGGGAAGTCTTCTGGGCACTTTGAGAAAGAGAGTTTGGAACGAGTGCCTCCTAGTGGGTAGATTTGATCAATGTAGAAGCGACGAGATGGAAAAGTACCTGCTACATGAAAACGAAATGGGATATTTGGGAAATCATCCACTATCAAAAAAAATTCACAGCCTTGCAAACTCATTTCCTAGCAAGCCACCATTTCCTTGAATTCTCTCACCTGCTAAAATGATTATATACAGATTTATCTATGAGGAAAATAATCTGAACTGTCTAGCAATGCTTGAGAAATCCTTTCTAGCAAGTGGAAAATTTACAATTTATGTGGGGAAGAAAAATAAAACAAAGTAAGTAAAGCTTGAGTTCTTCATTGTTCTCCTTGCTATTCCAACTTTGTACCTCTGCCCCTATGGATCACTTATTTTACGACCACAAAATAATCAATTAATTTTTAAGATTTCAGGTACTCAGATCCAGATTATCAACAAATGCCCAAAGATTTTTTTTGAGTGAATATTAAGCAAAGAATTTTCAAACATACACCTGTCCAGCAATGGTTATTTCCTATCTGTCCATCGGCTAGGAAACATACCTAATTATGGACTAATCAAAAAGTAGGAATGGACAATTATCAAAATATTTATCTTAAGATATTGCATTGTCAATTTAATTGCATGTTTGTTGAATCTTGCACTACTACTACATTCCATACTTAAATTTAATCATTTATATAAAATTTAGCACAAAAGCATTGATAACAGTAAAAAGTGTTTCCTTTTTTTACAATTTACGATCCTAAAAGATTCTAAATAGAATCATCTTATTCCTAGGAAAGCAAACATTTTTGCCTAGTGAAATGTAGCAATTTGGGCAGCACTACAAGTACTGAACTAAGAAATTTGGTTCATAGAAACTTTGTTAAGTGAGTTAGATATATTCTTAGATAAACCACTAAGGGATAATCAGATAAAGGGATAATCAGATAAAGGGATAATCGATCTCTTTCATTTAACCACTCTACTTTAAATCTTCATCATTCCCCCATCAATGGTAAAACTGCAAGCTTCTTTGATACCTGGCCATTGATGACTAGCTCTTGCTTACTAGCCCAGTCTCATCTCCCACTTCTGCCCAATTTTGTTCTGCATTCCAGGCATCTTAAACTGCTGTTTGATCCTCTTTCTCCATTACACATCCTGTCAAAGCTACCTGCTTTTACCAAGGCTACTTGTTCAATCTGGACACATTCCAACATATATATCCTCTCCTCGTCCTCCTTCACATTGCCTATTAAAAGTCAGCTCAATCCTTCATTATTCAACATGCATGTCATCTATTCCAGGTCATGCTGGAATGAATGAAGTGGCCCCTTCTCTGAGCTTTCATGGCACATGTTCATATGTCTTATCTTAGCACTGCCATCCTGTACTAAAATAGTCTGTTTAGGTTTCTCCTTCTCAAAGTCGGTCACTGTTCATCCCTAGCACCCAGCTCCATGTATGCATCACCTAGAGTGAACACTCATAGCAAGTGTTTTTTGAGCTGAATAGTCTACACTATATAGGTTCTCACATTGGACAGATATATCTTTAAAACCCAGGTAAAATTATTACTAGACTTAAAACCATTCTATTTCCTCATTTCCATAAAATGGAATCATTTATAGAAGTGCAAGGCCAAGCTGATTAGGGCAATAAAAAATTATCATGTAATAAACAAAGGAGAATTATAGTTCCCACTCAGGAATTTGGACTCATATAAGTCTAGAAATAATTCTCTAATATTTAACTAAAATTAAAAGTTTGGCTGACACTAATATTTGGCCACTATTTAATTGGGTAAAAACAACTTAAAGACACAGAACAATACTCCTGCATTTACATGAATTCATATATTAAATACTGAGTCATAAAAATCTATGTACAAAAACATCAGAACAATGAAAAGGCATTATCATTTGGTCATCATGAATTTAGAAGATTGTGTAGGAATGTTCTTGGACAATTAAACCATAATAAAAACAATATTTAGAAGCTGGCACTTTCACTCACTCTACCTGTTTTTTATTCATAGTTTGCCAAAACAACTTATTACATGCCTCTAGCAACATATTCATTTTGTTGGACCAACACTGAAAGTCAATACTGGCATCATTGTTTTTAATGAGAAAGTAGTATGTCTGACCATATGGCTTGGGAAGCTGTTGAATCAAGAATAACACCATGATCTGTCCTTAAAATAGTGCTGTTAACAAACCGTTTTCTTTGCCAAAGATTTTTTGGCAAACCATATTAAAAAAAAAAAAAAAAGGAAAGAAAGAAAGAAACAACGAAAGTCATCTAAACAGGTCAGTCCATTCAAGTGGAAAGCCAATGCATGGCTGAATTTAATGCATATTTAAATACAGATTGGTCACCTTAAATTCATCTGTTATAAAACAGAATACAGATGAATAAATAAGGTAAAATATCAAATCCTCTTTTAAAATGATTTCTTAATATTTTTGTAGTCCACAGTCATCAACCTACTTAACATTGTACGC
>NW_006436298.1:21162948-21164085 GCF_000325575.1 Pteropus alecto | reverse complement strand
CAACCACTTAAATATTCTCAATGCAGTACAATCCATACTGGACCAATTGATGACAAAAAGCTATTTAGAGAAGAGTTAACGAATCATAAATAGCAAAATATAAAGACCAATACTAACATTACCTTTCAACTTCCAACTTGAGCTATATATCTAGTATGTATTTAAATTTTAGGTTACACTTCCTTTTACATACTTTTTTTTTAATGTCCTTTAAATTTGAAAATTTGAAATCTGTGATTGATTTTTATAGTACATTTAAAAATTAGAGGCGATTTCTGTAATTAAAAACATTACCTTTTATATACATTACATCTTACTCTAACATTTATGAAAATATACATTTAGCTAATGGACCCTTTATAGGCAAAACAAAAAAATATGAACATAAACTGCAATTTATTCTATCCACTTTATGTGACACAGAAAAGAGGACAAATGCTCAAAAGTTTAAAAGGTCATGGTCTAGAAGGGGCAAAAATGCTTCTATTTCTTATGGAGATAATTTTGTTGGTTTAGTGCTGAAAACTCCTAAATTCCAAGCATGTTTTTTTATAAGACTGTATATCTTCAGAGAAGACAAGATAAAATTCAAATCTGGTTACTCAGTATAAATGTACTGAGAGCCACTATGTAGTAGATGCTCTGTAGCAGGTTTTAAGGACTCCACACAGAACAAGATTAGTTCCTGCATATGGAATTTAAAGTCTACAAGAGACAATACATCAAGAACCATATATATGTATACCATTTCTAAAGCCTGAGCACCAGCAGTATCAGATCACATGGAAGCTAGTTATAAATGCTGAAGCTGATTGAGTAGGTCAGAGTGGGCTCAATATTCTGTATTTCTAACAAGTTTCCAACTAATACCAGTGCTGCTGGTCTGCAGATGACATTCTGAGTAGTGAAGATTTAAATACTTGGAAACACATGTAAAGCAGCAATGAACTCTGCTTCAATGGAAGATTATCTAGGAAAGCCACTATATTATAGAAAGTGACAATTGTACAGTATAAAGAGAGAAAGAGCTCTAGTCACAGAAAATTTAAAAAATAAACACATATGAGTATAAAATTATATAACATGGTTAATGATAGTGAGCTAACAAAAGTGTAGTGTAGAATATGTAGAAAGAGT
>NW_006436298.1:21156175-21162930 GCF_000325575.1 Pteropus alecto | reverse complement strand
AGTGAGTAAACTGAGGCCAGATTGTGACTGTTGTATACACCGTAGAGTTTACCCCAAAAGTACTGTAGAGACCTAAGAGGGATACTGGACTTTATTTTTACTGAATATATTTGACATATAACATTTTGTAAATTTAAAGTGTACAATATGTTAATTTGACACATTTATATAATGATTGCCACTGTAGGAATATTTGACATCTCTGTCATATTACTTAATTATCCCCTTTTTAGCAGTTGGGATAATTTTTAGTCTCTTAGCAAGTTTGATGATTAGAATACAACACTGTTATCTGTATCCATTATACTGTGCATTAAACTTTTTTATTTTATTGAAGGTTAATTACTGAACATTAGTATTTTAGGAAGATAATTTTGGCATTAGCATGGGGAATAGACTGGAAGAAATAAACATAACCAGGCAAAAGTTTATTTGAAATAGTTTAAACAGGATATGTTGAAGGCTTGGATTGCAGCAGTATCATTTAAATGAAGTGAGGAAGAGAAACTCCCAAAAGACATTTATGAAGCTACATGTGGCACAGACATAGAACCATCCACCAAAATCCATTCTCCCATGCTTTTATGGTACAAAGTTATGGCCATGGGGTGGCTGCCCACTTAGAGACCATGTTTCTTGGATCCCCTGAATCTAGCAGAATGTGAATAAAAGTGATTCAAAAACCTTAAGCCTTGCCTAATAGTTCATTTTTAACCCTGGAGTTTAACTATTCTCTCTCCTACTGGCTAGAATGGTGACCCTGGAAGTCACATGTTGAAGATGGAAGAGCTGTTGTAGTCTGAGTCTCTTAAGGGCTGAATAGGGTAGAGCTGCCTATTGACCTGGGCGCTTACCTCAGACTTGTATGAAAACAAACAAACAAAAAACAAATAACACAAAACTTCACTGGCTTAAGTCTTACCTATTATGGATATTTATTTTTATGTGTCCTGTTCCTAAAGCTTGGTTTTTACTTTCAGCCCCTACAGGATTTAGTGATTTAAGTAGTTGTAAGGAGTAAAGAACATTAGGGTTCCAGAATGACTAACTTTAACGGCATAGATCACAGAGTTGATGGTGCATCCTTATTCAAATTAAAGAACAGCAGAAAAACTGAAGGTCTAGGAAAAAGATAAGAACTCACTTTTTGAGGGGTAAAGTGCCACAGCACTTGCAGGACACCCTGTTGCAGATATACACCAGGCTTTTAGACAAACAGGCCTAGATCTCAGAAGAATACAAGAGCATAATAGAAGCTAAGTGAGGCGTGGAATGCATCATTTTTTGAGAAAAATAGAAAAGTGTCACAGAATGTTAAAAAGAGAAAGAAAAGAGGACGAATCTCATAAAACAATGTCAAGTGAAATATACAAAAGCAGGTACTAAGGCACACACACATTATATTTTTTATATAAAGGTTGAATGCATATAAAAATATAACATGATATACTGACTATAAGTATAAAAGTATGAAAAATATACAGTAAAAGTATAAAAAATGATCAATACCAAATTTTCATTAATAGTTACACTTTTGTTTGGGAAGGGAGGCAATCACAATCAGGGAGGAACACACAGAGAACTTGAACTCTGTTGATGTTTTGTTTATTAAACTGGAAAAGGGAACATGAGTGCTCACAGTTTTAAGAGTTTACATGCTTCATAATAAACTTTTGAAACTAATTAAAATGCTAAAAAAGAGAGCTTCACAAAGTAGGACGTGGGAAACAATATCAAAGGAAGATGAGAATGGTAAAACAACAATTGGACTTGGCAGGGTGCAGTGTGTTAATGACATTTATAAGAACAACTTTAGTAAGTACAGGAGAAGTTGAGTTAGATCTTTTTTTTAATTACAGGAGTAAAATTCCATGTTTACATTTTAAACATTAACTACACTATCTCTGTTGAGCTATTCACTTTATAGAAAAGTGTATAATTGTTTTCTAAGGAGAAAAAATGAATTCTGTTTTCTGCAATAATTAGAGGAAAAGATACTAATGAGATTACCACTTCTCCAGTTCATCTAATAAAACATAAATTTCTTGATTAGCTTAGCTCATTATAGAAATAAACTATAAAATGTTAATCATTCCTCGTTAGCATATTAAAAATGTATTATACCTGATAAAATTATATAACTACTAGGTAGGGGGTAGCTGTATTTAGAATAATGGAAAGTAAAAACTGACTATGAAGGGAAAAAAAAGATCTTTTTTATTCAAGAAGACAATAAACTATTTTCAAAAGAGTACTGCAAAATAATCTTTCAAAATATGTTTTCTATTTATTTTAGCAGTGTTGAAATCTCAAGCTATTGTCTACATTTCCTTTAATGGAACTAAATTCAAAGCTTAAGCAAACCTCACCTGAATCACAAATAAATACATTAAATAACTGTAGTATATTTTAGCAAGGAAAGAGATTACTTTGAGGAAGAACCTTAATTTTTCGAGCTCCAGTTATTTTTCTTCTCATTTAGAATAATAATCACTACAAGATCCTGGTGAAATAAAAAAAAAGTGAACCACTAATTTGAATTTGTAGTAACAGCATTTTATTCATATCAATTACACTTCTCAACATTATTTTCTCTTATCAACTTCATTTTGAAATCTCCAATCCCATGTAAATATCATCTCTCTAGTCATTAGAATAAATTGCTATTATGACTGGGCAAGACTTTCTATTTCACATATTGTTTGGTAATACAGAGACAGTGCTGAGAAGGATATATGAGATGAAACAGGAAAAAGGGTGCAGAAAAAGGAAATAATTAAACCAGATGAGTTCTTTGGTCCTTTTTGATTGTTTGGTTCTAAATATAGGTAAAAGAAAGAATGCTGTTAATAGCTGGAAAATATTTAAAAACTAGAAATAGAGGGTTAGATTCGATATCTGGGGTAGTGAGTAGTTTACAATGCTTCATGTGTAGCCAGAAAAACAAGAGATGATCTTTATCAGGCAAAACATAAAAGCTTTTAGAGAAACTTGACCCAAACTCTATGCCTGAAACAATAGTGGTCCTTGAAGGCTGGTTCCTCAAAGTCTTATGCTGCTACAGCCAAAATGCCCAAGCAAAGACCTAAGCTCTACAATCCACCCAGAAAGAAAAAGTTCTTATGCTGTACAAAGTCAATGTGTAAAACATCTGGAATTAATCAGATAAAATGATAGAGGGAATGGAAGAGGTGCTGCAGTAGCTGCCTGACAAAGTCAGTCTTGAAGACTCAAAAGAAGGCTGACAGGAGATGGGATCGAAGTCTATACAATCATAAATATGAATAGGATAAGCACAAACAGAAACTGAGAACTAGAGGGCATTATAAAGTCTTAAGGATCCACTTTAAAATAAATACATTTATTTATTTTTTAATCAAAGACAGTAAACTTTTAGAGAAGTGTATATTATGGCACAAAAAAAGTGGTTATGGAAAAAAGCAGATCTATAGAAATTAATGAATAAATAATAAATAGAATAAATACAACCTGTTTCCTAAGGCTGACAAAAAGGGTTGGGATGAGTACTTTATACAAAATATGCATCCTGAAATCTCTATCAGAAAAAGATACACTAGGTAGGGCAGTCTAGTGGTGACCTAGGGGCAGATTGATTAGGTTCCTGGGTGATGAATACTGAATTCCTAAATTGAGGAAAGATATAATTAAAGAATCCTTTGAGAAGATCCTGGTGGCTGGTATAAATATGTTCCATCAATTAAAAAGTGAAGAGAAGGAAGTTTTGGCTGTAGCAATATTAGAAGTGGAAACATAAAAGAATCATTTAAATAATCATTGTGGAGTGAAAAATTAGAGGATTTTCAAGAATGACAGCCTACATATGTTACTGGTCCAAAGTCCATGTGCCCAACTCTTCAAAAGGCCAAAACTCCAACTGTCAAAGTCTAGAGTTAAAAAAAGGTTTATTGATCAAGAAGGTACCAACTGAGAGGAGACCTAATCCTCAAATCTGTCTTAGAAAGTACAGAGCTCAGGCTCCTTTCACGTCAAGGGAAGGGGAAATGGGAGGGACAAGAGGTGATTGACAACAACAGACATCTGGGTACTAGCAGGGGTCTGAAGAGGACCCCAAGTGCTTAGTCTGTTGACCCTAGTTGATGTGAGTCTGGTCACAAGGTTCCTGCAAATCTTTGATAAATAATACATACTTCCCTATCTCCTTGGGAAGGGCATTTTCTAGTAAGGTGCTGTTTTTGAAAAACTGAAGCTGAAAGCAGAATTCCTTTAATGATTAGCATGTCTATATGCAAGAAGCTGTTAACCTAAAGGCCATGGGAACAAAGCAAGCTTGAAAAAGATAGAGTCAGAGAGGCCCAGCATTTCACTGTTACACATGTGCCAGACACTGTATCAAATATTTATATACAGATATTTCGTTTAATCTCTGTAACAACCCTGCAAAATTGTTATTGTTATATACATTTAAAGACCAAAACCCAAGGCACGCAGAAATTAAGTAATTTAGCTGTCTACAGCTACAAAAATAGTAAGCAGTGGGCTAGATTTCAAACTCAGATATAGCTATATTCTAAATCTACAGCCTTTCCACTAATCTTTGTACCTATCTCTCATTCTGAGCTTGGTGACTCATGGACATGAAATACACAAGAGATAAAATCACTTTTCAGCCTGGAGATTAAAACCTAGTGATGTGGATGTTAATAAAAGAGAACTGGGCTCTGGGAAAAAGATGTTTAGCTCATTTCTATCTGGATCTGGGCCTTCCTTCAGTCTTAGGAGATATGGCCTGTCATAAAACCGCTGCGGGTTTCCTGGAAGTCAAGGAAGACTTTTGGAGAACAATTAGATCCAGAACTGGTCCAAAACTCTGGAACTACTTTCTATAAGAATTAGCACCTTTTCAGGCCATAAGATTGGTTTGATCCAGCACTCAAACCACAGCATCTGTGAGAACCAAATAGCCTTAGAAACTCTACTTAGATGTTCAATTGCAAGATTTGGAAAGATAGACTATGGACCTGACCTAACTCGGCCAAATTCCAGACTCTCCTCTGACTGGTTGTATAATCTTGAATTAGGTGTTTATTCTCTCCATGATCAGTTTTCTCATCTGAAAAATAGAAAGTATTCAGCATAGTGAGTACTTTTCGAATGCTTCATTTATAGAAATGATAATGATAATGATGATGATAAAAATGAGAGAGGAGGAGGAGGAGAAAGATGAAGAGTCCAATTCAAAAGTTCAAAGGTATTCTCTGAACATCTGCATTTCTAGATATTTGTTAGCCAACAGCCTACTTTCTGCTTGGAAGCCTGCTTTCTATAGTCAAGGGGTAATAAAAAACATAAGATGAGACTCTCTGGCCAGATTATTCGTTTAATGAAAGAAGTCTGTTCTCTCAATTACAGAAATAATCAGGTTTCAAACTTAATTCTGCAGTAGTTTGTCAGATTCAGAGCTTGATATAAATTTTAAGCAACAAAGCAGGTTGCACCTGTTCAATTTGTTTTTGACACCACAGTCTTG
Source organism: Pteropus alecto (assembly GCF_000325575.1). Taxonomy (NCBI): domain Eukaryota; kingdom Metazoa; phylum Chordata; class Mammalia; order Chiroptera; family Pteropodidae; genus Pteropus; species Pteropus alecto. The sequence goes on along the minus strand of NW_006436298.1, from coordinate 21,157,421 downwards.
TTTGCTTATTTTGAGTATTCCAACTGCTAACACATGGTTGGCATAAGTCACGGTAGTTAATTTTTATCCATTCTTGGTTGCTACAGGTAATTTACATTTTAAAAAGTTTTGTTGGTAAAGACTTAGAGAGTCTCTTTTAAATTGGAATAACCTACCTGTATCTATCTGATTATAGACAGCACTATTGATATCTCCCTACTTCCAGGGAATTGCCCATGGCTCTGTTTATAAATATAGCTATTTATAGTATTTGCCCCCTTCTTCTCATTTTTGAAGTCTTCAAAATAAGATTAAAAATGTGTTTAGTACAATTCTGGGAAACATGGCAGAGTGAGAGATGTCCTCAGATCTTTCCCCTTGAAACAACAATAAGCTGAACATCTAAAACTGAACAAAAAAAACACCCAAACTGCACACCAGCAAGTCTGAGCATAGGATCTGCACATAAGAACTACCACAGGTCAGAACCCCAGGTTTCAGGCAGTGGACTGGGAGAAACTGTCTCTCGCAGCCCCTGGAGCTACTTACAGGAGGAGGGGGAGGGGTGAAGGTGCAACAACTTCCCTGATCAGCCTGCCTGGAAGTGCCGGGACTTCTACGCAGCCGGCAGCAGGGCCCAGTCATCAGGGCAGAAAGCAAAGCAGCAAGATGGCGCTGCAGAGAAACAACAGTTGATTTTACTGGCCCTGATTACAAAACCAAGGCTGAGCCGCAGCGCCCAACTCCCAATCCAGAGGGCCCCTACCTCCACTCTCCAAGACCGATTACCACAGAACCCCAGGAAAATCTGAGCAAACACTACCGAAACTGTTTGCTAACACTGTCAGAGACTGAAACTGAGAGTAGCGAGTGTGATTAAATCTCTACAAGAAAATTAAACAAACAAAAAAAAACATTATTTAGGCTTTATATAAAGCAGGGATCCAAGGGGCTTAGACACCATCTACTGGAAACCAAAAGAAAAGCACCTTCTTTGCAACAGGCTAAAGAGAGACCTTAATATAATAAACCTTCTTTTCGGAAAAAAAGCAGAATATACTTCTATTAATGCTCAAGCGTAGAATAGTCCATTAAACACCATAAACCACCAAGAAAGAAAAAGAAAAATCTCCAGAAAATAAGGTTATAGACGTAGAAATATGCGACTTAAATGAAAGAGAATTCAGGATGATACTTCCAAAAAATTTCAGTGAGATCCGAAATGAATCATATCAACAATTTCAGGAATTGATAACACAACTAGATA
>NW_006436298.1:21146243-21151918 GCF_000325575.1 Pteropus alecto | reverse complement strand
CACAATGAGATACCACCTCACACCTGTTAGAATGACTATAATCAACAAGACAAGTAATAACAAATGTTGGATGTGGAGTGGAGAAATAGAAACCCTCATACACTGCTGATGGGACTGCAAATTGGTACAGCCACTATGGAAAACAGTATGAAAGTTCCTCAAAAAAAAATTGACCTAACAATGGAATATTACTTAGCCGTAATAAGGGATGAAATACTGCCATTTGCAACAACATGGATGGACCTCGAGATAATCATAGTAAGAGAAATAAGCCAGATAGAAAAAGTTGAAAGTCACATGATATCACTTATATGTGGGATATAAACCTAAAAGCAACAAATGAACAGGACAAACAAACAAAGACTCAGGGACATGGACAATGGACTAGTGGTTACCAGAGGGTAGGGGATGGGGGAGGAGGGAAGAGATAGATGAGGCAAAGCGAGTCTAATATAGGGGGTTAGGAGTAGGGTGAAGTGGGTAAAGGGGATCAAATATTTGGTAGCTGAAGGAAACTGGATTTTGGGTGGTAATCACACAATATAATACGTAGATGTCAAATTATAATGTGCACCTGAAAATCATATAATTGTATTAACCAATGTTACCCTATAAAACTTAATTAAAAAATGTGTTTAGTAAATGATAATTCCCAATTCTAGAGAAGTTGTGGTGAATAGCACTTGCTGCTGATAGCATTGTGATTGCTTATTCTGTTATGAAAGCAATGTGGCAACTATAAACAGTAGGGTTTGTTCATTCTCTTTGATTTGGTCTGGAAATGATCAGAAACCAAATGATACTGCACCACTGTTTTCTACTCTCTTACAAATGAAACATTTAACATTATAAGAATGATTTAATAAGTTATGATACACAAATATATGAACATTCTAATGAAAAATTTGAAGACTATAAGAGTACTGAAAATATTTGCTGTAAAATTAAGTAAAGCAGAATACTTAAATAGAATATAAAATAATACGTGTATGTGGCTGAAACTATATACAACACTGGTTCTTCATTCGGTGCGCACACGATATCATCCACATGCCTAGGCTCCGCCACAAAAAAGACCTTATCAATTGATTTATTGATGGTGGGATTGCTGAAAATTTACATTTCCTTTACATTTTAATGTAATGATGTTATCAATTTCAAAATACCTGCATATTTTAAGCATTATTAAATTACAGGTATTAAGATGTCACTTCAAATGAAAAACTGTCATATTAACTGTTTAAAACAAAAAACGCCATTGCCTTATTAAATAAATAAAATTCTTACTTTCAATTAATTCACTAAAATGGGATTCTAGAAGCAATCCCAATATAATAAAGTGGCTACACTGAATACTCAGTGAGAGGTCAAAGGCATCTTGCATCCAAATATACCCTCCACATCTCTGCAACTCTCCATGCCCTGGTGCTAGTCCACACCCAAAGAAAACCTCCTGGAAACATTAGAGAAGTCACGATTCCCTGCCCCTATCCATTTAAACTGCAATCTATCACCCCACATATAAGAGAATCAAAAACATTCAAAGGCTTGAGAGTATGAACAAATGATGCTGTCAAGGACGGCCAGAAGCCTTATCATTAGAGTCTAAATGTTTACACAGATGAATTATGAAATGCTGAACTATTAGTTATGTGTATATTTATGAATAAAATCAGCCAATCTGTTCTTTTGAAGTTAATTTTGTAAGTTTTTCTGTCTAAGGATGACTCACGTCCACACGGTACACTGTATAAAGGCAAAACTTGTGATCAGGAGGCTGGCTCCTCCTCCCCAGAGCATCTCAGCAGGGTCAAGGAGGGGCCTCCCAACCACAGGCCAGCCAACAACCCCCTGTGGGCAGGGCATTGGTAACAGTGGTTAATTTTAGAATGCCATGTGTATTTTTTACTTTGTTCCCAGACTCTTTTCTACCAATCTCACCGTCAATGTTCATTTTACAGTGCTTTTACATTCCCAAAAGAGTTTCGCCTTCAGACACAATGGAAAAACAAACCAACAAGGTCATGGACCTCATCATGCTCAGTTCATGTGGCTCTTCCTCAGATTTCTGACCAAAGGCCAAAGAGATTAATAAGTAATACTAAAGTCAGGGAAATTAAACAACCACTGAATTCTTAAGCCAAACTCCATAGTCATGCAATACAACAAATTTCAAAATAATTATCTTTAACATCAATGTTCTTTTAAACTAGAATATTATTTTTAATTTTTAATTTGCTTTAAAATGACAAATACCCTATAACAAACAACTAAAATTAATTATTTTAAACTTCTGCATATACTATCTTTCTTCAATTACTTTAAGAATGCCACTTTGATGAGTTAGTATTTTCTAGCTAATAATTCCCACAAATTAATAATAATGATTGTTAAAAAGAAAGTTTAACTAAAGGCAAGAAATGAAGAGGACAAACAGAGACTCGGGGACATGGACAATGGACTAGTGGTTACCAAAGGGGAAGGAGGAGCGGGGAGGGGGATAAAATGAAATGTTAAAAAAATAAAATAAAATGTTAAAAAAAGAAAAAATCTTTAAAATTCATATCATGATGAAAAAACACTAAGCATATTAGCCTGCAAAGATTTCTGATGCCGAGGCAGGACAAAACTATCATGCATCTATGAACAACTAACTCTAAATTAATTTTCAAATAAAATGAACACATGCATCTTGAAATTGTCTTTTGGTTGGCTTGGTTTTCCCCAGAGAGATTCACATGGAAGTCATTTCAGAAAGAGGTTTGTAGAAAGAAAGCTCATCCTTTGTGACTCCATTTAGAAACTACTCTGCAATGGGAAGAGATGCATGAATTCTGATAAATGGGGCTTATAAGGCACACAGTTGGGAAAAAATCTGAATGGAGGATACTTAGGATTCATCAGATTAAAATTTCCTGCAACTGAGAAAAAAATAAAACTTGAAGACAATTCTATATGTATATCAATCACTAAATCCAAAACTGTTTTTATGCTACCACGTTTAGACGTAAAACTTCTATTAGAACTAATTGGTTAGATAACTTCTACCAAATCATAAAAATAAGAATTCTCATAAAATGGTAAATATTGAGAGAACAGGATAATTGCAGTAAAATGGCTACAAATCTAGGCTTACGTTTTGGGCTAGGAATGAGATTCATGAAAGTGCTGATTCTATGACTACTAGTATAACTGCTGCTACTGTAAGAGAGGGGTGACACTCCATTCTAAATGTGGACCCAGATAAATGCAGAGCAGTGTTTCTACCCTGCCCTCAGTACTTGATTAAACTGAGAAGGCATCGGCCATCCATTTCTGCAGTCTATTACATACCTAATTTACCTGGGGTCCAAATTACCCAGGTAAAAACACAAACTCTTGTTAAAGTGTGGCATATCATTTTTATAGTGAGTCTTTTAATGATCAGAAATACATGTGTATGTAATAAACACAGAATGGAGTTAAAAGAGGTGATAGGACACAGAGGTTCTGGCATGGTCTCGAAAGCAGAACTATCTACTGATTGGTTTAAAGGTGTTTGACCTCGAGAAAGTTAAATTCTTTGCACCTCAATGTTTTCATCTGTAAAATGTCAATGTACCTACTTATAGGGTAATGGTGAGGATTAGATAAATTAAAAAAATATGTATATGTAACGTGCTTTGAACAGTGCCTAATTAATAATCCATTACTATGCATTTCTAGCAATACATTTGTGAATATTCCAATTCTCTTCATCAAATGTAGGAATGGTCCCCCTTCAATTTTAGAGTTTGCGTCTGAACAATTTTTCGGGACCAATTCAACCTAGAAAAGTTTTTCCATAAGTTTACCTACTATGTTTATCTAGTCTTGTTTTATATACAGTATAAACCTAGAGCATTGAGACCAAAAATGTTTCAAATTGAAACATCAGAGTCTCAAATTCCTACTATACATAAATAAGTGTGGACAATATAGAAAAAAATAAAACTTGAGAACTGGACTTAATTAATTTTGAGCAAAAGATGATCCCAGCAGAAGGTCAACAGAAATGCTTGGTACTGTCATTTTAAATCATAAAAACCACTAGGGTTTCGAGTGGACTCAGGTCTCATCACATATTAAGCACTTTATTGGGCATTTGCATGCCTTTTTGCATGTTATGCTCATAACAACTTCGTGAGATTGGCTCATTAATTCATGGGCCACATCACAGCAGCTAAGAATTGGCAGAGCCAAGATTTGGATCTAGGTAGCTGTCCTGCAGACTCAGCACTCTGATCAATATGAGGCTGCTTCACAGGAGACTTTGCAACTGTTCGCATATGTATAGTGTGTCCTGGACATGAGCTACTTAAAGACATTTTTTGTGGGACTTGGAACAGTTACCATTTTAATTAACTTCCTGGAAGGACAAGGGGGAAAAAGTTTATGACATTGTTTTTGATTCCAAAAAGTTTACACTCTTTTGGAGACAAAAAAAAAAGCTAGAAGGGGGAGGCAAAAGTAAATACATAAATGAAGAGGGTTATATTAAATATTACATACTTAACATTTAATATTTCTTTAAATATATTTTATTTTTTTAGGTGAGGTAACCCTTGGTTGATCTCACAGATTGCAAGGATCTTGTCCTCTTACAATCCCTTATCTATTTATTTATTTATTTATTTATTTATTTTTATTTATTTATTTATTTATTTATTTTTTAATTTTATTTACACCTACAGCACCCGGCCTTCCTAGGTGGTCTCCCATCCAAGTACTAACCAGGCCCAACCCTGCTTAGCTTCCGAGTAACATTTAATATTTCTTATTTGAAATTCAGCTGCAATGGTATTAAAATCACTAATGTAACAAACATGAAGTTTCAAGGTCAACTTCTGTATAATTCACTTTATATGTTTTATATTAATAAAAATTACCATAAGGTAAAATAAACTTTATTCTCCTTGTAGGTAAACCAGTATATAAAACAAAAATGTAGACCAATTTTTTAGTTTCTACAGTATTCAGGGAATGAATCCAAACTGCACCTTTTAATATGGATTTTGAATAAACAAAGGTAACTGATCATGGACTTAGCACATGAGGCCTGGATGGGAATGTTTGGATCGAGACAAACTGGTGCTTCCTAATGTTTACAGAATACAAAAGATATTAAATACTAAATGCCTAGTTGTCTGTCTGAAGAGTCACATGTTGTCAATACATGAAAGAACTAAGCTATTAAAAATAGAATTCTTATTATGCTGCCTAACCCCCTTTTCCTGAAGAACTTCACTTAAAAACAGAGCCAACTTGATTTTACTGTCATAATTACTTTTCTTGACAAACCCATCAAATGTGTTTAAGATGTTATCTATTAAAACTTCTTTACTAGGTTTATTTGTAAAACAGACAGGAAATATATTAATTGGAACTCTATTTTTAACATTAAATAAGATATGTCCACTACTTAAATTAACACAAGGACCATCTCAGACTAGGTTATTCTTCTTCCTCTTGTGAGTTGCAAAGTTCAAACATCTGACCAAAATTATAATAGGAACAGACAGGAACACTGACAAAAAAACTTGTCACTCTGGTCAAAAAAAAAAGTATCCCCATAAACAATTAGATTTTTAGTAGTCAGTTTCTTTCTATTAAAGATAAAAATAAAATCGTGAAAGTGTATATATATATATATATAT
>NW_006436298.1:21138714-21146199 GCF_000325575.1 Pteropus alecto | reverse complement strand
GGAGCAGATACTTATCCTCCTAATACAAGCTCTTCCTTAACTATATTTAAAGTAAAAATCAATGGTGTGTGTGTGCGCATGTGTGTGTGTATGCGTATATATGTACATATACACAAAAGTATATATGTAAAAATATATAAAAGTATATATAAGAATATGAAAGCATATACACATACACAAACACTATATCCTCTTCTTAAAAAATCATTTATTCACATAAACCTATGCTGAGTATTCAGGAAAATGGTACATAATTTAATTTTCCGATAGAACTAAATTCTTTCCTAAAAAATTCTTTTGGGTTATAATTTCAAATGAGAGCCTAATGATTCAAAAAACAGTATTCCCTATTTACCCTCTTCAGAAAAAACTTCAGGAAAGCCTAAATTCATCTTGTCACTCCCAGATTGAAGTCACAGCCCCCATCCTGGGAGTGCCTGTTGTCTCCAAATAAGTTCTCTTTTTTAAAATTTTAATTTATTATTATTATTTTTTTAATGGTGACACTGGTTAATGAAATCCAGTTTCAGCTGTACATTTTAACAGTAAGGCATATATATTTACATTGTGTGTTCATCCAAACATTTTCAATCATGACCACAGAGTAATCCTAATTGCTAAAAAATTTGTGATCATGTACTCAAAACGTGATTATTATGATGTACAAAATATATAATCTATTCTCAAAATTAAATACATACATTTAAACATGGGCAAAAGTTGAAATTTTTAAAATGGAGTATAAAAGTAAAATAAACACTATTTTAAAATGATAATACCATACCCAGTGCTTATTATCTCAAAGTAGAATATACATTTAGGGTGAGGTTCTTCATCAAAGATATACGTGTGTGTGTGTATCTGTCTTTCTAATAATCTTTTGGAAATTACCAATTTTTGTTCATGAGATTTCTGTTGTATCTGACTAAAATGACATTGACTTTTGCTCTAACTATAGTTAAGGAAGAATTTGTAGTAAGGATATAAGTATCAGGCTTCGACATGTGATTGTATCAGCAGTAGTAGCATCAATCTGCAGATTCTCAGCAAGAATCTTTTTAAGGCACTTACTGGATCATTTTGTGACTCCTATTTAGGTTAAAGCTAGAAACACAAACTATAAATCTAGGCACACATGAACTGTGATACCTCAAATATGCCGAAAGTAAATAAACAAGTTAGGTCCCCAGAGTCGATCCTTCCATGTTGTGGCATCTAAACTCCTTCCTGAAACCTGTTACAACTGCTATGTGACCATTTGGCATACAGAGTAACCTGGGTCAATTTATAATTTAAATATTTGTATTTTTCATTTATTTTGTATTTTAAATAATTCTATTTCTGCAACAAATTTTTTAAAGATAAAAACACATTAAAATAAAAATTATTGTAATTTACTTCCACACTCCCAGTGGATCATCCTGTGTATTTCTGAGGTGCAAACTTCCCACTTTGAAGACCACTGGCACAGAGAATGAAATGTAAACTTCAACCTGTCTTGAAAATTCCTTTGCAGCCCAGTTTTGTCCTATTTTTTTCAGTATTTCTACATTTTTTTTTTTTCATTATTCCTATAAATGAATCTTTCATGGCAAGCAAGCTAGTGGTTATGACAGAACAAGAAGCTGGGCAGGAAACTGAGACTACCTATTCCCTGGTTGAAAATGTAGCTTATTCAGGTCAGCAACTAGATAGATAGTAAGCCGGCGGCTAGACAGACAGTAGGCCAACTAAACTAACGAGCCACAGGCCTGAGTGAGAACAGCAAGTCAGGAACCTCAGCCAGACAGAAATTGGAACATACAGGTCATAGGAGCACAGACACCAAAGGTAAAAAAGAAATCAAGCAGATGAGAACCCCAAGGCACAATGGCAAGGCTTCAGGAACAGTCACAAGGTCAAGGAGTCAGGAATTAGGAGATCTTTAACTAGCACAGGGGTTGGTGAAAGGACAAGGAAACAGATGTGAGGCCCAAGCAACAAAGCAATTTGATACTGAAGCAATTTTCTGTTATGGCCAGGAAGTTTCTTACACATTTCCTATCGGATCCTTTCCCAGAACTTGGCTAGTGTGACCCTGTGCACAGCACTGGGCAAAGGCGAGTGTCTGGAGAAAAGGTGCAGTAAGGAGGAGGGATCAAGGAAATAGTCTCCATAGTCTGTACCTTTGCTAGGATGCTCCCATTCTCCTGGAGTATTCTCTCCTCTCTGATTTACCCTTAAAATCACACTCAAATCCTACATTCTCCCATAGTCCTTTCTTAACAATCTCATCCCACCACTCTAAATTTCTAGAACAATTATTTTATTCTCCGAGTATTTTAACACAACTGTGTCCAGCCCTTACTTTTTTTTCTTGCTTCATGTGTCAGCTTCCCCAAAGGGATTCTAAACACCTTGAGAGCTATGAATTCATGTTATACTTTGATTTTTAGTAGTCAGCCCTTTCTTTTGTTTCTGAGAGTTCCTCGAATGCTGTATATTATCATTCTTTATCCAGATAAATGTATAGAAGGGCATGCACAGAATATTTAGTATAGAATTATATGAGATCAAGTAGTTTACCTGAGATAATTATAATAAAATTCTACCACTGAATTCAAAGTAAAGGTGAAGGGAAAAAAAGGTTTCTTTATCAAAATACAATAGGTATAGATTTCTTTGCTTTTGTAAAATATGAATAAGAATAGAAAATATTGGACATTACTCTTTAAAGCATTGATTAGTCTCCATCCACAGATGGGTTGCCATAACAATCATTTATTAATTTATTGACAAATTCCAACAACACCTACAATATCCCTATTATGGGGTGGCAGACGCTGGGATAGTAGCTAGATAAAGAGAGAGATGCAGAGATGAGTAAAGCATCATCTCAACTTTAGAAAAACCCAGAGAATGTAAAATATTTCAGGCCCACCTAATCAAGCCCAGAAAGGCTGCCTACTCATTTGATATTGGGCATGAAGAATGAGTAGTAATTCACCAAAGAAAAGAGAGAAATTGCAGGTGGCAGCAGAATCCATAGGGGTAAAGATATGAGACCACTGGAGTATGGGTATGGGACAGGAGGGAGGTGTGAGGAAGAAAGGGATTGAAGGTGAGACTGAATCATGGCTTGTTGTTGAAGCATGTGCTATGTTAAGAAGTTTACATCTTGGAGGCACTGATGAGCCAGCCATGGACAATTTCAAAGTAGTAAATTAGTAGGTTTTATCTGGGTTGGTAGACAAAAATTATATTTATTAATTTAAGTGGTTATTTGCAGACTGTCACTAAGGTAATATGTGAATCCAGTCAAAGTGATACATAACATTTGGGCTTGTTCTTTTGTTTCCCAAGTTTTTTAAGGCCAGCTGATTTCCAAACTATCTTTGAGAATAATTCAAAACACAGACACCATGAAGTTGAAGGAGAAATGTCTACTACAGTGGCACCATTTAATGCATTAATAATGACACATGTAACGACTAATTTGCTGATTAACTTAGATTATTTTCTAGTTATATTTTCTAGCTGTATCTGAATTTGAAAAAAGTAAGTCCTAACTGGACTATCTGGAAATCATGGACCACAGCAGAAGTCACTGGCTGAGAGGTTTGGCAGGTTCACATGTGTATCTCTACAGTATTTGAGAATATCAATTACAATTTTATTATTCAGTTTTTCATGTCCCAATGGATCATTAACCTACCAATTCTGCCTTTTTTTATATTAAGAAAAAAAAAGAAAACCAAAAAAGAAAACATCCTGATCACTTTGCCTCTCAGTTTAGGGCACATTTTAATTTCTTTGTAAAGTATATCTGACAAAGAACAAGGATTTCATCTATAGTCCCTAGAATGTTCCAAACAAAACATCACTATTCCAAAATAATAGTGTAAGTTACTCAAGTAAAAGAAAACATGCTATTATTTAAACTTGTAGAGAGCTTGTATAATTGTCCCATTAAAAAATAAACATTGCTCAATATTTTAAAAAATTTTGTTATATATTGTAATACATAAGGAATTTATCTCCATCTGAAATCATGCACAATATTATAATTTAATGGAAATATTTTGGGGTAATGACTTTCAAATGAATACAGGAAGAATGTTATTAAAAAGAACAAAGATTAGGAAATATACTGTAGCACATAATCCTGCAGTGGGGAAGGGAACACTCTCTTATGATCTAATAGGATTTTTCCATTCTTAACCTGGTTAATCTTAGATACAAAGCAAATAAATCATTCTTGGTTTCTAAAAGTCCATGGTGATAAAGGAAATTAATTCCCCTTGCTAAACATGGTTCGTAAAAACATATTATGGTCAACTCAATGAAAATTCTAGATTGGTTACTAAAAGAGGATATCATTTTTTACATAAAATAAGGGATTTTGCCATTCCTTTCCAAACAGCACCTAACACGAAAGTGGCTTTCCAGTCTTGGGATGTATGTAGCGCATGTGGTAGAATGGCAAAAGTATATGATGTTGGCACAATGGAGCTCTTGATAAACTCAGTACGGGAAAGAGGCCAGCCCTCGAAAGGCAGAAGGCAGAGTGTTACCCTCTGAAAACCCAGGTGTATCATCACTTTAAAATGTGTGTGGAGGGGGGGGGGAGCCTGATTATTGTAAAAGTATGAATAACATTTTTATCAAACGCAGCCACTACGTTGGAATCGAAATGTTATCATCATTTAAAAAATATTTATTTAGAACTGAATTGTAGCAGCATAAGGCAGGAATTGCCCTCTGGGTGTTAAAAATCAAAGATAGGATTCACGTATAGTAAAATATGGAATTAAACTGGCAGAGCAAATACATGCATGAGAAATGAGATATTAGTATTTCAGTATTTCCCAGATAAAAGGTAGGGCACTGTTGCTAGGAGGCAACATATGGAGTTTGGGTTGAGGACAGAATGGCTATGGAAACTCTTCTTCCCAGCCGAATAAACTATGTGGAAATAGTTTGGCCTTTGCTCAATCAGTAGAGTTTGGTGAAAGAACAAGGGTTTCAAAATCTGTTATAAAGTTCACAGAACAGGTATAATCTGTAAGCTTCCAGAGGTAGGTGGTGACAGGAGTGATGAGAAGCAACTGAATAATGGAGTACATGGTTCAAAGCTGATTTCTCAAAGGAAGGAGGAACTCGGATAACTGGTGTGTTGAAGGAAAAGAATCAATAAAGATTAAATGACTCAAATCAGGGGTCCTCCTGGATTCCTCTTTTTCTCTTACATGCAACATCCAAACCAGCAGCAAATCGTATGGGCTTTACCTTCAAAATACAGTGCAGAGATGAAACCTCTTCTCCCCATTTCTAGGCCCCTAGTTCAAGCCATTACTATCGTTCACCTGGACTCTTTTCAACTGTTCTCTTTGTTTTCACTGTTCCCCATCATCCACTATTCACCACGGTATATCTCCACCCAGCAGCCAAAACTTTATAATGACTTCTCATCACACTCAGAATAAAACACACGCTGTTTATCACAAGTGACCAGACCTTACTTTATTTGACCCCTACTCCTCCTTCTAAACTCATCCTCCTCCATGTTCTGCCTTGCTTTTTCCAGTCTACCTGTCCTGGACGTCCTGCTGGTTCACAAAGCAAAATTCAAGTTAACTGCTATTTCATGCAACACTAAAATTTGGCCATGTATAGACACATGCATAACCATGTGTCCTTCCTTAGCTGGGGGGATTTGCTGCTGAACTGAATTACAGAAATTCATATGTGGAATAAAATAGAGATTTACCTGACGACAGAACAAACAAAGCAGTGTAGTTTAGGCATTTTCAAATTCATCTTTAAGCTAACAGTAAGTATTTGCTGCTCTACATAAAGACACATGTAAACAGCCAATGTTCCTTCTGAAGCATGAGATATGTTCACCAACACTGCTTGCATGACAACAAGAAACAAATGGTAAGAAAAGAGAAACAGGGAGAGAGATGTGTTACAGGTACGAAATACGGCCAAACATACCATGTGGAGCTGGGAAGACTGGAGGAGAAAGGGCTCTTGTTTGAATCTCAAAGTATGAGCAACAAAGACCCCAGAGCCATCAGGTATCCTATCGTTACAGATGATTGTCACATACACTTAACCACCAGGCCCAATGGTTCTGGTTGAGTAAGAAAGACAGATTCCTAGCATCTTTGCATCCTTTTCCAACATGTATATCACAGAATGCACTTTCCCATAAAAATCATGCTATAACATGGTGAAGATTTCTGAATAGACCATAGAATCCTACCTAATGCACTATATTGCTGGGATAATGAGAATTTTTAGTAAGGAAGAAACTGATATCAACTGAATACCAGTTAAATACCAAAGTGTTGAGCTTTATATTTTATATCATTAAAAAATCAAATTTATATCCTTTACATATATTTATTAATATATCACAGCCATACTATGGATCAAATTATCTTTTGAGAGCAAGCAAAGGAATCTAAATCCTAATTTAAAAATTATTTGCATCCTAAACACCTGTGTATGGTTGAACCGCTAAAAAAAAAAAAAGCACAACAATTCTAAATCAGAGGTTAGTGATTGTGTACGTAGCCTAAGCAAAAGTCAAATGGGTTCATGCTCATTCCCAAGGGGAGGGCTCTTGGGTGCAAAGGTTTGGAGGCAGTGGAAGTGGGCTGTTGATATCATACCACATGAGAAGGGCAGTTGAATTTACAAACTTTGATCCAGATGAACATTTCACTGTATTCACTTCTTACTTCCATTGACCCAAAGCTGGCCAGGATCTCAAGAAAATACACCTCTCTGACCACGTAAGGTCAGGAGTAGGATGAATCCAACTGCCTGTTCCACAGTTATGAACACTCACAAATCAATCTGTTAACAAAGATTTAGAGATGCACCTTTGTCCTATTTAAACCACTATGAAATCAACTGATAACTATGTTTTCTACTTGGGCCTAGTAGCCAGAGACAATCCTGACTAGGAATCACTGGGGTCCCTGATTTGGAGAAAGTATAATGTGTAACGCCCCAGTCACAGGGTGACAGAACTTTGCAAATCTGAGATTATTACATCTCTTGAGGAAAAATGGAGCAACATCATTGAGAAGTGGAGTAAGTCTCATTGAGGAAGAAATTAACCCTTCACATTGTAATAAGATTCTACAAGATAAAAAATAAATGGTGCTGAAAGGGGGGTGGGGGGTGAAGGGGAACTTGAAAGCAAATTTGCCAAAAAATTAACAGTAATTTATTCCGGGTGGTGTTAATATAAAAGACTATTATTTTATTCTTTGTATTTTGTTTTTGCATGTTTTAATTCTTTTTTAAAAAAGTGCTACTGAGTCGAAATCTATGCCTTTATCTCTTTGGTTCCAACCATGCTTCTCCTTTTAAGACAAAGATCACAAACTCAGATGCCTTCACACCAGCACATTGCTGCTGCAAAGAAATGCAGGTAGCAATGTTGCCAAATTTCAAAATTTTTTCGACATTAGCAATCTGAATTTT
>NW_006436298.1:21121078-21138620 GCF_000325575.1 Pteropus alecto | reverse complement strand
TATAAAATAACTGTGAGGGGGCAAACAAAACAAGTGATTTTCAAGAGCGATTTTGCCCATAAAGCATAAGGCACATATTTGTTGGTTTGTTTTGTATACAAACCCATATTCATATTAAAGTCTGAGAAGCACAGCTCTAGATCAAAGAAAAGATTAATAGTCTGTATACAGAAGTCTGAGCATCCAAGCAATGGCTTTACAAGAACGATTAAGTCCCTATATAAATGGAGATATGCCTATCTAATGGTAGACATTTCTAAAGTACTATTTTCTGCTAGTAAAATTTATTCCATCCTATTTATCATTAAGTCTCTATTACATATTAACAGATTAAATAAGGTTAATGGAGTGACATCTAAAATAGGAGCTGGGTGATATAACTTTACTAAAATAGTAAATGAAAGATGTACATCTTCCTTATATTGTGCACCCAACATAAAATTCGTGGTGAGAAAAAGTGCAAGGACTAGGTGAGTTAAAGAAAGGCAACCAGAGGGATCAATCAGAACAAGTCCCTACTAAGGATCCTCTGTCCTAAAGAACTGGTGGCAAGAGGCATTACCCCAGGTAGACAGAAGACAAGGTTGATGAGGCCCATTAGGTGGTAGGGGAATGTTACCTGGCCGAAACTCCATTAGGCTAAGATGGAAGAAGCTCACTCTTGATACCAGACTATTCAAGTGAGGTAGAAGAGATGGGGGAAGGAGAGAGGAGGAGTGGGAAGAAAGAGTGAAAGTCTGGAAGGTACGGGTAGGTTGGCATTCCAGGCCCAGAGAAACCTAAATGTATTTCTCTCCCCAGACTCCTTTTCTTTTTCTGATTGCTAACTGCAATAAAATTTATTGCTAATTGATAAAAACTTATTTTCTATTTGACTTAGTCCTGACATGATATTAAACTAGTAAAATGCAAAATGTCTAACCACCTTTTGGGGGCACAAAAAGGGGAAAATCTTGCTATTAATGATACAGAGTGATGTTTTGCTAGGCACTGTGCTAAGCTTTGCAGTACTTAATGGACTCCTCATATAATAAATTTAATTCTAAAAACTATATGTATTACATATGTATATATTTATATCTATACTTTACTATTCCAGACACTTAACACTACATTATTCAAATTTTACAGCTGATGAAACAGACACAGAATGAACAATGGCAGATAAAGGTATAAAATCCAGATCCTGAATTCCATATCAATATTGACAATGAATTATGTTTGTATCTTGCCTTTCCTTCCATAAGTTAATTTTTATTTGTCTAGACTAAATTAATTTATAAAATTAAATATTAATTTATATTCATGTAAAATATATATTAAATGTGCTAAACTTTGTGCTAGCTCAGTGACATTCTGGATTCAATTCTATTCCTCTAAGGTGAGACATTTTCCTCTAAAACACATGTACAAACAATAAAGCAATAAGGAGTCATAATGAAAAATAGCTATTTCAGAAGTAAATACATATGAAAAAAATCATTCCTTGAAACAAGGACATAAATTTTGTTCATATGTTCAGTCAGAGCTCTCTGGGACTTCACAGTTCACATTTTGTGATGGTCAGTTTGCCAAGATCCTGCCTAAGGAGTGCTACTTCAACCTCTGGTGGTACGCTCCGTGGACATTTAATTCTGCTTTGTGCTGGTGCAGTAACAAGGAGATCATGACATAGTATTTTTCTTGAGAAATCATAGTGCTTACTTTTTTATTCACGTGGGATATTTACTTTATTACATTAGTTTCACTTCTAATACATGTATAGTGAAGCCATAAGAATAAAACAGCAATCAGGGACCAAACACTTTGAATGGGTGTCAACCGTTGGATACCCTAGATACAATGATACAAATTGTTTTCTATTCACTTCTTTTTTTTCTACGCAGTTCTTAAGAATGAACTCCAACACTTACATAATGGGTAATAAATATTTTACTGTAAAATCTAATTTGTTTTTAAATTGATCACTTCAGGCTAAACTTATAAAGTCCAAGAAATGCAAGAGATAAATTACTTAGACTTTGAAATATCTAAAAGAAATATCAGCTCTACTGCATTTAAACTAATTTATACCAGGTTTTTTTTTTTTTTTTTTAAGTATATGGTCCAACAGTCTACACTTTCAATTGCAGTAAAATCCACTTAGCTTAACCATTTAATAGTCAACCACCTCTGAGGCTGGGGTTCAAGGATTCACATGCATCCCTATAGGCACTCTTAAGCCTAGACAGATCAGAGCATATCTCATTCTAATGAATGTCACAGATCTGTAGGCAAAACAACTTTCAGTTCAACCGTGTGTACAAAATTAATAAACACGTGCAGTTTTCAATTAAAGCCAAGTTGTGGATACTACACTTCCTTTCCATATGCTACTTCTGACTGCTTGCTTACAAATGTCCTGTATGATCTTGGCTGTAAGCACCTGTTACAGTATACCTCTCAAATTGGAGACATCAGCAAATGAAGTAATTTCAACTCTAAATAGCCAAAATAATGATATTCTCTTCAATTAGAACCTTTATCCTGAAATTTACTCTGCTGAAAAAGAGGCATATAGTCTATATTCTTACTACACTGAGAAAAAGAGGGAAAAAAATGTTAATGTTTAAAGACATGCTATCCCAAGGCCCTGTCTACCTCTGGGCCACATTTTCTAAGACTTCCCACCTTGTTCAGTAAGCTCTGGCTACACTGCTCCTTCTGCTGTCCAGGCACGCCACATTTGCTCAGACCTCCGGGCCTTTGCACTTGTTTTCCTTGCCAGAGTGTTCTGGCCCCTTCTCGCTTCATTTTCTCTCAGTTCACAGGTCAACTCCAGAGTGATACTTTCTCTGACCCTACATCCCTCCTTGAAATCCCTGATTTTCATGGTAACAGTTACCATCTAAAGTGTGTTTATTTATCCCTTTATGCAGTATTCAAACGCTAAGGTATTTATGCCCAGAGAGTAGATACCCTGCCCTTTCTCATGCACCACTGTGAACATGGTTGCCTGGACCTTATTAGAAACTTAATAAATATTGATTAATATAAAAAATAATTAAAACTCATCTAATAAAAGTATTTTTACTTGAGGACCAAATTTAGGAAATAAACATTGTTACATTCCTCATTTAATCAAAATTTTCCTTGAAAAAATTCAAGGTAAAGAATCAATTAGTTCCACATTCATTCTTAGGAACAGACATCCCTATGCTCTGTCATGTGCTGTGCTCATGCTTAGGTCAATCTATGCAAGTTATACTCAAGGAACCTGCTGGAGTCTGTGGAGCCAACATGCCTTGCAGAGTCAGTGACTTGCCATGTTCTTAACAAAGTCATTAAATACGGGTGAAATAAAGAATTATCTTGGGAATAGAAAAGTCAAAACTTAGTCTGCTCAGTTTTGTCATCTAGCTGACAGATATAGGCTTCCCCCTATACTTACCCTACAACAGGTGAGTCTTCAACTCACTAAACAAAGGCAAGTTATTGTATCTACTCGTTTTATATACTGCTTTGTTTTGGGATACAGTTAAAATTACATCAAATTGTGCAAACATCAAAACATCAAAATGTTTTATACAGTGATTGATAAGAACAGATGATGGGGAGGTGGGAAAGGGTATGAAAAGAATAATGTAACTGAATCTGGGACTTCAAAGAAGGTCTGAGAATGATGAAAACCTTTGCCAAAACTTATGCCTTAGAACTTGCTGCTGCTTCCTTGGGAACAGCAGGTGCTATAGGGTGGGGCAAATGATTTTACTTCCAGATTCTCTGATGCTGCGCTCAATTTAGTTTTCATTGTTTGCATTTGAGGCTTATTTTGAGTCACAAATTCTATTACTGTTAATACGTGAGAACATTTATTACTATTCTGAGTCTTTATTAGAGTTTAACTATAAGCTATTAATTTAGCTGTAGATGATCTTTTAAAAGTATGCTCAATTTCTAGGTGCGATTTGTTTTTACACTCAAATCCTCCTTTTTATACCAACTTTCAAAGCAACATTAAGAATTTTTTAAAGGTATCTACGCCTAGAATATGGGAACTACGTTGAAAAGTGTGAACAATACAATAACAATCTTCAAAATAAACTTTCTTCTACAATAGGGCTTGGGAAAAATAAACATTGAATTAGCTAATCTTTCTTAAGTTAATGTTTATTATTAATCCTGAATAAAACTATAAATAATATATTCAAATTCTTTTATAACATGTTAAAGGTTTAACCAATATAGATGGTTCTTTTTTGTTCTGAAAGTCTCATAAGTACTTAAATATATACTAAAAGGAAAACAGAGGGATGAAATCTACCACATTTTAAAAAAAAAATTCTTAAAATCTAGAGAACATTTAAAGGGAATGCAGCATTGTTTTTTTTTTTCAACTGCTGGTAGTAAAGTGTTAAATAAACATGTGCTTTTAAAATTATTATTCAATAAGTTGTATAACTGTTATGTAATCAGCCCATAAATTATAGGCATATGGATACTGCTAAAGTAGATTTTATGGGCTGATTACATAAGTGTTAAAATTGTTAAATAGTTTGATATTAAAAAGTCCAAACTGTAGGAGCCAGCCTTCAAGTTGTTCCCAATGAGACCCACCCCTACTACACTTTTGTGTAGTCGTGAACCAGGGTTGTTCTGTGTTATTAGTAGAATATGGGAGAAGAGATAGTGTGTGACTTCTAACACAATTCAGCTTTCATCTTAGTCATGCTCAGTTTCACTCTTGTAACATTCACTTTGTAGGAAGCCCAATACTATGTTGAACAATTCTATAAAAAGGCTAAACCGTGAGGATCTGATGCCTTCTGACAGTAGTGCCAGTGAGAAAATAGGACCTTTGGCCAATGATCACATGAATAACCATCTTGGAAACAGTTTCTAGTTCAAGTCAAGCACCCAGATAACTATAGCCCTCTCTGGTAGTGGGACTACATCCTCATGAGATAGCCTGGGCCAAAACCACTCAGTTAAGCTACTCCTGGGTTCCTGACACTCAGAAATTAAAGTTTGTTGTTTATGCTGGTAAGTTTTGGTCTAGTTTGTTATGCAGCAATAGATAACTAATACACACATCCTCTTGCAACCCTCTTACCCCATCTTGGACAGAAGCCAAAGTCAATCAGATGATTTTGATTAAAGATTATGGTTAGAAATAACCTGTGTTTTGGACATTTCTCAAAGACTGAAAAAGTATATAAGAATTATTTTCATGTAGTATATAACTCTTATATCCTGGGTTCAAATTTACCTGTACAATAATGATCAATGTAGTTAGTAAGCAAAAAATATATGTAAAAGTCTAGATAATGCAAACTCATCTTTTGTGACAAAAAGCAGTGGTTGAAAATGAGGGAGTGGCTTGAAGGATTACTAAGACGTAAGAGGAAATTGGGAGGTAGGTAATGGGTATGTTCACTATATTGACTGTGCTGATGGTTTTTATATGTGTTGTATTATGTGTCAAAAACTTATCGAATTGTACACTTAAAATGTGTATACTTTGCTTTCAATTATATATCAATAAAGCTGTTCTTAAATATCTGATTATTACATCCACATTTACCTAATTTTCAAATTGCCAAGATTTTCAAGTTGCCAGGTCTGAAAGATATTAGACTTTCCTACACTGGGATCTTGGAATGTAAGAGATCAGTATTTTTATTACATATTTTTCTATCCTTATATCACTAAAACAGTTTCATAAGCTATTATAACCTATGTTGGAAAATCTAAATCAGAGTCCTAGTACAATCAAAGAGAAAAATCTCAAAATAATAAAAATTCATATACAAAAAATATTGAGAAATATGAAGGAAAGGTGATTTCATATTCACATGCAATTTTATAGTATTGAGAAAAGTAGGTACTTCAAAGCAAAGAATTGGACAAATCTAATTTTTTATTTTAGTAATTTTTTTTTAATCCACAAATGATTATATGATACTCTCCCCTGAAACTCAGAGTTCTAGTTAATTTTTTCAGGAAAATTCACCTTTTAGCTTTTAAATCCTAGCAGATAAAATTTAAGTTACATTTTTCACTCTGAACTCATAACTTTTCAACACAGACAAGAAAACTACCTAGATGATGTAATCATATATAACTTGCCCCTGTTAAAATAAAAGTTTCAAAATTAATTAACTATTACAAATATATTACTGCTTACCCCTATTAAATATTATCTATACACATAGGTAAGCAATGATAGCAGATGGGTTTATTATGTGATTTGCCTCCTTACACTGGCAATAACATTTTACATATTTCATATATAACCCATTTTAATATTATCTAAAACAGACATATTCTAAAATTAAGAAGACAGTTACTTTTATACTATGTCCAAGTATGTTTTTTACTGATATTATTAATTTTGGTTACACATCCAGTAAAACTTTTAAAACACACTATTCTATAGACTATTTTATTATATTATCACATCACAATCATCCTTTATTATCAGAAAGCTGGAGAATTTTCTCTTTTTTTGTTCCTATTACTTCTAAATATATTTTTAATATTTTAAAAAATAAATTGAATCTTATTTTAATTTGGTTATTTATACTTTTAAAATGAAGAATGTAAATAATTGTTTTTCTTATAGTAACATGTACATACTAATTTTCTTAATCAATGATACTTAGAATATTGCTAACACTTATGTATCAGTTATCTATAAGTAGGTGCTTTTATGTAAAGGCTATTTTAAGATAGCATCTTTCAGTTTGCGTACATGACAGGGCATGACTACCACTGGACACATATCTGTAGGTAACTACTCTGCTGATACTAAGAAAAACAATGCCAAAAAAAAAGTGAGAAAGGTACAAAAGTATGTCCAATCAAAAAGTCATCTAAATCTCAAATACGTTTATCTGTCTTGATAATAAAACCTAAATTATTTTTTTAATTATGAAGCACTAAAATTATGAAAATAACAAATAATATAAAATATAACCAGCTACTCATCATCCAGATATAACAAATAAAAATTTTCCAAATTTTCTTCAAATTTTTTTGTTTAAAGAAATGAAATGATACAGATAAAACTAAGCACTATTCTCCTAATCCAGTTCTGTACCCTCCTCTAATAGGTAAAAAGTGATTTTCCTCATATTTTAATTTCATATGCTTGTATCCAGTATTGTATATTTTTTTGAGCAAAGAATATTAATGGCAATTCTCAGAAAGACCAATTACAAAAGATTTTCAACTTCACTCTTTATTGGGAAATACAAATTAAGATAAAAGAGAGCTATTTTTTCACCCATGAGACTGAAAAAAAATTAAAAGTCTAATAACACGAAATGTTGATGAACATGAGGGTAAACAGGAACTTCCATACAACAGATTGAAGTGTAAGTTGTATAATGTCTTCAGAAAATAATTTAACATTTTTTTTTTTTTTTTAGTAAAACTAAAGCTATTCCTATGCTTTGGCCCTGAAATTACTCTTCTAAGTTTTTATGCATGAGAAAATGTCACATACAGACCTCAGGAGGCATATAAAAGAATTGTGTTATTAAACGTAATAGCTACCACTTGTACAGTGCCTGTTATATGCCAGGCACGGTTCTAAGACCTTCCTATGTTTTTACTCTATCATCCTCATAACCTACCTAACCTACCTCATAAACACATATTGCATTTTACAAAGGAGTAAACTGAGGCACAAAGGTTTCTGACTTGCCAAAGTCACATTATTAGTAGTGGTGGAACCACAAACCCAAACAATCCACTTCTGGAGTCCGTTACTATGCAGTATGGGTCACTGAAGCAACGTATAGAAGAGGAAAAGGGCAGAAGTCATCCAGGAGTTTACCAAGAGAGAAAGAAATAAGCACTCAACAGTATATTCACACAAAGCAGAAAAGCACAGCCGCCAGTAAGAGGCAGAAGCCAGATCTGCACATAGCAACTTGTATATATTTTAAAAAACCTGACATGGAGTGAAAAAAAGATGCAAAATGATTTGTACTATATAATGCCTAAATTTACCTTTATGATTTATTTCCAAGAGCTAAAATAGCTAAAGCAATCTTAGTTTATAATAAAAATATAAATCTGGAGCAAAGAAAAAAAAAAAGAGATCCTTTCTCTTCCTTGAGGTTAGGGACTGATAAAACCTAGAATAATGTATCAGTTCTGGGAACCGCAAAAACTCACCAATTAGACTAGATTTTGAAGCGAGCAGCTGGAGTAGAGAGGATTTTGTAGCTGTTTGTTGAGCTTGCATACAAAATCTCTCAAATAAGGAAACAGATATGCTTATGTTCAAGAAAAGAAAATGTCCTATTTTCCATCATCCCTCTCTTTCTCCACAGGCTTCTCATCAAATATGTGGTTCAAACTTATAATATTTATCTTTTTGACATAACAATTATGTTCATCCCAAACATTAACAAACAATATAACAACTTTATTTAACTTTATATACTAGAAATGATGTTCTCAAATACATAGAAGTGTTTTAAATACCAAATTGCATACAAAAAATATTCATAGAAAACTATATAATAAAAAAAACCCCAGCTACTTCTATATGACCAAAATGGTGAACAAATGATGAAAAAAATGAAATGTAGTATTTTTTACATTGTATCGTGGATAGATCTACTAAGGAATTACCCTCCTACTGACTAGAATATCAACAAAAATGTATTCTTTTTAAGAATATATACTTAAGGAGAGATTCTAGTACTGAAAACAATTATCTGTATGTCATAAAACTGAGCTCTTCATCCTCACTCCCCAAACGAGCCTTCCCTGTGTAGTAAACAAGGGAGGTCTACAGAGACCACAATGTTGATATCAGTTCACCTAGACAATAAGCTTCCACAGAGCAGAATTACTCTTTATGGAAAGCAGTTAATTTAAAAAAGAATCTGTTGCGAAAAAAAAAAAAAAACAATATAATAAAGACAAATCTTTGAAAGATTAAGAAGTTAAAGTGAACACTGACACACATGGCTAAAATGCTAGTTTTCATGGAAACTTAATGGACAAAATAAGTGGGGGTATATTAAATGTTAATTATTCTTAATCTTAGCCGTTGAAAAAAAATGCTTAAGGTTTGGGTGTGGCAACTCCTTTGGAAAAACTTGTTGGCACTCCAGTGCAGACCTTGCTTTCCAACATTGGACACACCTTGTTCAAAAGACAAATGACTCATAAGAGGCTACAATCCAAGATGTGATAGTCAGCATTTAACTTGCTAATGATACCCCAGATGTAACCGCAGCTTCTACTATGAGAAAAATAGTAGATGATGGATTAAAACTATGGCTTCTCTATTTCACTAAAATCGGTTGTGCAAGAATAGTAAAAATACAGTTTAAAGAGTGTCGGATAAGGTAATGAGGAGAAAGGCCACAGGGGATTGTGAAAGTATGCCAACATCAATAAATGTTACTCAATATTTATACCACTTAACGAAAATAAGCATAGAAGGTGAAAATGTCTAGATAAGAAAGGAGAAAACAAAGGCAACTATGTAAGAGTTGACTAAGCAAATCTGTACTACAATGATTAAAAACACCAAGTGACTAATAAATCCATGCTTATATGGTCAATTAATCTATGACAAACAAGGCAAGAACATACAATGGGGTAAAGAGTCTTTCAATAAATGGCGCTGGGAAAACTGGACATATACATTAAAAATATGAAACTAGACCATTTTCTTACACCAGATACAAAAATAAACTCAAAACAGATTAAAGACCTAAATGTAAGATCTGAAACTATAAAACTTCTAGAAAAATAAAATAGGCAGTAAACTCTTTCACATTGGTCTTAGCAGTATTGTTTTGGACATGTCTCCTCGGGAAAAGGGATTAAAAGCAAAAATAAACAAATGGGACTACATTAAACTAAAAAGATTTTACACAGCAAAGGAAACCATCAACAAAACAAAAAGGAATCTTACTGAATGGGAGAAGATATTTGCAAATGATATAGCCAATAATGGGTTAGCTCAACATAAAAAAACCCCAATACAATTAAAAAATGGGCAGAGAACTTGAATAGACATTTCTCCAAAGAAGACATACAGATAGCCAAAAGACACATGAAAAGATGCTCAACATCACCAATAATCAGGAAAATGTAAATCAAAACCACAATGAGTTATCACAACTGCCAGAATGACTATTATCAAAAAACAACAAATAAGTGTTGGTGAGGATGTGGAGAAAACGGGACACTTGTGCACCAGTAGGTGGGATTGTAAATTAGTACAGCCACGATGGAAGAAGGTATGGAGATTCCTCAAAAAATTATAAATAGAATTCTTATATGGTTGGTTCAGCAATTCCACTTCTGAGTATTTTTCTGAAGAAAATGAAAACAACAACTTGAAAAGACACATGCACCCCTATGTTCATTGAATCAATGTTTACAATAGCCAAGATATGGAAGCAACCTAGGTGTCCATTGATAGATGAATAGCTAAAAAAAGATGTTGTACATACATACAATAGAATATTACTCAGCCATTGAAAAAGAATAAAATTTTGCTCCTTTTGATGACATGATGAACCTAGCGGGTATTATGCTAAATGAAATAAATCAGGTAAAGAAAGACATACACCACATAATTTCTCCTATATGTGGAATTTAAAAACAAAACGAACAAACAAAACAAAATAGAAACAAACTCATGGTTACAGATACTAAGTGATGGTTATGGGGGAAGGATTAAGAAGTACAAACTTCCAGTTATAAAATAAGTCATGGAAATGAAATGTACAGCATAGGGAATAAAATCAGTAACATAATAATTATGTATGGTGACAGTTACTAGACTTATTGTGGTAACCACTTTGTAAGGTATATAAATATTGAATCATTATGTCATACACCTGAAACTAATATAATAATGTGTGTCAATTATAATTAAAAATAAATTTCAAAACTCCAAGTGGTGAAACATAATAGCCAGCATCAAATACCTTATTTATTACCATTGAGAAAAAGGCCAATTGGAGTCATTTCTTCCTCCAAAGTCCAAATTCATACTAATGCATGTTTTAATATATCATTCCAATTGTTGTCAAGTATTTTTTAGAACACTTTCACCAGCCATAAGAAGTTGGTATTACTATTTGATTTATTCATTCTTTCAATACAATATTATGAATTCTATGCTGTCATGTCCTAATGAAGAAAATGTAAGAAACACAAATGTTTTGTTCTTATGAACTCATAGTGTAGTAATGGGGCAGAAATATATATAAATACTTATGTTTAACAATGAAACTATGCAATCATATTGTTATATGGGATTAATTTTTTTCCTTGAAGTTCCTTCTTCCTTCTAGAGGACAAAAAATGAGTTTAATGCTATCTAATTCCACTAGCCAAAATAAAAGCGATCTCTTTGAACTTTGGTAAGGAAATGATCTAATCATGTATATATAATTGTAACAGGACCCCAGTGAGAAGACAATAATCAAAATTAGGCACAAAAATTAAATTAATCGAATTAAAGACTACTTTTTAGTTGTTTTTGCTTTTATAACCTCCCTCAAGTCAGAGCTGGTAGGCAAGTGGGCAACACATTGTCTAAGTTCATTTTTCCTTTCTTCAGTAATACTTGGCATGTTGTAGCTATATATTTATTCATTTTTATTTCCCTCATGAGACTATATACTCCATGAGGGCAACAACCATGGCCCTTTTCATCATTACTACGTACTCGTTAGCCAGAACAGTATCTGGCCAATGATAAGTACTCAATGCGTATTTATTAAATGAATTAATTTAGGTTTAGATTTTATCTTTAATGTAGGGCCAAGAAATGCTAGATGGGGAATAGAATTTGGGTGAGATTTTAAGAAATAACTGATTTCATATTGAAAGTGGATTCCTATAAATTAAAACCTAACATGGAGTTGTAATAATTCAACTCTATCCCATCTTTCATCTATTATGTTTTTATATGGTTTATATGTAAATATTTAACATTAACTAGCGAATACTTACTGTCCTTTACTTGTTTAGTTCACAGTAAGATTCTTATACCACAATATTTTTGAATTCAGCAAGCCACCATTTAAAAAGACTGCCAAGAGATTATAAACTGCTTCGGAAAGCTGATTTTATGTTATGTGATAGCTGAAAGAAATCCTGAACAACAAATATATCTATGAGTCTGCCTTGCAAAAAATCTACACAGACCCAAAGATTTTCTTTACCAAAAATAAAGCTGAAGCAGCCCTTAAATGAAGGGTTGCAAGTCACAAACCCAGGTACAAGGCAATTAAAAAACAACATAGGGTGGGGAGGTCCATGACAAATATTCAAACTCAAGTTTTGGAAAACACTGTGAGACCACATGTACCACAACTGCGGGCCAATCTCAACCCCCAGGACCTCAGTGCCTCTGCACTAAATTTCCTTTGCCATTGCAGTACAGAAATTAGAGTAAGACTACATTGCTCTGATTGCCAAGAAAACAAAACGAAATATCAAGTAGGGTTTTCAACTGTCCTGGATTTCCCAGAAATGAAAGGTTTAGTGGGATGCAGAAATTTCAGTGCTAAGAACAGGACAATCTTGGGCAAGTGGGGACAGCTGTTCACCCTAAATCAAGACAATTATTGCTCTGTGTGCTGGAACTGGGGGAACTGGTATAGTTGTCACAAAAAGTTGAAACTGGTAACTTCGTTTGAAAAAGTTGTCAGGCAGCATATAAGGAAGAAGATGGAGTCATCACTAAGATATTTTTCAAACAGTAGCTAGGTGATAAGCCAATCAAATATCATTGGCACTTGGTGTATGTTACTGACATTATCTTTTCTACAACTCACACAAAAACAACACTGTGAAAAGGTACTGGCAGCTCTTGAAAAAAGCATGATGTGACGAAAACAAACAAACAAAATCAGAGGCATTTTAATAACCCAGTAGTGTTGAAACTAACATTTTTAGATGTCACAGTTGGGAGGAAGGGTGCTACTGGCATTTAGTGGGTAGGGGCCAGGAATGATGCTCAACATCCTATAATGCACAGGACAGTTCTTCGTGACAAGTTTTATGGCCCCAAATGTCAACAGTACTGAGGATGAAAAATTCTAATTCAGGGCCCTAAAAATTTTACAAAAATCACTTGGTCAATGCTAGTGAGGTTAAAGTCATAAAATTTACTTTAACTCTGTGAATGTGATTCTTAAATTGATGAAGGGAGACAAGGAGGAGAGCAATGTGGAATAAACAATGCTTAGGATAATAAGGATGATGCATGAAATAAGGTCTATATACAAGGAGGAGAAAAGGACTCATATCTTTCACACCACAACCTTTACACTCATTACAACCCCTGCCCCTCAAATCAACACCTGCAGATGCCTGTAACTCTTTCCACTCAGGAATGTGGAGTTCTAGTTACTGCAACTCACATCCCCATGTCACAGCTCCATGAGTGGAAGTTTGAAGTGCATGTGGGTATATCTTACAGTCACCAAACGCACGATAAGAATGATGGCCTTGAGGTGGGGAGTTGGGAAAAGGGGTATGAGAAGGTGAAATGCTGAGGAAGTGAAAAACAGTGAAATGGCAGTTAGAAGGAGATATAATCTACATTTATGCAAATAAATTTGAGGGTGGGGGGAAGAAAGCTGGCATTGCATCAGTACTGCTTCCAGTTAAATCTATAAGCTGTGAAAAGGTCCTATGTATATATCACAAGAATGAACAGTTCCTAAAGAGGATCATTTTTCAAAATGAAAATGTTCGAAGTACTAACTAGGGGACAGATCAGCATTTTCTGCACACCTCAATACTGGATTTTATACCTATTGAAATAATATGAAAAGAGGAAAAAAACTGACAGCTACATAAGAATCAATACACATTTGCTGCCTTTCCAGCAGAGAATCCTCTTCAAGGCCTGAAACAGCTATTCTAGAAGATAGAAGCGAGACATGTCCGTGTGGTTCCCAAAGATGACATGTTCTATTTAGTACAATGTCTCTATTACTAAAGATCTGTTAAGGTTCACCTAAAAATATTTTAAGAATCATGAGTTTTCACAATTACGTCTTTGGACAAATAAAATCAATTCGGATAATCGAGGCTAACAGTAGTTTTAGAGACATACCCACTAAGATTATGTTCAGAGCCTGAACTTTCAAAGTAGAGATGGAATTTTTTTTCTTATTAAACTGCTGTTTTGATGGAAATATTACTACCGAAAAGCTCTCTAGTTACTAATAGCATAATAAAGAATTTAATTGAAGATTGTTAATTCAATATGACTTTAAATATATTGATATACTTTGATTCATGTTAAAATCATTTATTTGTTTAATAATGATGCACTTATTGATTATGAAAATATATTTTGGTTATTGTCACTCATCTTCCATGAACTTAATTCATATATGCCCAAGTTCCTTTAGTAAAAGAGAAAAACATTTATTTTCTAGGTGTAAAATGCAAACACAATGAGCAATTTATCATGTATAAGCAGGTAAGTAGTGAGTATATCCAAGTGCCTGTCTGGGCACAGGTGGTGTTTTCCCATCAAAAACAATCGCTTTCTTGAAAATTTTAAATGGGAAATACAGAGATGAGTTTTTAAAGTCTATCATGAAAAAAAAAATACATAGGTATATATGTAGTGAAAAAAAATATTTTGACATGAGCCAGATGCAGGTTATTTTTACAGTTTCTAGGTTATTTTATCAGTTACTAGGCAGGAGACCAGAGGTCAGTTTGTCTCCACCTCTGTAAAATGAGGATTAAATAGGTAAACTACTTGATTTTCAAGACTACTCAGTAATATTATTTCCCACACTTCCCTCCAAAGTGAGTGAGAAAGACATATTAAAAAGCACTGAAGAGCTTCGTAAAACTGTTTTCAGAAATTAGAAAAACCTTTCTTTTATGATAATTATTTTAAATCAAAATATCAAAATATCAAATTCAATTTCAAAATCTAGAAATAGCTTTCTGTTTGGAGGTAAACATAGTAATGGGAAAAGTAATTCTTTACACCTATAAGAAAATCTTCAATTTTCTCCCATATGTAAATTTTCAAAGTTCTTCCTTTGGCATAATCCTCAGTAAAAGTTAGTTTATATTCAAAAGTTAAAGATGAAATTTCCCTGTATTTTATTCTTGATGTCTGTTTCAATCTCTAATCATTTTCCATATTTGTTTTCCACAATTTACATTAATCCTGCAAGAACAGCTAGGAAAAATTACAAATCCTGAGCATCCCTCACACACAGTACCCATCCTTTACTGCAACCCACAAGCCAGTTTGCCTTTCCCGAGTTATCTAATAACATGAATTTTATGGAAAAATACAAGATTAAAAAAAAAAAACCTTTCTAAGACTTTTAATGAAGGTTTGTGATCAGACAAGTCTATTAAATGGTAGCACATTTAATGAGTACTTAAATAACATTATTAACAGCCCAATAATTAGATCACTTTGTCACACACACACACACGCACACACACACACACACACACACACAAATAACAAAGTAACAGGGTCATAATTTCCGGCAACACGGGTTACAGGTGTTCTGGTCATAATGCTTTTTTATTCTTTCCCCTTAATTTGATTAAGCCAGAAATAATGAGCAAATGTGACCTCTTCCTCAAATGCATCATTTAATTTCTTTTTAAAAATTGAACAGGTGGAATCCAGCAGTTTATTGGCAACATACTGAGGTAGGATCCAAGAAATACTAAGTATTCCATCAATTATCAACTAAGGATGAGATGCATAACAAAGCTCCTCACATTAGTATTCACCTTCAGAGTGTGATTTTGTTAAAAAGCAGCCCAAAACACTGGACAGCTATGAAGAAAAGGATGCATCAATGAGCAGAGAGACTTTAAGAGGGAAAGTCGTAGATGCCAGAACTCTAAATCAGTCAGAAAGAACCATGGGGTCTCAAGAGCAGTCACTGATCAGAAAAGGTCACTGATATAATCTGCCCACTTTACAATGCAAGTTTATAAGGGTAGGAGACTAATAAGGAATGGGGAATTTAAGATTATTATCGCATCTTAACACATTAACAATATTTTCCAGAAAACTGACATTAGGATGATCGTCGCTGTTGTTATAAGTTACCAAACCATGTGAATTAGTACTTTCATAATGTTGAGAGAAGCTAAACTGAGAGGTGGCTCTAGGATAGACCTTCCAATTATATCACTTCTCTGATAAAAACATTCCAATGTCTAAAAAGTAAATCCTCAACTTCTAAATCGAGCTTTCAAGGTCTCCCATAACTAACTTGAAGCTGCCTTTCCAAGATTTTCCCAGAATACTATCATTGATGCATGTCAATCACAATGTCTTTCTCTGGGGTTTTAAAAAACGTGTCCTGTATTTTCCTAAACCCAAGGTATTACTGATATTGTTTTCTTTGCTCAAAATGACCGAAAGGCACCCTCTAACTCTGGTTGTTCAAATTTCATATATCTGACTAAAGCCTTCAGTAATTTCCAGGAAAAGGAAAAAGTATTGCTATGTATGACACAAGTTCATGTATGTGTGATATCCATGTGCATATACACATCTGTGGGTAGTTTAATGGATAAAAGAAAATCAAAGACACATGGACTCAGACCTGAGTCCTGCTTCACAGTTATGGTTTCTTGGGCAGATTTAATTATATTCTGTGAGGCTCAGTTTACTCAGGTATAAAATGAAGACAACAATGCCTCCTGACAGCAATACTGTAAGAATAAAATTAAAGTAGTATCCTTAAAGTCTCTGGATTATAACAAGACCTCAAAAAGAATATCATTAACAATACCATTACTTCTCTAAAAATTATATAAATAAAATGAAAAAAACAAAATGGCTTCTGAAATGAATTATATTAATTGAATTAAAAATTTAAATATGTGCCACTTACCATTTGGAAAAATGAAGGGATAAAATCAAATTAAAGCAGCACAATAAGAATGAAAATTAAAATTGTAAGAAACAAGGCTAAACCTGCGAAGGAGGCAGGGAAAGCCCATTCTTTGTTTCCTCCTTTGATGAGGGGAATCAATGCTTCCATAGTCAAAATAACTATCACACATTTTAAAAGTAAAAAAAAAAAGTTTAAAAACCTAAGTAAACAAAATATCTTGTTTTACTCCCATAGTCATTCCTAATTTGCTTCGCTGAAGGAAAACTGCTTGTTCTTTTCAAATCTCTGTTCAAATTTATACTTATCTTGTTTACTGGCACACTTGTTTTCAAAAATGTGCACGAGAATCGTTTTTCAAATGTATATGTTAAGTGGGTTTACTTGTGAGTATAAGGGACTATCTTTCCTGAGAATCACAGTAACAATTTCTGGAAAGATGGTGGAAGGAGGAAATCTTGGGTTCCACGCCTGTGTAGGAAACCATGAGCGTGAAGCTGCGTTCCTCACCGCACTTTTGCTGGCTCCTTTCCCTTCCTCCTGCTTACA
Organism: Pteropus alecto; assembly: GCF_000325575.1. Taxonomy (NCBI): domain Eukaryota; kingdom Metazoa; phylum Chordata; class Mammalia; order Chiroptera; family Pteropodidae; genus Pteropus; species Pteropus alecto. The sequence continues at coordinate 21,121,182 of NW_006436298.1, read as the reverse complement.
GACTGGGAGAATAGGAACCAAAAACCCTGTTTCAAATATGTCTTAATCTGTGACCTTATTTCTACACCTTTCCAAGCCACTTGAGAGCTGAAGTGCTTGTACTA
>NW_006436298.1:21058576-21121066 GCF_000325575.1 Pteropus alecto | reverse complement strand
AGAAATTCTCACATGCAGCTGGTCAAAGGTTTCTCATCCCATTTGTTCCCATCTGTTCGCAGATGAAGATTTAACAAACAAATGTGGTTAGAGTCCTTACCCTCAAGTAAATTAAAATCCGTAAGTGGGAAAAAGTGTAAATGTGCAACGACAAAGAATGTGTGATGACCATACTACATTTATGTAGCCGATTTCATACTCCCCTTGTTTTCTCCTGTTTCATATCTATAACAAAGGTCCCCAGCATTCCTTAGAATTATAACCTTCTTGATGACATGATTGCGACTGCTTCAGGGTTTGTTAGTCCGTTTGACTATTTGTTGAATCTCACAGAGAATTTATAAATGACTGTAAATGACTGTTGAATCTCACCGAGAATTTATAAATGACTTCATTTATTAAAAGTGTGTCTCTGACTTCATACTATCCCCCAAAGAAATGGTAAGAAGGTACCGAACCTTCGGAATGAGGTCCTAATGAACACTTAGGCATAGATGCTAAGTAACTCTTGAAAATCACAATCTGTTTTAAATTTAAACGAAAACAGCATTCCAGTGGAGTTCTAAACCACTTGCGTTGGCCCTCTAATTCCACGATAAACCAAAGAGGTAAACAATCTTTCCTTCAAGTTGCTTCCTCTCACAAGGCCACACTGACGCAGACATCAGCTGGAAGAGAGGCCTCCAAGGATTAGGTGGTGTACATTACACGTAACTTGGAAACTCCAAAAAGAGTAAAATCCAATCTCAGGGACTGATCGTGCAGCTGAATTGCTTCCTCTTTTTAATTTTCTCACAAAACTGTTTGAATTCAGCTTCCCTTCTCCTTAACAGCAGCCACTTCTGACGGAAGTCTATTCTTTTCAGACTTGCTTTCTATTTAGGAAAAACTGCTTATATTGTTGTTCTCAAGCCTATTAATAACTTAGAAAAGAGTTACACATGCTGGATTTTAAACAATACACATACTTTCCTGTGGTATTTTTGCTGTTATTTCTCTATGCTCTGAATTCTATCTTTATTTCAAGAATATGAATTCGACAGTAAATTCACAAAGTGTAATATTATAGAAAATATACAGGATATATTTCCTACAGTTAGTTATACAGTTCGCTATTATAATTTCATTGTTTTTTTTTTTTCCTGAATTTTGTCCCTAAGGCTTACATAATGGGCATATAAAAATGGAGTGTTATACTAATATTTTAATAAAAGTTTAAATATTGCGATATATAAAGCTATACTGATGTATGTTTTTATGGGTCTTTAACATATAATTACAGTGGAATGCATCTGAAGTAACATCGAAAAATACAGTTCATACCTATTAGCTTTTTCCTATTTTTCATTTGAACTAACAACAAAAAGTTCACTGGAATTATTTGGAGGAATTATTCTTTAAAATATGAAATAGAATTATCTTAGTGCATAATGAATGCCTCAATTTCTAAGCTGCATGAGGTGATAATACCCCCCCCCAAAAATCTGATACTCTACTGACATCTTACAGAATAGAGACTTCTGACTTTTTATGAGTAGTATAGAATTAGATACATTGGCTTTTTTAGATTAGACTATTTAATACATTTCTAAGAAAAAATGCTGAGACATAAAAATGTATCTTTGGCACCCAAATTCTTATCCTAGAAAAACCTATAAGAAATTCTGGTTTCCTGTTAGTTTCCCAAACATCAGTCTGCTCAGGTCTGGTGACTACACTCTCTCTCTTCCAGGTCTGTGGCAGAAGTAATTCTTTCCTCACCATCAACCCTTAACCAGTTAAACCATCCCTGAAGCCTTGCAAAATAAACAGACTACAGTCCAATTCAGAGTAAGCCTTTTTCATCACTAATCCTGCCAGACGCAGCCCATTCCTCTGCCTTTACTAACGTCTGTGTTTTAATTACACATAGATTCTACCTGGTAAAGACTTCTCTTCTTTCAAGACAGCTTAAACATCCTCATCTATATAAAGATTTTCCTGACCCCGCCCCTCACCCTAGATATAATTAATAACTCCTTTATTTTGTTCCCACTGTGTGCTATATAGACTATTATAATGCCTCTAACGCTCTATTGCATTCACTTATTTACATATTTATCTCCTTCCTAGTAAACTCTACATTGCTATAGCATTTAAACAGTGTCCTATTTATCTTTTTCTGCAGTTCCTAGCAAAGAGCCTGACATATTACATATGACACTAAACATCTGCAGAATGGGAACAACAAGGAGATAAATTTAAACTGGGCTTCCACAAAAATTTTGGAAAAGGTCTTTTTTTTTTTTTTTGTTACCTAGAGAATAAACAGATTTTTCTGCTGTTCTGATTAAGGCTGAAAACAGGAAGTAGAAAACAAACTCACTTGTCCTCATCTCACTTTTCTATATTCACACACAAGTCTTCAATAATTAACTCTGACAAACATTTTTAAAACAGCAATCCCTAATCCACAGAGTTGAAGGTTGTTCAACTGTGTAGTGTTTGTGTAATATAAGCTCATTTTTTATGGGGTCTCACAAGTACCTACTGAGTTAACAGTAACGATGACCATGACCTGAGTTAAAACAGTGGCAGTCTAGCTACTCTGACTTCCTGGGGTTAATTAATCTCTTAGACTTCTTTGGCCTTTGTACCTCTGTGGAGTGAAGAAACTGTGTAAGCAATACCTACACACCTCTATTTATATAATTTAACATGCTTATATCATCCATCTAAAACAAATATTTATTGAATATTTCTCTAGGTAGATTCAAAGAAGCAAAGAAAATTAACCAACACTCTCACTTTTTATCTCAAGATTTCCAAGTTACAAAAATATACTCCTTAAATGCGGATATCTCAATTAAAAAAAGAAAAACTAGAGGGGGTATAGGGTTTTGTGATTGCTGTATTTCATTAACTCGTTTGTTTTCAAAATAGCAGGCATTGTAATGAGTGCTTTTAGATACTCAGAGGTTAAAAGGTGTGGTATTGGATATAATAAACCCAGAAACTAACAATGCTTTAATCATAATTATAAACATGACTTACACATAACAGAATTGCTCATTATATGTAGATATATTGCAGTATGTTGGGATATTTCATTACAGCCCTAATGCTAACATACTATCAATATGACAACCTTGTTACTTACATCCTTATTTTAATGGTCATATTAATTACTTAGGCACTACAGACATTTAACAGTTAACTATTAGAATTAGCTGTTAAAATTAGTTATCTATCCTAAGTGTCCACACTCAGTCTTAGCACAAAATGTTATTCCTATGGAATATAGAAAGGCCTAACTTAAGAAAACTCTTTTTGTATATTCCAATGATTGTTCTCTCATCTTTAACCTTGCTTCTCAATAAGAAGTTAATAAAGCTGCTTTAAGAGGCAAATCTCTATCCCCAGACTATGCCCATAAGCTTCAGAAACCTTCACATTTGCTAACCAACTCACTTGTAAAGCACTGACCCAAACTCAGGAAGCTGGTTGCCAGAAATCAGCCTCTCCCCTCCTCTTACATCTCACCTCTTCCCACCCAACCACAATCCTTGAGCTCTTGTCTGTTTCTGTGGCCCTTTGGAGGAGGAGAGCCAGGTATCAGAGGCTGAGGGAACCGCAAGGGTTCTTTTGAAGTTCCCAATCAGAAGTCAGAATGTGTTTTAACATGAAGAAAAATTACACAGTACAATTAGGACCCAAATAACCAGATTAAGAGATAAATGGGCTTTCATGGCTGGCTTGAATTCTTAACTTCTCTTTGTAACTGTTTTTCTGGAAAAACTAATTCTGAACTGAACACATTTAAATTATAAAACAAGATTTATAATTTGTTTATAAGTTGCAGAACACTATCACATGACAATTTTTAATATGAATAATATATTTTTTTAATTCTGATTTTTCTTTAAGGAGTTGAGAGTGGAGGAAGAATAGAATAGAATAGCTTGTTTTCATGAGAAAATGATGACAGGTTAGTTTTAAATTGCTGAAGAATGTTCTTTAGGAGCCTACAATTTCCTTTCACCTCATTGTTTTTCTCATTATTTTAACCAGTCTGTATTGAAAATCCAGTATGTGCCAAAAAGCTTTAATGGGTGCTGGAAAACATAGCAATAAACAAGATTCCTGATCTTACTGAGTTTACATTCTAAGAGATGGGAAGTAAAGACTGAGGAAAGGGAAAAAATATAATATATGAACAAGAGAATTCAGATGTCAATTATGTTATAAAGTAAACATAACAGCGATGTGATATTATAGGATGGGGGTGCTATTCAGAGTGGCCATTCTGAGGTGATAAATTGAGCTGAGTGTGAATGAAGGATGGATGAATGAATACATGAATGAGCAAAACACCGTGCAAAACTTCCCAGGCTTAGGGATTAACTAGAACTCAGGACCCAGGACAAGAAGGAGGTGGGCGGTTTAAGGAACTGAAAAGTGTCCACTGTGGCTGGTGCTGGGTGAATGGGTGGAGAGAGCAGGCAGTGAGATGAGAGTAGGCAGGGATGATCTTCAAGGTTTGTTGGATGGAGCTTGGAAGTTCCTCTTTAATCTAGAATAGGAAGTCACAGAAGAGTTTTAGGTGGGAGAATGACTTGAGTTGATTTAGTCTGTAAAAGGTCTGTTCCGGCTGCTGAGATGAAAACAGATTATAAAGAAAGAGGCCAGAGTAAAACCATGGGGACTAGTTTGGAGGCTAGTCCAGAAGGCGGATGGCTTAGACAGCATAACAACAGTAAAGATTGAGAGAATGGGACACAACTGGGATATATTCCAGAAGCAGAGAGATAAAATGCATTTAATTCTCCAAAATGGTTAACTCTATCCATATTTTTAAAAAGAAGTCTATACTAAAAAGTTTTAAAATATGCAAAAACTGAGAATATGAACTTAGAATTTGATTAATTTAACTTTGATTTCTGTATTCCAGAAGGGGTGAGGGCATTAATTGAGATGCGGTGGGGCTTAGAGAGGAGATCTGGGGTTGCTGTGGAATTTCGGTTTCCACACCAAATCCCATAAAGTTATTTGCACATGCCACCTTCTGCAGATAAAATCTGGCCACAAAATACACTAAGTTGTTATGTGACATGTAAATATTTCAATTTGGCAATAACATTCACCCTTATAACCAAAGCAGAGTGCCTGAAACCATGTTCCTTCCCATCCCTGGCAGAACACAGAGTATATGTTGCTGGAAGCTGAGATCCAGATGAGGCTCTGCCAGAAAGGTGGTTCTAGACTGCACACAACTAACAAGCTATAAGAAAGGCTGCTCTACTTTTATAACTGTGTTATTTTGGCCCTCATATACCTGTGGATTAGTATCTGAGTCTCTTTGCTCAGGAACTTAAAGCTCAGCTAGGCAGATAGGCAACTAAATATAAGACATTCTGTTGGTAGAGCAAGCATTTAAAACTCAAAGACACAACTTCTTGGGACTTATAGATGTATATTGAAATGTAAAAACCAATTTTGTAAGGGCCATTCATTGCAAAGATTCACAAAAAGCAGCATGATGTCAGAGAGCTAAAAAGAAGTTTGAGGAGAGGCCTGATAACATGATTAGTACAGCAGTATACCTCAATAAAGCTAGAAAAAATAAAGTTGATTGTGGTGATTGGTACAAAACTGTGTATATCCTAAAAGCCACTGAATTATACACTTTATATGCATGAAAAGTATGTTGTGTGAATTACATCTCAACAAAGTTGTTTTAAAAAATGTCTGCAAGAGACCATGCTGTTTGCTCCATGGAAGTGGAAGAAGAGAAACCTAGGCTCGGTTCTCCAGAAAGCTTTAGGAGAGCATTTGACTCAGAACAGAACCCAAAGGGCCCCTGCGATGCATGTGGCAGCAAGAATCACCCTTGCCTCCTCCTTTGCCTCATATTCCAGGCCTGTGCTTAGAGATTTTTGAACATGATCTATTACTCGCTTAACAACTTGCAAGGCAGGCTTTCTTATTATTTTTCTGATGATTTTTCCGATGCATTTTAGGAGTATTAGCCCATTTGTCCTTCTAATTCCAAAACTGGGACTCTTCCCCCTACAGTCCACATTCGTTATATAAAGTTCTTTAGAACTATCATTAAATATGCATAAAAACAATGTTTTTCAGATGCTGATTTTCCCTAGTTAGAAACATCAAAAGAAGTCTTTAAAAAGTCAAGGATAGTTTACGTTTCTGAGGCTGTAATAAAAGATTCCAAACTGGTATTTTCTGGTAAAGTCTGGATTTGCCTCACAAATTTTCCTAGTAACAAAGCCATGTTGCAAACATGATAATGTCACTGCAGCCTCATTCAGAATATTACTCACTCTTTCTGTTGCTTTGCTACTTCAGCACTTGGGAAAGTTTGAATTTCCCAGTAGTGTGACCATGATACTATTTTTGTATCTTCAGAGTCCACTTATTTTCAGCTTAGTAAGAACAGTCTATAGTTGAGCTAAATTTTGAACGCTTGGTAAAAAATAAAGAAAGAAATAAGGAGCTGGATTTTATTACTAAAAGATTTTACAATTAAAACATTTGCTATGTAAAGAAAATGTATACTTGAGAAAGCAAAAATAAAATACATTATTTCTTCTGATATTTAATATTCATGTTTCACTCCATTTTGAATACCATTATTGCCTTAATTCCTCAAAGCACATACTTGTGAATAGCATAATGTTAATATCCTTGGTTGCACAAGGGATTATAAAATTATTTGATAATCACTAGTTATGAATTTATTTCATGATTGATTACAAGTTCATATGAAATTCAAAAATAACAATAATGTCAAAAATGTAAAGTCATCAGAGAAACTTAGATTCATGAAATGAGGGGAAAAAGCTCAAACTAGAGCTCTAATCTTCTATATGTAACATGATTAGGTTAGACACATTAGCAGGGTGTTACTTGCCTTAGGCATAAAAATTTTCAAAGCAATCAAAAAATATAAATAAATAAATGGACCAAGGGGAAATTCACTAATTCGTATTCATCAAACTTCTGTAGAAGGTTCTCTTTTGAGAAAAGAAAAATACCAATGGAGGGTGGTGCGGTGAGAGATGAGGAGACCTGACCTTCTGGGCAGTGGCAGCTGGTAGCTCCAGGGTCCAGCTTCCCTTCAGCAAGCTTTTTTGACCAGCGGTCCCAGAGTTCTGCCCTCTTCCCCTGCTCCCTCTTCCCCCTTCTCACGTGTGGCATGAAACAGCCTCTTCCATTTCCTCCCTACCCATTTATTCCTTAACCTTTGACGTCTAAGTTTCATCATCTCTCTCCAAGGTTTCCAGAGTCCCTGTTCTTGCCAAATAGGAGGACCAATCTCTTCACTGACACTAAATCCTTCCATTTGAAAGCTTTTTTTCCATCCTTGGCCTCAGAAACTTTAACCATGTTTTAATTATTTGCTTCTAATGATTCTTCTCATTCCACACAGCACAGTGTTTTAAACACAGGTTTTGGAGCCAGACAGACTTGGGTTCGAATCCTTCTTCTGGCTGCCACATTCTTTCTTGTGAAGGTTAGGGCAGGTAACTGGACTTAGTCCTTTTTTTTTTTCTGTCTGTCTCCCTTCCATTTAAATTTCGGCCTTTTCTATTTAAGTCAAATAAAACCACAGGTTTTGCATTCACCTTAAAATTGTCTACCTCTTTTGGTGACAGAGGAAATCTCATTAGTTCTTGATTTATGGGACAGTATGGCATTGTGGTTAAAGACAAGAACCGGGGCCTGGCTGCTCGCCTTCAAAACCAGTTCTGTCACTTACCACTATGTGACCTAGGGCAAGTAAACTCTTTGTGCTTTGATTTCCTCATCTGTAAAATAGAAATAATAGTAATACTTATCTCATATAATGCTTAGTAACTATTAATGCTTGTTAAATAAAATGTAATTTGTAATGTGGTCTTTTCATTGATTTAAAGAGAGAAGTGAAACTGCAAAACTTTCCATAAAGCAAAACGGGGTGTTTTTATCAGCTGCTTACTCCTTCATTTGAATTCCCATTGCCACTCCCATTGTTCAAGCTCACAACTCACCATAACCAGGTGATAAGAGCTGCCCACCTGCCTCTCTAAACTGATCTTGTTAATTTCAGCCTCTCATCTACTTTAATCCATTTTTCATTTAATCAATTAAATTTCATTTAATTGACAGATTAATCCTTAAAAACACTCCTTTCATGTCATTCCCTTTGGGGCTCACGCCATCGGTGATGCCCCAAGGTCCTCAAACAATATGCAACAGCCTCACCTGCAGTTGGCTTATCTATTTCTCCATGCGCATTTGCGGGCCTTACCTAAGTGGAACTCCCCAGGTCCACTATGCTCGTCATGCTTTTATTCTTGTTCTTGTCCCTGTCCAGAATGTGCCACATTCTAAGTTTTCAAATCTTACACATCCTTCAACAGCCAGTTCAGAGTAGTTTCTTGGAGCCTTTTCAAGCTAGAGCCCCCATCCGTGGCCTCGCAGCGCTATGCCGTGTGCTGGAGAAACAGAGAGCTTCTGGTAACAGAACAGTTGGTTCTTATCCCCAGGTTACTGTTTTAGACTGTGATTTACACATTTCATCCATGCTGATCTCAAAATTGTGCATATGGTTGATGAGGTGGGAAGTAGCTGAGTTCACAGACGAGTGCTGGCCCTCACCAGGGGTAAATAGGGTTTGCTTAGTGTCTTTTTTGTTTTAATTTCACTACTGGACAACTGAAAGGGCATTCATAGTGATGGATGTGGTACTATTTTGGCCACATTGATGAGCCTATCCAAACTAAGAGTCAAATAATTTAATAAGTTCAATTTAAATGTATATTCATATCTGTGTGCAGAATGCTCTTTATTCATGTTTATTCACCAAATTAATCTCTACATGAAAAAAAAGATATAATTAAATACCTCAGAATATTTTATACAAAAAATAAATAAAAGCCTTACATACTTAATACTATTAAAGTGGAGGCACTCACAACTCTCTATAAGAAAGAAAAAATTAGGGGTTTGGGGGCTAGTTATACTCTTTCTAGTGGTTTATGTCTAAAAACAACACAGAAGTTCTGCAGAGTGTGAAATGCTGTAAGACCAAAATAAAAGCCTAGACTCTACTCTGGGTTGTACATTAATTCACTTGTCTAAGGATATTTCCTTTTCTTATTAACCCAGAGTCAGGGGTGGGGGGACAGGGGACCAGAAGGAAGCCATCTCAAAGGCAGTGACAATTTAAATGGAAGTAAAAATTTAATCGATGTAATTTCTTAAGTTTTTGTAGTAAGGAAAACAGATTGACAGTGTGGGTTTAGTAAGAATAACAGCAAGCAGTGACAGCTGTACAACCAGAGATGTGCTTGCATCACAATGCAGTGAACCCACTCTCTGAACAAGCAGGATGGGGAAACCCACCCCAGACTTACTGATTCTGTATCCGAATCTCAACAAGAGGCCTACCTCAAAGTTTAGGAAACATTTTCCTAATCTACTTACATCTGCATTAACACATAATCATAAATGTTCCACTGAATAAATGACTCTTTGTGCTGTTCAATCTCCTAATCCTCAAAGCAAGAACCAATTTTGATCCCTGTACTTAAACTCTTAATTACTTTTAAAGTAACAAAAGCAGAAACAATAAAGGATACTCTGGTTAAAAAGTGATTAACGAAAACTTCCAACTAATGACAAGTTCTGATTAATTAAAATTTTACAATTTTGGTCTTACTCTGCTTCAACCCATGAGAATACGCTTATTAGATACATTTTTCTGACCCTACGCACACCATGACTTTCTTGAGCTGGCAGTCTCAACAAAACAGTGCAAGCTGCAGGGACAGAAACCAGGCCTGACAGCAGCCAGGAGGAGCCAGTATTTGGGAGGTCACACGTGTTTTCTGGCTTTAGTCACATGCTGTCAATGATTCTCAAAGTCTCCAAGATGCGAGATAGTCACAGCTAGAATGATATAACCTGCATTTTAAAGCGGAGTTTATTGGCAGGAGTATCTGAGCAGAATCCCACCTGGGAAACAAGATGATGTTGCAAAATGAAATCTCAAAATATTGCAGAATGTGGAAACTGGACAATACACCAACAGCCCAAATTTCGCTAAATTCTAGAAAACAGCTCTCTGAATTTTAAGGCAATTCCCTATCCCTTCTTGAAGAGAAAGCCTGTGTAGATAAAACTCCTACACATCCAGTGGCTACCAAAAATTTATGTTTAAGTATTACAGATTCTCAGATCTTCTCAATGTCATCTGAATTTGGATAATTTATAGGCTGGCTGTTAAACTTAATCATTTTACATATACTTTTTTCCTGGACAAATTTGGTTTTCAGTTTCAGAAAATGTGCTTAAGCCACACAAAGAACAGTGAAAACAAAACGAAACAAATATTTCCCTCTGGTTAAGTGTATTAATCAGAGTAAATGCGGTTCTACCTTAGCATCATGTTTTCTATGAGGAAACTTGTTCTTTTTTTAGAGTTGGAGAATTGCTTTTCCTGACAGAACCCCTAGAACTGAGAACCCTGAACTGCAAACTTGTCCTTTGTCCTAGTTGTTTACCAGTCTTATCAGGCACACATGGATTGGCAATGTGATTCTAAGATAAAAATTCCAAAGATATAATTAGATATTTTTCCGAGAAACATCACCCAATGCCATAAAAATCTGTTTGCTGTTTTTCACTTCATATTTGAAGTGAATGGCCTCACAATTTCTTGCTTTTTAAGCATTTTCTCTCAGATAAATGAAAAATGTTAACTTAGCACTGAAGAAATAAAATATTTATTTATTTTACTTTTTAAAATAAATAATTAAATTATTATTTATTTTACTTTTTAAAATAAATAATTAAATTATTATTTATTTTACTTTTTAAAATAAATTAAATTATTATTTATTTTACTTTTTAGAATAAATAATACTGAAAAATATATTTAATCTCAAACTTCTGTGACACTTCAATAAATTCACTTTTCTATAAAAACACATTACTTACAGCTTATAACAGCATAAATGTAATGAAAATAATTTTATGCCCCTGAATTTAACTATACATGATGATCGATAGATCTATCCCAAGCCAGTGACGTACAGCTTTCTTATAGTGCCTTACCAATTCATGAGTTCAATTTTAAACAAAGGGGATAAAAAGAGAAAGGTAGGAACTCTCAGATGTGTAGTCTCTAGGCTGCAGAAGAATATTCTCTAGCTCAGTGAAAGTACTGTGAAAACATCTTAAATTTTCTAAGTTCATCTTTGCTAGAGCCTGAAACCAGTTTTGCAAAAAGAAAATCTTCTACTGCCACCTGCTGGTAGTAGATTCTCAAAGATGCTGGAATAACAAACCAGATTAAAGTGGAGCTTTTGACTTCTAAAGCGGAAATAATCTTTGGATTCTTATTTACCTTCCTCCACTTGTGGAGATATGTATAATAAGTTTTGTGATAAATTACAACATATATAACATATACACATTTCTAGAAGTAGAGAAATAGAGCCAGAGGAACACATTTTCCCGACTTCTGACTGCCTCACTACTGCTTCAAAAGGAAGTCAGAACTATCCCATTTTTATTCTTCCCTTTCCCACAAAAGCCATTCAACTTAGTCCTAGGTCAGCAATAAAGATTTGAACTGAATGGTCTTGGCAGACCTGCCTGCAGAGTATTCACAACTCATACACCCTAAGGTCAGCTAGAGAAGTTTCGCTCTCTCGGCCAAAGAACCACAAGGCAAACCTGTATTTTTGAAGACTTCTCCAGAGGAAACTTAAAATCTAAGGATGTCAACATAACATTGATAAATGATCCCAAATGAGAGATTCGTGGCTGGAACTGGAATATCCCTTTTGGCAAGATTCTATAACTGGAGATATAAACATAATTTTAAAATTCAGAAAGGGTGGGCCCAAGTTCCTGTAGTCAGCTTCATTTCTTTTTTGGTGAGTCTAAGAATTTTAAAAAGCCTTTGCTAAAGGGTTTTAAGCGAGGTGATTATTCTTTTTAATTTAGAGGGTATTTTAAAAATCAAAGTAGATAGGTAAACTGTTTTTGAGGAAATAGTAGTTTCTATCAACAATATATCAATTCTCCCTGCCAAAAATAAACCATGGAAATTATTTTCACTTTATTTCATGTTGCAAGTCATGCATACATTATAGGACTTTTTATGCTACTTTGCTTCATCTATTTTAAAAATATACTGAAAAACTTGGATTTGACTAACCATTTTCTCTAAAATTAAAGTACAATGTGAATCAGAAGGCAACGCCCCAACATATAAATCCTGAGTCTTTCTTTAACATCCCTAGACATGAGCAAATTTGTCTGCTAGGACACTGAAGAGTTGTCTGTAATTCTATGGTTCTATAATTAAGACTTGTACAAATTCAGCTGCCAAAAAATCACCAGAGTGGGTGGTGAAAACAGCCAAGTAAACTCTAATTATGGAAGGCAGGTTTTCTAAGATCTTACATACAAGAAGCAAAGGCAAGATCAGACAGCTAAGAGAGTTACCACGGCAATATAAATAGCCTTGTCAAATTCAATGTAACCCCCACCCCCACTCCCACCGCCTTTGGTAATAGCTGTTATCTCCCATAGTTCATAGGTACTTTTAAAAAGCAATCTGGTTTCCTCTGCTTGGACTCCAGCAATTAATTATTCCCGAAAAATACAGTTATGAAATTTATATATGTCGTTTTCACTCCTAGAACAAGATAAGGCAATGGAAGCCCAATGCTCCAGACAATTTTCCATTTTATCTTTCAGCTCCTCTACTAGAATTATTTTTCAAAATTCTGTTTGGAGTTCAATAAAATGCCATTTCCATTCTAAAAGACAGTGTGCAAATCATAAGTGTGTATAGCACAATAAATTTACCTAAATGGAACATATGCATGTAACCAACACCCAATCACCAGCATTTTTTGCACTCCAGAAGTGCCCCCATCCACCCAGAAAAGAGGAAATTTTATTTTATACAATAATGTTATACAGTTCTCTCAATAAGAACATTGTATAGTATATTCTTACTGTCTGGATCTGTAATTACAGCCTTAAAGTAGAAGGGATTATGCATTTTCCCCTCTGTTTTTACAAACATTTATGCCCATTTTTCCTCTTATCAACCAACTGTGTGAACTTTATTCTAGTACAAGATCAGATATCACCTCCTCTATGAAGACTTTCTTGATCTTCGTAGAAAAATGAATTAAGTCCTCATCTATATTCACAGAGTAGTTTGCAAATAGTCTATGTTTACACTTATCACACTGAATTATAGTTATTTGTATGGACATCTACTGTTCTTGACTATGAGGATCTCATGGACAGAAAAGGCATTTAATCTTTTCATCTGCAGTCTGTGCTTTAAACTGTATGCTTTAAACTGCATGCTAATGAATGACTGTTTTTCAAACTATTTCTTCTGCCATTGACACCTGAACAATTTTTCAAAGAAGAATATTCTAATATTAAATGAAGCAAAATATATTATCTAGATGTTTTACCTATATATCATCTTAATGCCCTCCAAAAATGAGTATATTTTTATTTAAAAAATTAAATAAAATGTGCTAATTTAAATACATATATACATTAATATTATATTTAACATCTATAAGTTGACAATATAATGCTTTGTGATAAGAAGTAGCTATTTTCTTGTAAGCAATGATATTAAGGTATTTTGCTGCAGAAAGTTCACCAAAATATACTTTTTAGGCCCGATAACTCTCATTTGCTTTTACCACTCCCCTTTCCCCATCTTCCTCCATACAAAACTAAACAAGCCTATTTCAACTCATTTGAACTTAAATATTACTTACACATTCAGTTCAAGGATCATAGAAGAAACATGAACATCTCATAAAAGTCAGAAATCCCAGGGCTCTCCTACCTGTGTACCTAAGCTGGCTGCCATCATGTGAGTCAGAAGTTTAGCTGCAAACATGGAATACCTGGCACAGAAGATATGGGAAAGAACAGCCAGGCAGAGACCTGAAAGAACACAAAAGTCCTCATGTGGTTTTACCATCCATGAACAAACAGCAACATCATGAAAAGCTATGAGACAGTTAAGCACATAAGGCCTGTAGCCTGCCTATGCTGCATAACACGGTATCTCTGGGAATGATTACACTGTAATTTTAATTTACTCCATTTTGCATGACATGTAAAATCTTTACACTTATCACTCAAGCCCAAAGGGCAATTTTAATTTTCAAATATCTACATATTCATTTCTCTACTAAAAAAGTCACAAATTAAGCACATTACTACTGTCATTAATTTTATTAATAATTTCATTTGGTGTTCTATGTTTCCATTAGACTAGTTTTACTGTTTAAGAAAAGAATCATATTCCAATCTATTTTTTTAAGACAAGGTGCTTGGCTAAACAGATATATTTAGGGAGCTGAACAGGATTTTTCAGGCATAAAATTGTGAATGGTACTACCAAAACTCAGGTTCAGTAATTATTCCTTTTTACCGACTAAGAATAGTTCTATAATTACAACGGTGGTGATATGAATTTTAAAAACAACCTTATGCTCCCTGGGTGCTAAAATCAGGAACAAAATATGTTCTTTCCCCCTCAGATAACTTTTAACTTAAACATTTACATTTCTAAGTGGGGTGAGAAAAATTCTTCTTATTTCCTTTAAATCTAATTGAATTTACATATTTATACTACATCAAGGGGATGATTAAACCTCAGCCCACAAGGAGTCTACTTTTTTTGCACAGAAATGTCTCTCATAACCCCTTTTAGAAAAAGCATTCAATATATTTAGGTTTAAATAGAGAAAAAAACATCTGTATAGGAAGTGAAACTCTGCATTAGTTAAGGCTTTTGACCTAGAAATTTGGCAAGATATCTGGAGTAATCATTTTTAGGAAGGCTGCCATGGGATGTTCTGGGTCAGGTGTGCAGATTCTGGGGCTGCCTCCAAAATCCACCCACACAGGTACACAGGGCATCCAGAAACTACAGAGTCATGCCTGATTTTGCACCTTTACTCAGGTCGTCTACAAAATCGAAGCTGATGCTCTGAACCAACTAATGTCACACTTTGAATTGCCTATGATGATCAAGCTAGCTTACATTCAAGGTTTAAGTTGTGTGTGCGTGGCGGGGTGGGGGGGATACACCGACTTAAAAGCAGGGCCTTGCAAGTTTTTTTCTTCATTATAGGCTACATTGTCACAAGTATCTGCTCTGCTGTAAGTTTACTGGGATGCAAGGTAACAACATCAGGCCAGGGGATTTAGTGCTGGGCAAAGGAGAAACACAAGTCAACTGTTTTAGTCACAGCCGCCAGGGGATTTAGTGCTGGGCAAAGGAGAAACACATGAGTCTACTGTTTTAGTCACAGCCTTTTTCCTTTAACTTGGTAATATTCCAGCATACTCCCATTTCATATGCAAATTTTTAGTACAGTTAAACATGACCAACTCAGGAATATTTAATTAAGCATATTAAGCTACAGTTAAAATGCTAGTGTGATACCTGGTGCAGTCCAGGATTCAAAGCCCATGATGGGAAAGTGGTCTAGAGTCTATAGGCTGTAACTGTAATAGCCATTTAAAATTGAAATTCCATTTTAAATTTCTGTTTCTCATCCTATTGGTTTATATATTGAATAGATTTAAAGAAATAAATACTTCAGTTACCAAGTTTCGAAAGCCTGATATTTAAAGAAATTTAAAGAAATGAATATTTGAGTTTCCAAGTTTTTAAAGCACTATATGCTAAGTATTTATCTTTTATTTTCTTTCTCTGATATTGAATAGCTGTATTTAACATACATGATTTAAATTTAAAAGTCAGGTTTTTAAATTGTAATAATGTTTTGGTTTAAATTTCCTTAATATAAATATGTAAACACAGGATATGCAATGTTATTACTCTAAATAGATTTTTTAAAAAGGAAGAATTCTAGGTATTACCTAGAATTTTGTACTCTAAACAGTTTTTAAAAAAATTGATTTTGGCTACTTGAATAATTTTCCTATTTTTTTCTAAAAAAGAGCAAATAGATTGGAATATGATTCATTTCTTAAAGTTCACTAACATAAACGACTTTTCTATATGATTTGAAAGTGAAAGGGAAGATAAATTACCATTAACAAAATGATAGCCATCAATAATTTTTAATTTAGATATGAAAAACTTTAAAAAACAGATTATTTTGCTATTATCAAACTGGACCAAAGAGCCTCTTATCTCTATATGCAATATTTGAATGTTTCCATGTGTATAAACATATGTAATGTTTGCATATGAACATGCATATCCAATAAACCTCTCTATTATTTAGCATTCCTTAAGAATGGAATCTACTTTCCAAATTACTTAAGTTTATCCCTCCATGAGCCAAATATTAAACTTTTCTGATGAAAATTTCTTTAAAATATTTATAAATTTTGTATCTGTCTTTCTATCTGTCTATATCTGTCTTCTCTACGAATAAATCTAACCAAAACCAAACGATCACTGCATTATTAAATCATTGTTAACTTGTTAGCTTAGTTATTTTCTATTTCCCCACCTAATGCTGGCTGTAACTGTCACTTTTTCTACTTTCTGTTTCTCATCCCTATTGATCCTGTTCCTACAACTCTTCCCTCAGCACAATGCCTCCTGGTTATTGCTACTAAAAGTTTTCCAGGTTGAATAAAAGTCAATATGAAACCCCTGAGAGTACACAAGTTCTATTCAGTAGGGGAAGGGATTTATTCCAGAATGATGAAGTTGCCAGGAGACCTGCTTCTAGATGATCAGGGTGTGAAACCTGTGAGGTTCAACGGAGTAGTCACTTGAAATTTAAATTCCACTTTAAATTTAAATCAAATTAACTTTAAACAGAATTAAAAATTCAGTTTTTCACTCATCCCAGCCACATTTCACAGGCTCAATAACCAGATGTGGCTGGTGGCACCATACTGGACAGCACAGAACACTACAATCACCATAGAAAAATCACTGGAGAGTTAGACAAGAAAGCAAGAGAGAATATGTTATTTAGAAGAATTTTTATTAAAAACGGCTAAAATGAGATGGTTTGGGACTTGAAGGTGTGAACTTAACTTATATAGCCACAGCATACATCAATATTGGAGGATGTCAGATTGACACTGTGTATTCATTTATTATTAATTTAACAAATAGCTATTGAAAAACTACTCTCTGTCAGGGCTGTGTTGGACAATGGAGACACAATACTTAAAAAGCTAGTTATTTGCTGCTCTCCCACTGCTCGTCTCTTTGTTTCTATCTGTGTCTCCTCCCAGACAGAGGCTGGTTTATGGAAGGTCATGGGACAAAATTCTGGACAGAGAAATGTACAGAAAAACATTCTGGAAGATTTTCAGGAAAGTTTTCATTGTTCTTAAAACAGGAAGCAAATAAGTACTTAGAGCTGCTGCAGCCAGCTCAAGGCGACATAGGGGCAAGACTGAGAAAATAAAATAAAATCTTTGAGGCGAGCAAAACAGAAAAATGAGAAGAGGCTGGGCTCCTGATGATGCCATTGAGGTGCTGAATTAATTAACCCTGGTACTAAATCTGCTTATTTAAGATATTTGAGTTGTCATATGTTACTCGCAGCCCACCTCATTCTATATTATACACCTATATGTACATAGCCAGAGAAATCTAACATTTTTTATGCCATGTCAGAATTAAAACTAAGCTCTCTGACTTATCACCTACAGTTATCCTTCAAACTACTTTTTCTTAAGGTTCTTACACATTCTTTTCTTATTCTTGTGAATAACTCCCCCTGTGATAGTCACAATGAGGCTGTTCTGATATAGCCTCCCCGTAATTACAATGGCTATCTTAGGGCAGTAATTACAGTGAATATGAACTTGATATTTTTGGAAGAATTTGACACAAAATTTTAGAAAATATTTCTCATTTTAAAAAATTATTTGAAAAGAGTGAGTGGCATCTGATAAAGTTATAAAATTTTTCTGAAGAAAACAATCAAAATCTCAGCTTGTAAAATATAAAAGGTACAACTGAAATATTCTTGCAGCTTAATAAACCTTGAACAAAATAATAAGCACGCTTCAAAGGACTTTGAATTGTATTTATTTACTTGTCCTGTAAGTCTTATTATGTAGCAATTTATAGACCATTACTTCCTGTTACTTGCTGTAAATTTGACATTGTGTTGGCATTTATCCCTTAGTAATCTATGAAGCAAATAAACCATCAGCCATTTAAAAAGGAAAGCTTTAGTTTGACTAATGGGTTAAATACTTCTCCACCATAAGAAGACAAAATTAAAAAAAAAAAAAAAAAAAAAAGAAATGTGAGGTTATGTCCATTTCTAATCTCAGCTTAAAAACATTCCAAACATAAGAGACACCTACAAGAGCATCAAACGCTACCTAGTTCATGTATTGATAGTAAACTGAAATGGGTTATGGAATGTTCCAGGGCTCGTTAAGATCACAAGGCCATTTCTGAACTGTATTCAAAGCCAAAATCAGGATGATTCCAATCCAATAGCCTATTTTTGATAGTACAACATCAATAGAGTTATAAGAATCGGAGTAAACTTCTTTGACATTATCCTCCAAATAGTAACAGGTACTTCAAACTATGCTTAGGTTCCTTAATAATTATATCATCTTGCATTATCATCTAAAGTTATTCTAAGTTGTACTTCTCCCAAGTCACCTTTGAGGTGAGTTCCATAACGTTACACTAATGTACACGGTTGTGTTTCACTTTTCTTTCTATCTTTTTAGCTTCCTGGGATACCCTTAGTTCAGTTTCTTAGAATTTGGTAAGCTGGTTTACAATTTTAAAAGTCACAAGTATATGCCCCGATCTTTCAGCTTTTCAAGCAGGGGATTACTAAACTTTGTGGCCTGTAAGCCCATTTCATATACTGATTATTTTAGTTGTTCTGCTCTAGTACAGCAACCAGAACTGCGAACTAGAATTGGAATAGACATTGTGACTTTTCCTGAGGTAAATAAAGAGGCTTAATTTCTGCCTAATTGTATGTTACCACATTTCATGAAAAGAGCTAGCCAGATTGCTTACAAATTCAGAGGGCTATTCAGTGTAGCCTGACCTATATTATAGAATGTGTATGTAAGATTCATCAAATTCTCTTCTCTAGTTCCTGAGAGCCCATCAGAGATGGACATTCATCTGCACCAGAAGAAGTCCAGACTTTATGTCTCTTCTTCTAAAGAACAGGCAATGTACGTTGCAATAAGTCACAAGCAGAGAGAAAAAAACAAACAATACAGTTGACCCCTTGAACAACACATGTTTGAACTACATGGGTCCACTTATACGCAGACTTTTTCAAGTGACAATTTGAAAAAACTTGCAGAAGAACTGCAGAGCCTAAACAGACAACACAATCTTATGGTATTAATAAATACGGTACAGTACTATAAGGGCATTTTCTCTTCCCTATGATTTTCTTAGTAACATTTTCTTTTCTCCAGCTTACTTTATTGTAAGAATATCGTATATAATACTTACAAGATACAAAATATGTGTTGACTGTTTACATTATTAGTCAAGGCTTCCGGTCAGGCTATTTATAGTTAAGTTTTTAGAAAGTCAAAAGTTATACATAGATTTCTAAGTGTGTGTGGCGGGGTCAGTGCCTCTAATTCCCACATTGTTTTGGGTCAATTATAATTTCAAATATGACTCAAAATAAAAAGGAGCAAAAGTAGACATTGATATTTAGGTGTTCATTCTAGAATACAATAACAAATCTATGAAGCCTTTGCTAGAGTGAGTTGCAAAAGTATATATTTATTAACAATTCTTTTAGGAAATATTTTATAGTCCTGCTAGTCTTCTATAAAATCAAGATAATGGTCTGTCTTCAATTTTTAAAACTCTTTGTTTTGATATTCACTATTTAGAACAAGTGATATATTTTTGTGGATCACAGTAGCACTTGGATTTATGTCTCCATGGAAATATATAAAATAACATCTAGATTTATTTCAGCATTTTATTTTGTGTCTTTATTTCACCAGTCTATGAAATTTCTGTAAATATATTAACATTAAAGTCATATTTGACGTCTTCTTCCAGTTTTGGAACTATGAGAACCTAGAAGAATCTATTAAGCAACAAATGTCATCCTTATGAAAAATGTCATTAAGAATAAGAAATTATTAAGACTTCCAACCATATTATTAATACAGCAAATGAAAATAATTCCATAGTTACTCAAAGTGAAATTGTAGGTAAATAGTTTGACAGACATAAATACAATTGAAATTTCTATTCCTGCCAGAAACAAAGCCTAGATGTGGAAATAGAAGACTATTTTTTAACACAGTGGTTGGGCATATTTAGAGCTCCTAGGCTGTAGAATACAAGTAAACCAAAGAGGTATTTTTTGTGGTTTTTCTTTTAATAAAAATATAAACTGCTTTGTATATATTATCTCACACAATCCTGACATTCTACTTCAGAAGCTTCCCCCTAAATCATAAGACTATGAACTATGTATATCTTTTTCTATTTTCCAGCTTCTATCCCACACTGTGTTTTATATCCCTTATGAATTAGAACTGTGTCTTGTTCTTTCCTATATCCTCAGTACAAAATTGGCCCACCATAAATATCTGTTGAATAAATTAAGGAAAGCTTATTTTCTCCTAGTGTGATGAATTATAGCATATTTGCACCTTGCATGTATAAAATGACTATGGGAAAACAGACTTTCATTCTCATAAATATTTAAAATTATTGACTCAAAAATATCGCAACTGACCTGAGATACATATAAATCCAGAAGAGAAAAAAGCTTCATTGTATGCAGACAAGTTGTCGGTCTGGGCGTAGACAGCATACGCGGACATGTACGAACAGGCACATTCCACGTAGTCTGAAGTGTCCTCAACCACTTTGCAAAACTGACTGTCAGACAACCAACTAGGGCAAAAATATAATTGTCACTACTCATTTTTCATCAATACTTAAGGTGTTGAGATGGCTTTAAAAAAATAACTTACTGAACTCAAGAATACTTAAGCAGACCACAATTTCAAGAAGAAACATGTTGTCCAAGAAATGACACAACAGATCCCACAAGGCACCTTTTAAGAAGCAGCCTAAGTACTTTCTAAACCTGCAAAAGCACAGCGAAGAGGCTGCTCCTCTCAACAGAGAGGTACCGGTCACCACTTAATCTGAAGTAAACACAGTCAAGGTTTTCAACCAAAGGCACTCTTCTCTATCTCTGAAATATCCCAAAAGATTGGCACAGCCATGATAATGTGTAGTATTCACCCTTCTTCATTTTTCATAATTCCTTGTATTTTGAGCCACACAAATAAATACTTATATGCTTTTCTAAAATTCCTCCCTCATTTTTTCTGGATTTTGGAGCCAGTTATAGTATATAAATGTTTTCCAAGGTTCTTTCAAGTATTCCATTCTATGAGATCTAGCTAATTTAAGACAAAAATGTTGTCATGATTACAGCAAATATGGCATCACATGTCAAGCCTTCTGAGCATTCCTCAGTGACTATTTGTTGAGTCTCTTCCCTTTTAGTGTCTCTTGATTCCTTTACTTCTCTAAGGACATACAACTTCTTAACCCTAACTGCAGGTTCAAGCTTGAAACTTTTATTATTAATTATATATTGAGGATTACAGAGAGTATCTATGTATTAGGTTTAAGATTTGTCATCAGGCATTAGGAATTTCAACTGATAATTAATTTTTCCAAAGAAAGAAAGAGACTAACCAGAATTTTGGTAACTGGAAGAAAGTTGGTTGGTTACTCAACTAAGGGGTTAAACCTATTTAGAATTTTAGTTTATGTGACTGAAAGTCAGTAATAAACAAAATCTAGTGACTGACCTGGACCCTAGATGCTCTGGGCCAGCACTGCCTGACTCTACAGCATTGTCTAAGCTTTGAGTGATAGAACTGCTCAGTAACTTGAGGCCTTAGGCCAAGGAGATTCCGAGAAAGAATCACTCTCATCCTCCCATTTCTGTGTGTGGCTTTAATCTCAAAATATACTCCAAACCATATGTGGAAGAGAATTATAAATCCCTGCTCATTCCTCTAAACATAGAGCATCAGCTCCAGAACCACAAGCCTAAAAGGAAGGGGTAAAAAGAATTTCCTTTCCTGCTCATAAATTAACCAATAACCATAGGAAAGTTATCTGAATTGAACAGAATTCATGCTAAGCCCCATGAAAGTACTAATAACCAAGAAGTAAGTATCATGTTAAACACGTATTTAAAATTGTTTGGCTACATTTGCCACCCGCACAAAGCTAGACCACTTCCTATGCTGCTTTGTCTTATTTATTGCAGGGGTTATTCTCCAATCTAAAGTACACTGATGTTCAGTAGAAAAAAATCAGGCTCAATGGTACTGGAACGGGGAAGGACCAAATTCTGATTTTAAACAATTATTAGTAAGTACCTTGCAGCAGCCTGATTCCAAAGGAGACACAGAGATGTCTTGGGAACAACTCTAGGCTCAGCAGCATAAATCCTGTAGAAAACCTCATTGCTGCCAGTCAGGGGTTGTGAACTATGACCTTTCACACTCAAAGATAATACCTATAATAAAAAAGAAAAAAGAAAACAGAAAATTTAAAGACGTTTTCAAATTAATGTCATGACTGAATCTCCCATTCTGACCTTCATTTTTCTAGTCATTTTAGTTACTATCTACAGCCACTATTAATAGGTAGCTTCCTTATGATTGCTGGGCACCTCACTGGTTTTCCATTGTAAACTTTCTACCTCCACTTCAGTTATTGAGCAGTATTCAGCTGCCAACACTTACTTTGACTATAATTGTCAGACTTCATCACAAGTGAGGTACATAATTTAACATATTAGTGAAAGCTATATTTTTTCACTTTCCTTACTTTTACATATAATTTACACAATAAAAATGAAGGAAATATTTTCAACTGTTTTTGAAGTAAAACATTCTACAAATAAAGATGGGACATGTTTCATAGTTAGCTCACCACGTGTAGCCCTTTCCACAACTCTGTTCAAGCAAATGCATTCTGAGGAGTGTGGCTGCTACAGAAAAATCGGATTCCAATCATAAATCTTTATAATAATAGATTACCTTATTTTTCAGGACAGGAAGATTGTTTTCATTTATAAACCACTGCTGGCTGCTATACTCTATAAACTGGACTAATTCACATGTACTCTTTCCAGATATTATTTCTGCATCCGGGACATCCAATAGCCTTTCTGGAACTCGAATATAATCTCCTTCCTTTCCTTCAAACTTGTGCCCATTGATTTGCTGAGGATACCAGTGAAGAGCCAGAATAGACAAATATGGGCAACTGTCAAGGATGGTTTTGCTTCTACAACAGAAAAGCAAAAGATCTGTTAAAATGGCATGCATTTTATATATTTTTGTGTTTGTTCTATAAATCCACTTATATTTGTTCAAATGCATTACACTGGGGCTCTGTTCTTTGTGTATAACCATGACACTTCCAACCCAGAAGCAGTACAGAGAATGTGCTTTCAGTTCTTTTATGGTTGTCATGATTTTTTTGTAGACCTTTCTGCATTCTCTTGCCTTATCCTCCTTATAACTTAAAACATGGGTTTTTGAAAGCTGTTTCACAGATATCAGATAAAATCTGTGGCTATAAAATGGACTTTTCCGTGTTAGTCACATCAGCATTGATGGACTAGGATGAAGAAAAGGCACACCACTAAGTGAAACCCTCTGCTTTATTTAAGAATATCATTAACCTTATATATCTGGAGCCATGTTTTCATCAAGAGTTTACCTCACCCCTTTCTAAGCCATCAGAGCATTGCTAATTTAACCATGTGACTAGTTGGAGAAACAGCCCTGAACAGTGATCTTTATCCATTCAACAATTCTGTTTATAACATCCCCTAGGCCTAAGATTCTGTGCTCTGTGAAATTGCTTCCAAACCTTAGTGTGTGTTAAAATCAACTGGAAACTTGTTTAAAAATATAGATTTCTAGATAACACCCTAGACTCACTAAATCAGAACCCCTGCCTAGGGAGGGTGCTGGGGGATCTAGGAATTTCTATTTTTTAACCAGTCCTCCAGCAAATCTGAAACATCTTGTTGTGGACCCATCAAGTTTGCAAACAATGAAGAAATACAAAGATAAAGAAGATCTGAAACTTGCCTGGAAAAGTTTAGAGAATATTAAGATAAAAATTATGCATTACATGTTAAAAAGTTATATAGGCCACAATAGATGTAGAGTGTGTATTATTATACCATGGATCTAAATTATATCTTGTCAAGAACCCTAACTAGAAAAATGGAGCTAAAAATTTTCCATGGAAGATTTGAGAAATGAAAGAAAGGGTAAGGACTAACTTTTTCCTCTAGTTATATGTACTCTCCATAAAAAAAAAAAAAAAAAAAAAAATCTGCCCTCCCAGTTTTAACTACCACATTTGAATTGATGCCTTCAAATCACTATCTTTAATCCAGCCATTCCTCCAGGGCTCTAGACCCTCTGTCCAAGACTCCTACTGCAGCACCTAAATCTGTACAGCCCACAAACACCTCCAAAATAGCCTAAAATTCATCTCTTAGACTCCCCATCCAGCTTCCCACATTTTCACTGGTGACTCTCACCTAAAAGCCACCACTGCAGAACCCTGCCCCCAGCCATGTACAGTGTAGCTGAGGTCAGTGACCCTCAGCCACATGGCTGCAGATCTACCCCCTCCCGCCCCGCTAGACTGCTGAGACTTAGCCCAGTCAGTGCCATTGTGGACACCATTACCTTTGCATACATGCACAGAGATTGTCCTCAACCTTGACACAACTATGACAAATTCCTGGCCCCTCTTACCTGCTGATGACTACACTCTCCCTGACACTTTAACCTCCTATGTCCATGACCTTCCACTATACTTTGATCAATCTCACAATCTGCTTTACACACAGGCAGAACTGAGGAGGGGAAAATCCAGTGGGGGGAACCCACATGATCATGTATATTGGCACCACCTCAAGTCCACAGTGATCAACCTCAGTCAGCCCTTAATGCCACTTGACATTGTTTTTACTTGGCTTCCAAGTGATTGTTCTGGACTCCATCATGTTCAATATCCCTGCTCGATTCCTAAACACTCTGCTCTCAGTAGATGCCCTTGAATACTGCTCAGGACAAAGCACAGATAATGCGTATCAGAATGGTCAACATCTTCGGAGTTTTCTGAGTAAAATACTAGTCTTGACCTGATCTCTCTCTTATTTTTTATAATCAGTATGTCACCTTTATGTTAGTTCTATAACCTAATTATTTTCAATAACCTAATTATTTTCAAGGTATCATACTTCCCTGACTCAATTTTAGCCCCCCTTTCATTAAGCAGTCTCCCTGTTTCTTGATTTACCTAATTCTTTAACATTGTCCTCAACTTTCCTTTCTCTCCAGGTGGCTACATGCCATCTGGCAGTTGTGCCCAAGGCCCCACTTTGCCAAATGTGCTCCATTTCCAACAGAAGGCAGCAGAGCCTAGAGCTTTCCCTGACACACACACACACACACACACACACACACACACTGGCCTCAGTGCTAACTGACCTGAAGTAAAGAAGCGATCCATTTCAGAGGGTTCTGAAGACTTAGAGATATTTATAAATAATACTGAGGAGCTGAACTGCTAATCATCGGTCTCCGATGGAACAGTGTTTAGGAACAGTGGAGAGGACTAGAGAAAGGGGTCCTGAAAGTGTATGCAGAACTGTTCAGATGCTTTGCTGACACTCCTCATTAAGCAAACCTCAATCCCCAGGACTCACTCATCAGGGTTAAAAAAAGAATACAGGGTAAGAGGATGCTGGCTTTGTACCTGAACCTCAAGTCACACCCTGGCGCTGACCTGGGATGAAAGTCTGAAAAATTTGTTACAAAGCAAGTATTTACATCTCTTCTGACCACATGGCACGGCAGCCGGCAGGGGCTGTAGAGTCAAACGAGCCTGGGATTGAGGCTAGGCGTCACCATGGACTAACCATGTGACCACTGGCAGGCTGTGTAAGGTCCCCAGCCTCAGCTCCTACATCTGTAAACAGGAATAATAAAAGCCCTAACCATACCTTTGAACACTTACTTTAAATGACCTTTTGTAGGGGTAAAATAATTTATGTACAACTTTTTAGTAAAGACTAGTTCAAACCATAGAAAGTTTTTAATATGATACACTATTTTTACCTAGAAAAAAAAGATAAATTCATATTGCTCAAGCTAATACAATATCAGGACTAGAGCAGAGGTATAGTTAATATCAGTTATTATTATTATTTTATTCTTTGATTTCTCTTGTAACCTTTTTATATACAGATTGACTATCTCTTTGAACATCATGTGTCCTGTGATCTAAGAACTAAAGTTAAAGTTTTACATATCCAACCAATATTTTAATTAACCTGTCAGTTAATGGAAGTCCCACGAATAAAGAGATGATTTAAATTATTATACAAAATTTTTTAAATGTAGTCCTCAAAATATCTCTGAATTTCAATGTAACTTAATGAATACCAGTAAGAACATTCATTAGAAAATAAACTTTACAGAGATTATAAACACTTTTAATCAGACTGTCCCATTAAATAATAGTCATTGCTTTTTAAATAAAATATATTACTCAGAGAACTGGGGGCAAATCTTCATTTCCAAACATGTTCTATTATCAGCCATTTTTTATGTTAAATCAAATGGAAATAAATATTTTTAGATCTTTGTACTAAACTGATCCAATTTACCTTATGAATGCAACTTAGAACACCATGACTTCTAAATAATATTAATATAGCTACAAAATTAATTATATAGTTAATAACGAACATGAGCCACATTCTATTTTTTCCTTTCCTCTTGCATACTTTCTGCCATGAAACTCCAGCCATGAAACAGTCTGAAGTTCAACAACATTCTGAGAGCCGACTCCAAATGGAGGAAACTGAACCATAACTCTGGGGGAAGCACAACTAATAGCACATCGAAAGGCGTCTAAAGGTTAGAATCACTTTCCTTTTTTTATTCTAATCAGAATGTATCTTCTACTCATTATATAAATAAGAGTAAGCAATAAGACTTTGTTTAAATAAAGAACTTTAGAAACAAGAGGGAAATACTGTGGACAGTATAAATTTATTTTCTTAATGTACTTGCTATGTTTTCTTCAAATAATTAACTTCATTTGCCCATTAGGTATAGTGTACTGATTGCATAATCATTACTTACATTGCATTTTATTTTATAAACTGTGGAGGAATACATATAAGCTATAGCTAGTGTATTAAAAGAAACTTACTTTTCACCAGGAGAGCCACAGGTAACATCAGTCAGCAGAGAAAAGGCAAAATTCTCAGTCACTTCAGTAAAGTGACTAAATCCCCTAGTGTCCTTACGCTTTGGGTTAATAAGAGAACAAAGAATCTCATAGAAAAGATTCTGGCTTTCAATACTGAATGCTTGATTTTTCCCTTCAACAGTTATCTGGAAAAAAAAATCCAATTATGAAAATCCATCTTTGAAAATAAACTGCTTAAATGATAAATATGGTATAATACAGCATGTTCCTTATTATTACCATTAACAAAATAAAAAATGAATCTATAAAGAATTTAAGAGAAAGTAATATCAAAATTAATATTTCAAATACATCCATTTGTACTTTAAAATGCATAATCATTTATAAAAAAGGCATAATCACCAAAATATTTTCTATTTAATAACTAAATAATCTGTACAGATAAAGCCCAAAATTGTTGCATGGCTCACTTATTTTTAAGTACAATAATTAACATCATGAGTCAAAACTAATCTTACTTTTACATCTACCCCCAAAGGCTTCTTATTCTGACCAACAACTAAGGAAATAAATACAAGAATATTTGTCCTTAACAGAAGCAAGATTATTCTTGATTATCTGTGTTTCAATGAACAGAAGCCACCACAATAAGTCACTAAATTTCTAAAACATCAAATGAGAAAATCCTTTTCCAAACGTGAGTAGTCAAGAGCGTATGGCACTCTTGCCTTTACCTATAAGTATTAACCTTCCTACCTTGAAGAACTGGGTTTATTTGTTGTTTGAGGAACAAGAAGAGTAAGAGAAAAAAATAGCTTTCGTGACTTATTCTTTTTCCTTGCTAGAATGATGGGGACCATATCTTTATTGTCTGATAGGCACTGTTGTGAAGCTACTGACTTGTCATTCACTCCACTCCTATATACCTGAGAAGTCCCTATTAATTCTTCAAAATCCAAATTAGTCATCACTTTCTCTGTGAATTCTATACTGTGCTCCACTTGCCTGATCGTATACATAATCACTCTCTTTGTAACTTGCATGTACCTTTATTAAAGAATTTATGACAACGCTGAATGATTTGTCTGTTACTCCTATTAGTTGAGCACATTGAGGAAGTGGCTCATGTTCCCCATATTTTTTTTTTTAGGTATATCATCCATACAGTGCTAAGATGATACTGAACTGAAGATCTAAGTTTATAAGAATAGGCATCTTAAAGACAGCTGGTAAGGAAGAATAGAAATTAATCCACAGGGAAACAATGATAAAGGGTACAGAGGAAAAATTTAACAGAGGAAAAATTATAATGGAAACAATGAATCACCCCATTGGAAACTGAAACAAACTGAATATGTTAAATGGAAAAGAAGCTTAAGAAATGCTCCCAGGACTCAGAGAAAATATATCAGACAAATAGGACAAATTCATAAGATACAACAAGCACACAAAAAGAGCTGGCAGAAGAAAAAAAAATTTCTTGATAAAGTAAAGAAATAATCCTGTTTGAAAATGCAGAGCTTGCATTATACCAGAGAAAATTAGGAAAAGAAACAACACCAGATGTATCTGGTTGATTTTTAAATATTATTTGAAGAGTTTAAAAAATCCTACTGGAAACCAGACGGGGGGAAAAATTACTAACCGAGAAACAAACATTTGTTTGACATCAGACTTTTTTGTAAATGAAATGTCTGAAGCCCCAAGAGCAACATATGGAGTTTAAGGATCAAAGGCTGTGACCCAAGAATTCTAGAGCCACCCAACCTTTTATTTACATTTAAGGGCAAAAGAAAATTTCTTTTAGTAGAACACACATACATACACAAAAAGCCCCAGAGGGCCATTTATGTAACAGGTCTGTATGAGCTCTGTTCTCAGCGTGTTATGTTAACTTCTATAATTCTCACAATGATCTCATGAGGGAGGTACTAGTATTATTTTGTTTTATTTTGTTTCCAGATAAGGAAACTGAGGCAGAAAGAGAATATCTCACTTGTCTAAGAGCACGGAGATGGTGCAAGGCCCAGGAGGCACTCGTGACAGCCACCCTGCTGTGACAAAACACGTCCCTACTTGCGTGCCCTAAAATAACAACACTATTGACTCAGCTTGCAGACAAGTCAGTCGAAATTATTGCAAGCATGAAATACAAAACTGGGCAGTAAACTATAGAGCTAAGTCTGCATCACTGTTAGTGTGATTATAAAATAAACGTAAGAAATAATTCTTGAAATATAAGATATATAAACATAAAAAAGTACATGGTAACAAGAAATATTCTGGCTCTAAAAGGGCATTTTGCATAAACAATAAAAAGAACCTCCAAAATTATCAAAATTGGCTTAGAGAAAAGAAGAAAGCCCGAATTGACCATGGAAAAATTTTTAAAACTGTCAGAAGAGAAAACAAAAAAAGGAGACCTTTGGAGGGAGAGGAGAGTCTATTGAATTTTCACAGAACATTACTTCTGTGCTCTTTCAAGTGTTCCAGAACACAAAATTAGAGGCAACGCCTCCTGACTCATGTTTTACCAAGCTTCAATAACCTGGAGACCAAAATACTAAAAAATTAAAAATGTGCATATCGTATCCAGCAGTCTTAAAAGACTGATATTATTAAGCAACTGACAGCATTTAAAATAATTTTCTTTGCACCGTACCTAGGAAAATCAAAAGATAGAATATATTATGTCATAGCAAAAATTTGCCCAACCAACAGCTGAATTTTATCCAAAAACTCTTTACAGTGAGTCATTTAAGGTTCTTGCTCTTTTTTAGCACAATATTTGTTTCTTTTGAACCTAAATAAGTAGTCACTTCTAGTGAGTATAATACCAATATGTAAGATTTACTGAGCTCTTCCTATAAATATACATGTGTGTGTGTGTGTGTGTGTATATATATACACACACACACACACACACACATACATACATACATACACAGTGTAGAGCAGATTCTGTTTCAAAGAAGTTAGACTCTGGGGGAGAATAAAAATAAAAATTTAAAATACTTTCACTTAAAATACAAGCCCTTATAGAACAAAGTTCTATCCAATACTAGGAAGTTCTATTCCTGAGTTTGAGGATTCCTTAGGCTTAAAGCATATATTAAGTACATTTAAACACATGAAGGGTTGCCAGATAAAGCATAAGTGACCCTATTTGAATTTCGGATAAGCAACCAATAATTGTTTGATATAAGAATGCCCCAAATAGTGCATGCAAATAAAAATATCAATTTTTAAATTTGCAATATACTAAAAAAATGTATTCACTGTTTATCTAAAGTTCAAAGTTAACTGGGCAGCCTGTATTTTATTTGCTAAAATTTCAACCCTACCATGTGTGATTACCTACATTTTCAGTGCATATTTTATTACTATCTTATTCTCATCATTAAACATGTTTAAAACATAAATTTGTTTTGTATTTTATAGATATGCCAGGCCCTCTAAATGGCTATTATTTTTTCCAATTTTTGTTATTATAAGTAATGCTGAAACAAACATTCTTGTTACACATGTATTTGCATAAATATTCACCACACATATTAGTTGTCTTTTTTTCTTACTTTCCCCCCCCCAAGTTTAATTGAGATATAATTGATATATAACTAAATTGTCTTTTGACTTAGCTTGTGGTATATGCAAAGAGATGTTCTGTTTAAACTTTATGTGGTCAAGTTTATCAATCATTTCTTTTATGACTTCTGGGTTTTGTTTTATGCTTTTGAAGGACCTTCCACACTTCAAACTTATATATTAAAAATGATTTGTCTGTGTGTTTTGCTTTCATGATTTGTTTTACAGTTAAATCTCGGATCTGTCTGGTATTTATTTTGGAGTAGGTTTAGGATAGAGATCCAGTTCTATTTTTCTTTCGAATAGTTAAATCAGCTGTCTCAACACCATTTACAGAATAATAATTTTTGACCCATTCATTTGAAGTGTCAACCATTATCATATAAGAAATTTCATATACGCTTGCATTTACTTCTGCACTTTCTGTTCTATTCCAGTGATCTGAATGTCTATGCCTGCACCAGTGCCACCGTTTTAATCTGTAACTTCATAATGTATTTTCACATATGATGGGGTGAGGTCACTCTCACTTTTCTTCTTTTTCAGAAAATTTCCACCCATTCTCACATGTATATTCTTCCAGGTGAACTATAGTATCATTTTGTTCAAGTTAAAAAAAAATCCAAAATAACTTACTGATTTTGATAGGGATTATACTGCATTTATAGGTTAATTTAAAGAAAACTTATCTCTATGGTATTGAGTCTTCCTATCACCACACAAGGTACAGATTTCTGTTTATTCAAGTATTTTGTGTTACTCAGTAAAATTTTTCAGTTTTCTTTATGTAATACCTATATGTAGATAAATATATAACTACTGAATAAGTCAGTTATTCAAATCACCAGATATGACATACATATAAATAGTATTTCAAAAAACAATATATCATAACATTAAAAAAATTTAGTAACAATAACATGATTTGAAAATAATCAGAGCAAAAGCTGCTTCAGTTGGAACACAATAACAATTTCCTTTTAAGTATCTGAATGATGTTTTCTAGTTGATTTTATAATATTTTATAACACTTAAAGCATATTTTACTCCTCTAAAAATTCCCAGGTTACTTAGTTCATGTTAATTTATTTTAACATATGACAAAAAAATTGTACTGTTTGCTGATGGTTACTTTAAAAAAGTTAATTACTTTTTTCTAAAGGAGCTTCTTTCCTAATTTAGTTTCATTATTCACAACAGAATTGATAAAAAAAAAGTCAAGATGTACTACTTGATAACTCCAGTTAAATAAGTGTTGATTCTCAACCAATAATATGCAGCTCTCTTACATAACTGAGGGGGAAAAAAAAAGTAGTGGAATGTCCTTATATCTTCTCTAAATCATATAAAATGAAATTCTGTTTTTTAAAATGTAGTTAAATATACATCCTTTACCTCTCCTTAGCCAAAACGAACCTGTTATTGTCCTATGTCATTCTATCGCTAGAAAATTTAAGTAACTATTTCCTGGAGTAAATTCTTATCTCTAGAACTTCGTGTGAAATAGCAGTCACTTCTCTCTGCCTTACAAGCTATTTGGCAAGGCCTCCTCTTCTCGCCAGTGTGTTTTATAGTTTTCTTTTCTACCCTCTGGGCATTGTATTTTAAAAGATACCATAAGAAGTAAAATAGGGATAATAATCTAAAACTCTACTTTGAACATTTGAAGTATTTAAAAGTCACTATGTAAGAAATACAGTATTTAGAAATTTACATGTACTCAAAACTTTTTACTTGTAAATATGTTGATAAGAAATACCTTGATAAGAAAGCCCCCGAAAACACTCCACAAGAGTCTTTTCCTTTAGTAATAATTCTTTTTGTTTATCTTCTTTCACTTACATTCTTAATTCTTACGGTCTAACATCGCCATTTAATACCATCATTTGCAGAAATGTAAATAATAAGTAGGTTTAAAATAAAACCTGGTCGACCTAAGTCCACACTAATTTGAATGCCTGAAGTCATTGGTCATTCTTAAGTTCTCCTTTTCTGTGCAAGTTTTCAGTGCCCAGAAGGAGCAAAGAACAAGTAGAAGGCAATAGCTCCTGTTCTGTGGCATTTAAACTGGAAGAACTATATAGTTCGCCTTTTTTTACAGGCTCAAAAAAGTGAGATGCAGTTTCAAAAGCTATTCATCCAGTTTCTGGAGACTCAGACAGAGCCCATAGCTTCTGACATCTAGGGCCTCTTTTCAGACACTGCGCAGTCCTTCCTGCAGGAGATTACTCATCACTCTCTGAGCTTAGGACTGAGGTTTCCAAGTAGGCATAAGTCACATGCAAGCAAAAGTACTGTGTCAGATATGATGAATTCCACTCTTATGTTCAAAAATTTAATTCTATTATAATTCCATGATAACTGACATTAAAACTACGTGTTTTTATTTTTTAAATGTATGAAACCTTACTAAACCAACTGCTGACACTTGCAAGGCCTTCTTACCTTGTCTATTAGATGCATCACGGCACTGAGCTGTTCATCTGTGCTCTCCATGACCACTTTCATGCTAAGGCTGTGGAGCACTCTACTGAGAACCTCACCATCCAGGGGCTGCTGCAGCTGATCTGCAAGTCCCCAAATGGCCTGTGAATCCACATCAGAGACAAGAGTGATATTAGCAGTCCCATACACTTTGTCAATTCTGGCACCACCTTTTGGGTCAAAAAGCAAGATCTGGAAGCGTTTAGGGAATGCATTTAAAGACCCTGTTTCTGGAGTAAGGATGACATCCAATACGGTGTTTCTCTGGCCAGGTTCAAAGACCAAGGTGCCTTCGGTTCTCACAAAGTCCTTCCCAGAAATAGCTGGAGATATGACAGTACGACCAATTGTCTCAGTACTTCTCAACTCCTAAAAATTAAACAACACCACTTCAGTTAAACTATAATACCTCCAACCTTGTCCTAAACAAATCCTTATTCCTTAAACAAATTCTATTTCTCTTAAACTGATGCGCCATAATGACATTACTACTAAAACATGGGGTTTTATATTTTTTCTAATCTCCTAAAATAAATTAGAGAGATAAATACACATCACAACAATGAGGTTAGGAAAGATAGATGCCTTAAAATAGATTAAGAAAGAGAATTAGAAAAAAAAAATTACTATTGTCTCACAGAATTTCTCCAATTGTGAACATACTAAAAATCATGTTTCAAATAATACATGTTATGAAATATAAGTACGGAGAAAAAGAGAGAATATTTACATTTTCTTTCTCACCTGGAAATTCTGGGAAGATGGAGTTTAGGAGAGTAAAGAGAAGGCAGAGGGGAGAAAGAAGAAAGCAAAAGAAATTGGTCTCTTGTTGCTCACACTTAGATATGAAAATACCCCAAGGAATAATGACGTTTTTTGTAAAATGAAGCATGAGAACTTAATCAAGGAAGTACCAAAGTAATGTGCATTTAGTTATTATTGAGCCACCAAGTATTAAACTCCTAGCACATGACCAGGTGGCATACTGTGGATACAGATGTGAACAACAGAATACCTGCACTCACTGAACCTATTCTAACAGAGGATATAGATAGTACAAAGGTTATAGTATTAACAATATATGTTTACATAAATATGGATTCTATGAAGAAAATTAAGACTAGGTAAGGGAATGCAGGGTGATGGTAAAGTACTGCTTTAGATAAGGTTCCTCAGGGAAGCTCTTAATGTGATATTTGAGCAGAGACCTCAGTGATGTAAAGAAACAGGCCACATAAGGACTTGGAGGAAAATAGTCTAGGCAGAGGGAACAGCAGTTACAAAGGAGGTTGGAATCATCTCATTTCACAATGTTAGAGGAAGAGCCAGAAGACCAATACAATGGGAAGAAAGACAAAAGTACAAGAGGCCAGCATGAGAGGTGGGCAGGGGTCAGATCATGTACGTCCATTACACGAAGTGTGTCAGGAAGACACTGGAGGATTCCATCAGGAAAGAGACACATTTTATTCATATTTGCATGAGTATTCTGGCTCTTGTGCATAATTTGGCTGTAGCAGGGGATGACCATGGAGGCAAAGAGGAGAGATAAGAGGTTTTTGCATTAGTTTATACAAAAAACAATGGTAGCTTAAAGTAGGATTGTATGAGTAAGATTAAGAGTCAGTTAGTTCAATGTTGAGTGGAGAGGAAGAAAACTGAGAATAACTCCTAGCTGTTTCCCTGGATGAATGGTGGAAAACTGGAGGAAATATTGTTAAAGGAGAAATCAAGAGTTGTTACACATATTAAGCCTGAGATGCCTTTTAGACATTCAAATGAGGACATCAAGTAAGAGCAATCGGACACATAAATCTGGACGAGGGTGGTGAAGAAGCTGCTGATAAAAATTCAGTTCTCATTTTACAGATGATATTTAAAGAAAACAATAGATTTGGATAGGCTAGTCTAGAGAGAGAGTCTAGGTGAACCCTTATACT
This sequence comes from Pteropus alecto, assembly GCF_000325575.1. Classification (NCBI taxonomy): domain Eukaryota; kingdom Metazoa; phylum Chordata; class Mammalia; order Chiroptera; family Pteropodidae; genus Pteropus; species Pteropus alecto. Next base: position 21,085,735 of record NW_006436298.1, on the reverse strand, counting down.
TAGTGGTCAGGAAGACCAACATAGGCAACAGGAAGGAGCTGCCAGTGAGGTAAGGGCTAAGAGTGGGAAAGTGTGATGTTTCAGAAGAAGAGCATGCTTCCAGAAGGAGGAAGTGACCAATTGTGTTAAAAAGGGAAGAATCAACGAAGATGGAGTTTTTAAGAACACCTGCATCACAATGGTAGGAAAAAAGCCTCACTGAAGGAAACAAAAAAATAGCCTATTGGCTTCAGAATAGGTAAATTAAACTATCTATTGGAATACTATGTCACAGTGAAAGTGAAAGAACTACACACATTGACGTGGGCATTTCTCAGAAACATACTGAGCAAAAGAAGCACACCATAAAACAATACACTTGGCACATCTCATCTGCATAATTTCCAAAACAGGTAAACTTAAACAGCATATGATAGGTGATAAAACTATTAATAAAAAGAGAATAATGCAACATGAGATTCAGGATAGATGTTATCTGCAAGAGAAGGAAAGGTTATTCTACAAGGAAAAAGCAGGATGGCATCAGAGAAGGATTCATGGTGGCTATGTCTATGATCCTGTCAAAGCTAAATTTCTTAAGCCTAGGGAGTGGTGACTTTATTACTACAAACTGTATACATTCTATCCACTGTTTTCCGGTAAGATTTATTTCACAAATTGGACATTTAAAAAAGATGAAACAATTAAAATGTTCTTGTATTTATAAAATACATATAAAAACAAGTAGCACTATGCAATTTAAAAGCAACAACAGAAATTATTATAGAAACAGCCTTTGAATAGAATAGGTAATGTGAGAATAAAGGGGAAAGGCATGTTCTTTCTTGAGCTTCTGTGCTTTGGGCTAGAACACACATATATAAATGAAATAATTTGAAATTGGTTTTCAAATTTGGCTTAGCCATAGGCCTATTTAATTTAATGATAACTGGAATGAGTGATATTTTCATCATCTCAAATCTTTATATCCTTAACTTTATATTACAAACATGTAGATATGAGAGAACTCATGCTAAGACTATAGTATTTACATACTGGCAATGCTGACCTACCACAGTGTATGTACACTGCAGCTGATGTTTTAACTACATTATGAAAATCTATTTAAAGTAAAATAAAGACAGATATTGCTACAGCTTGATCCCCAATTATTTTCTTATTTTTGCCAGCTACTGGAAAATAGAATTATATGTCTTTGTCTTCTGGTAGCTGCCTAGCATCCGGAGAGAAAAAATGCAGGGACAATGAAGCAATAGGAAAATAAAAAAATACTGGAGAAGTGAAACTTTGATTTCTAATTTTAAAATTAAACTTTTTATTTTGAGATAACTGTAGATTCATATGCAGTTATAAGAAATAATAAAGAGTGATCTCCTGTATCTTTTACCCAATAGCCCTCGTTGGTAACTATAATAGATCACAAACAGGATACCGATATTGATACAGTCGAGACACAGAACGTTTCCATCACCATAGGGATCCTTCACGCTGATTTTTATAGTGTTATAAAAATACTCTATGAGTTATACATGCTAGTGACAGCACGTGTTTTTGCAAAGCATCATTTATGAATAATCTAGAAAGAATATTAATAAATATGATTGAGATATTGGCATTCAGAGTCTTATTTTGGCGACTTTAATTCCCTTCTCTGAATGTATGGACTAGCTTAAAATGTGCCTCAAATCTCTTTATCATCTGTTCTTCATCACCAGTCCTCTACCCTACAAAGTAGTGAGCCTATGATTATATATATTTCACAGGAGAAGCAGAATAAAGCACATTTTTTTCTTACTTCTTTTCCTATCTTAAATGCTTGAAAGAAAAAATACTAAAATCTCCCCACTATGAATAATTCTCTTTGTGTTCATATCACTTCAGAGGTATTTATAATGGAGTTTATTTCTATTCCCATAGACAAGCTTTTCTGCCGGGGAAGCTTCTAGGACAGCCTACAACCCAGAGCTCTAGTCCTCACCTCCCATCCCTGACTCGCATGATTGCTACAGCAAACTGGCTGCATGTGTTGTATTTTATACATGGAACATTCTATGGTTTGAGCCACCTGATAGCGACACAACTAAGCATATACTAAACAGCACTTTATAAAAACAAACAAACAAACACCATCAAAACTCTGAGGCCTAAAGAGTCACCAGGTTTGGAATTTTGAAAAAGAATAAATGGTGACACTGATCAGAATGGAAGTTTTCAAATTGTGGGTTTCTTGGAGTTACATGAATAAAGAATTAAAAAAGAGAGCTAAGGTGGGCAAGTTCCAACTTGTGCTTCAAACAGAGTAGATAACCCTTTTGCTTCAATATAGTAGAGTTTTGCTATTAAAACAAAGTTTAAAAAATAATGCTGGATAGATGTACAGTTTGTTTGGACCAACCGCAGGATCTGGTCACTTAGTGTCACATAAAATTGCTCTCTGAATCCCTAGATACCCACCTGCTCCCTCTCTTTAAACTGATGTCACCTAATAGGATGGATGTGAACTCATGCATTTAAAAAACTATAAAGACAAATTAGTATTTGAAGTTCTGGAGAAGGTTTTCAACTAGTTCAGATATAAGCAGTAACAAAGACTTATTTTTGATTCTTATTCAGTTATATGGTGAAGAAATTTTAGCTTTCTAGAGATCTTATAGAGCAGATTTACATAAGATAGTCTCCATAATACAATCGGCTTTTCCAAAAGCAAGAACAATACAAAAGATTACCATTAAAACATGATCTAAGTGAAAAATTGAACTATTTCAAGGATAAAGCTTAACGTTATAAACAATGTGAATTATGATAGCATCATAAGAAAATAATGTATCGATTATTCTCCATTTCATTACAAACGCTATAAAGAAGAAAACCTTAATGTATGTTAATACATATCCCATTGTTACCTGGGTACTGAAGTTAACAGACATCATCACTCCTGTCCCAGAATCTCTGGACACCTGCAAACTGATTAAAGTGGCCTTTTTATGAGCCACTGGCAGCCGAGAACCCACAGAAAAATATATGAGGCTTTGGGGTTCATCACTCTGTAAGAATTTAATCTGTGCAAATCTGGCACTATTGTTTATTGCTGCTCCAGCAGTTACTTCATACAGTTCCACAAAAAAATGCATTTCTACTTGAGGTATCTGATGATGAAAGAAACAAAAAGAGGATGATTACTAATATATTTCTATTTTAAGATAATTCTGATGTTAAGAATTAGCATTATTCATATACATAATTACAGAACTAAATATATATCTAGAGATACATTCTGTATAATTACAGAATTAAATTCTTAATATTTTTTTTGGTCTTTCTTTAAGAAACATCGTTACTCTTCCTGGGTGAGCTTCTTAATAGAAAATCAATGTCAGGAGACAATCTTCTTCTATAAGTGTGTACTTCACTAAGAAAAAGTGTAAATAAAATATATTCATACAATGAAATGTTATTTAGTAGTTAAGAGGAATGAACTATTTCAATACTTTCCAATGTGAATGGATCTGAAAACACGGAGTGAAAAAAATCAAGTTGCATAATAATATATATAGCATGACAAAATGATATAAAGTTAAAAATTACATAAAGCTTACTAAATATCACTAATGAATACATATCTATTTAAATATTTAAAAACAAAACAATGCCATGACAGTAGCTGGCTTAGGTGGAGGGGCTGGTTGGGATGGGCAGAACGTGGAGTTTGAGACATTCACTGTGGATAGAGGAAAAAAGAGAGCTTCAGCTTTGTCCATAAAATTTTATTTCAAAAAGGTTTTACATAAATATAACCAAATATTGATAATAGTCAATTCAGTAATTTTATGTATTTTTCAAAATTCCCCAAAATTCAGTATCAAGAAGTATAAATTTAGTCTGCTGGTTATAGTTTGCTCATGTTTCACTTCGGTTCTTTCTCCATAATCTCAAATAATTTATTTTCTAAAGCCTGAGCTCAATTTTATAACATACTGTCAATCACCTGTTTATATTTATTCACTCTTACACAATAATCTAAACATCTTAGCAGCATTGCTAGCTTCCTGACATAACTCAAAGCTAAGCTGATGCATTTTCATCTGTATTTGTCATTGTATAATCTGACATAATGCATCATTTTTATTTATCAGCAAGGGTCTCACTCATTATTTGTTTTATGATAATTTTAATGAGGCTTATTATACTATGAAACAGTAGCACAAATTTTAGTATTATCCAAGAATAAGTTGTATGTTAGTCACATACAGTAAATGAACTTTTACTGTCTAAAGAAATATGTTTAGCTTTCATATAGAACATATCATTCTTTCCATTTTTTTGATCAATTGTCAGTAAATATTTAAATATGGTAAAAACTGTACTCTTCCCACTTTTGAGAAACTAAATTTGACAAATACAAGAAACTAAAACACTAGGAAAGTATGAATAATTATTTTTAAGAACTATTATTCCCTAATGTCCAAGAGAGCTTTAATTCACAATAGTTTCATTTAACTAAGGTTTTCAGCATATTACATTATTTTATATTTCAGTATATTATATTATAGCACAGATTTTTCTCTTTATTTTCTGGTAAAATATTTCTTCTCATTGTAACAATGATTAGAACACTGCTTATAATCACTTAGTCAAAAGAATATGTTATAATCTAAGTAAGAAACTGTCTAAAACTGAACCATGTAAAGATGGGTGCCACACATAATTAGACTAGAGACAAAAGGAATCTTGCAGTTTTACAAAGAAATACTCTATTCAATCAATGCCAGAAGTATATTGAGAAACCAAAACTCACAGATTATACCTCAATCTCTCTACACTTAAATATGACTGGAGATCTCACAAGAACTCATTTCGTGTGTAACTGCCAGCAGGTTGCCTTCTTAGTTAGATCAGAAGCATTTCAAGATGATCTTTTGCCCTACTTGTATAAAATGGTTTTTCCAGGGCTCATACTTGCCAAGAAGCAGACTAACTAATAATGAAACAATATCTTACTTACTTAAATATTTTTTAAAAATATTTGCAACAAATGTTTAAAAATCTGTTTAGTTTAAACAGATTTGTGGGTTAAAGATGTGCTTCCTAAATTAACTATTACCTTCAAATATTTTGCTATTATAGAATCATTAGATAAAGCAGTAGAGAAAGAAGGAATTCAAAAGATGAGTTTTAATCTTGGCCTAGGGAAAGTTACTTAAATTCTTTATAACTTAAAAAATGAAAGTAGAGATGATAATTAGAGATGGTAATTAGAGATATGATAGAGTAAAAAACTTTGAGTTGAGGGTCAGGAGACTGGATTGAGTTTACGAGAAACCACCATTAATCGCTAGTATAATTCTATGCATGAATATGTTGTGTTGGCTGTGACTGGTTATAACTCCTCTACCACTAGTACAGATGTACCTTCTTCTCAATCACTAAATGCCATGGACCTCATTCCCACCCATTGTGAATAACAGTTATACTAACACTTTCTTACGAAGGGCCAACTCCTTGCCAAGAACCGCGCAGAGGACATCTCCATGACCTCGTTTAATCTAAGCCCTATTATTAAACCCATCAAACTGGAAGGGCTCAGGAAGGCTACGTAACTTGTCTAATGTCACCCAGCTCATTAGTGAAAGAGCTAAGATTTGAACCTAGGTCTTCTATCATCAGAGCCCAAACTCCTAACCACCATATTACCTCCCAGAATATGTTGAGTATCCTTGAAGGCATTCCCTGATAAAAAATAAAGAGATGGTTCTTAGATCAAAAGTTAAGAAATAGTTAGTTATGCTGCTCTGCTGGGACCTCCAAATAATTTCTCAAAGCCCACTAAAGAAGAATTTGTCTGCAAAACCATTTTCATTTATATGTCTAGGTATCAGTTTAGCAGACATAAAAAGAATCTGAACTGGATGAGTAATAAGTTTCCTTCTAGTCATAAAATTTAATTTGTTAAAATAAATATTAGAAACTTTTTTAAAAATATATTTTTTCCACTCTTCTAGGAATATAATCTTCCTTCTTCCTTCTTTTAAAACTTTCTCTTACTGAAACTGGAATGTGTATTACTCTTGCCTATACCTTGCCAAAGAAGACAATGAGAGCAAAATGCCTTGAATATTAGCTGCAGGAGAAAAATCAACTCTATGATTTGAACATTACAGTAGAAAAAGAAATAAGAGGTGAGGCTAAATTCTCTTGCCTAACTGAAACTACTTGGATATGAGCTCAGTAGCATTTCATGAGTTAGGAAGAAAGATATACACAGTTAGCATCCTATCTATTGCCTCTCTCATTTTCTTACCCTTTAATTATAGTATCTTTAGTGTGTAGGAATCCTCTTAGTATTCTCCTGCAAGAAGGGCAAGCTCAGAGGAAGTAGTCTCTTCTTTCACCTAAATTCTAACTTCCCTATTTTCCTTCCCCTCAGCTTCTCTAAGACCACTCCAGTTTGGCTCTTCTCCTTTCTAACCTCTCTCCTGCAATAGAGACCCCTTCAAGCAGTATTAAAGCACAATTCTCTATTTTTTAGAATGCTTTACTATATCTGGCGGCTGTCACCAATAAGGTATTTCCATTCTGTGAAAATTGTTTTCATCACATGCAAGCCTCACTTTAAAGAACCAACTCGGCAAAAGACTGATAAACACATTTATCCAAACAGCAATGAAGGATTAAAATGATTTTGAACTCAAAGATTTTTCTTACAATTCTGAGGTGAACACCTATTGTATGATAGATGTTTTAAGTCTTGTGAGAACTGTCCAAGATGCTAATTCACCAAAATTCTTACTTGAGATAAAATGTACAATAGAATCTTCAGTAACTCATGTATGCTACACATATTTATGGAGTGATGGGAAGAATGCAAAGATTAATAAAAACCATGTTCTAATTTCTAAGCAGCTGAGAGTCTAACAGTCAAGATGAAATATGTATGTTTTGACCCTGCATGTAACTGATAACTTCCATAAGAAAGGCATAGATAAAGTCTTTGTGAATTTAGAGAATTAAGAATTCTAATTGGAGATATCATGGGAGGAGAATCATGGATGAAGTCTTGAGGACTATTCAGATTAGTCCTCAAGAAAGAGTTAGGAAATGTAGGGCTCTGGGGGTTGCTGAAGGCATAAAACTATTTGAACAAATGCACAGAAGAGGATTTAGATGTTTTCAAATAGAATAACATGATCAAATGTTTTAAATACTGAAATTTCAGTTCCTCCTTTCTAATGAGATAGTAAGAATGAGAAGCTGATGAAACTCACAGTAAAATACAATAATATGATATGTTAAATTTTAAAAAATTAGTGGGAATTCAATATTTTAAAAACTTATTTCCTGGCTCTATCACTTCCAATGTAGCCCAGAGCAGCAGAACCCTTGCCAACCATCAGCTCTCATGAATATCTCTAGTGTAGGTATTTAGACCGCTCTAAAATTCTTTCTGATGAAAGAAATCAAGTCCTTGGACAGTAGTTGATTGATGGTTAAGATTAGGAGAAATCAGGATAAGTCTGGAAATGTGCTAGCATGCTTCCAGAGATTTCTAAACCAAAATAGAAAGATTAAAAAAAAGCAGCTTAATAGGACTTTCAGTGAAGTAACATGACTATTAGAGTGGCAAAAAGAAAATCATTTAGTAAGTAATTAAAATTAGCTGAATTTGAGTCTTTTAAAAATATCTGTGTATGAGCACACTCATATGGTTCAAACCCATGTTGTTCAAGGATCAACTGTATTTTCGATCCGCGATTGAGAATCCACATATGTGGAGAGAGAGCCAACTTAATTTATAAGTGGGTTTTCAACTTTGAGGGTTGTTGGCAACCCTAACCCCTGCACTTTTTGGGGTCAACTGTAATTGCATTTGTGCATGCTTTTCTGCTATTTTGTTTGGCATGTACAAAGAAACCATGACACTTCTGAATATTCATAATATTATGTCTAGTTTTTATATTAATTAATTGAGTTTAATAAATTAAGTAGTAGACAAAGAGCAAATACTGAGTGCTCCTTAGGTTTTAAAGTATCACAGAACAGTCATTAAAAAAAACACATGATTACTAAATGTTATCATTAACTAATACTGTCTGAATAATTCAGATTCCCTTCGAAAGAGGGGTATGTCTGTCTTCTAGGTGCCATGTGCAACATGAACCAATAGGAATTTATCCAAAGGCTCACCAAGCATGGCCTCTGTGCCTCTTCAGTACATCAAAACTGAACTTTCTAACTACCTATGAAGAGAGAATGAGAGAACTTTAATTCTATGATGAAATCTATGGATATAGTATAATATGATCAAATCTACAGATATAAGAAGAGCAAAACACTAAACATTCAGAGTAATCAGAGACACTAATCTGACTAAAAATGACTCACAGGATCATTCATTCACACAACGAGCAGGTCGGCCCAGAAGAATCTTGGAAATGACAAAAAATAGAAGTGGAGTAAACTGATGCACATTTTTTTAATTGAGATATAATCGACATATAACATGTATTAGTTTTAGGTGTATAATAATGAGCTTATTTACAAAAATTCTCTAATGTAATAAATTCTAGGTCTGAAGTCCATTGCCCAGCAAAGAGATAAAGGCTTATGGCTAGGCAAGACATAAAGGATCTCCACATAATTGATGTGTAAGTTTCAATAAAGTGGCTTTAAAATTACTTATTCTAAAGAAATACAATTGAAAGTTGACAACACTGTGTCTCTTCATTTCTTACCTTCCCTGGTTTGAGCTCAGTGATGATAAAGCACTTTGTTTGACCCGCGGTACAGGTGGTAGTCCCTGACACAGAGAGAAGTGTATCTATTAGGTTTACACCATCCTTCTGGAGCACGGCGGCTGTTTTGTTAAATGTGATTCGCCAGGAGACCTTCACATCTTCAAAGGCCCTAGGAACAAAGTAAAACTTATGCAAATGCAGTAACAGAGTACATTAGGTCTGAGTCTGATGCAGAATGTGTTAGAACTGTGCCTAAGTATACCACTTCATCTAAAGCATAACACTTAGTTTACATGGCATGCTTTGACCGTACTCTATTCAATACTGAAAAAGTATTTATTGAAATACTACATATCAGGAATGTGAAAACAAATAATATTTTTCTGCCTACTATGCCCGTTATGTACCAAAAATATGAAAATAAAAATTATAGAGAACCCCTGCCTTCAAGCAAACATTCCTTATTTTTTTTTTAAATTAAATGTATTGGGATGTCATTGGTTAATAAAATTACACAGGTTTCAAGTGTACAAATCTATAATATATCATCTGTATACTGCACTGCATGTTCACCACCCTAAGTTACTCTTCGTCTTTTAACAAGAATTCTTCTAAAGGAAGAACACAATTGCTAAAAATGGTTGCTATAAAAATAAAGAGCAAAAGATTAATCTACATTTTACAGACACTATTTAGGTCCAGATGGAAAAAGTAATATACATACATGTACATTTTTGCATACCAAGTGCATGTATGTGATAAGCATTCAGAAAATGTGTACAACGCTAAGTTGCAAGCAAATGTCAGTACTCTGAGTCTCCCTAACAGGACATGGTTGCATATGGGAGTGTCTGAAGAAAAGAATAAATATAACAAAGTGATGACTTACATCTGTATGGTACTTATGAAGTACAAAATGATCAAAGTAGCCCTAAATCATGTTCATACACCAAATGTGTTAAATTATAGATTAAGAACTAGAACAGCATATGAGGATGAGATATTCAGAGCTGTGGCAGCCATCTGGAGACAATGAGGAGAGATATCACTGACACACTGAAGAGGCAAAATGGAAAAGATAAGAACCCAGCCCAGGTGTTTGGCGACACTGATGAGTCACTGAAACAACTCTGGAACTGCCAACTTCTAAGTTTTGTATTATGAAGATTAATTAAATGTCTTTATTGTTCAATTAAAAAAAAAAGAACTGGAACATCTGAATCGTGACAAAGCAAATTCCATACTATGTGCTTTTATCAATATTTCATCCTGCCTTGACCATTTTATCAATTCAAATTAGATACTGTATAGACACACAGGCTGTTACATCTTCCCCATATATAAAAACACACCTGTTTGGCTGCCTTGTGACAATAAGATGCAGTCTATTCCTATCAGCTCCTTCACCCAGCTCAAGTCCACTCTGAGACTCCTCACTAAATCCTATGATGCCATTTTGAAGATCACTTCCTGAAAAGAAAATTGGACAATTATAATATGTCTCAGTCTTTAAAAAATCTCCAATGCTTCACTAATCTTTCCAGCTCAGATGGTATAAAAGTGAGAAATTCACAAGTGAGTTGGGGGGGGCGCTATAATTTTTAAAGATCTTTCCTAAAAATAGACTAGAATTAAAATGGTAACATGAAGATAGCTAACACTTTGAAAACAGAAGACCAGAAGAAAAAAAGAACATCAAATCCTACTGCCCACGCCAACACACATGTTTATCTCTCTCTGATGAGACCCTACATTTGACAGTTCTGGACATTTTATGTCTGTTCACGGTTGAAAGTCAGTATATTGTCATAGAATGTAAGTCCTGCCAGAGCAGCAATTGTTTTATTTACTGCCATATTCTTAGTATCAAAAAGAGTGGCCAGCATATTGTAAGTGTTCAATCAAAAATTATTAAATAAATGAACTCCACTGAACTGATTTACCATCCAATAAAAGAGTTGACCCAAAGACCATTTATGATATACATTCGGTTATTTGTCCCAGAGAAAAATAGATTAAGGAACTCTTGAGTATCTCTGAGTAAAAGAAAATGCTTTGAGCAACGCTTGAGATTGTAGGCACCATCATACCACAAAATTGTGTTAGACTGGAAAATACCTCGGGCCTACACTGTACTGAAATAGTCTAGTGTTTTATCATAGTATCATCTGAAACTCAAAAACACAGTATAAAACTATAAAAAAGCTGAGTAGGCAAGAATCATGAGATAGCCTTGTCAAGACTCTAATATTGTAAGGTATTGACAAGCCAAGCTAATCCACTTAAATACAGTATAATTTCAGAGGAAAACTACAAATTATCACCAAAAGATTTTATAAAATACATAAGGAACTCTTTAAAAAAAAAACTGCTTTTTTAAGCTATCATAATATATATACCCAACAGTACAAAAACTATATAAACTGTACTGGTTCAAAAGCAGGACAACAGAAAGTAGTTTTGATCTATTCCCCAACAGATACGAAGAATTTCCTGACAAAGAGATCTTACACTTTGGGATGGATGATTTAAAGTGGTTGAGAAATTCAGAATGAGGTCTTAAAACAGGATAGGCAATTATGTATTTGGATGACTAAATTATTTTCCAGAGGAAGAACACGAACTTAACTATGTTTAAGGTTTTCTCTCTATTGTAAAAGTAGAGATTTATAGATTGTTTAATTGGTTCTGAGCTAAGTGACATTTACCGTCCATTAAATTTTAGCCTGGCACCTCAGAACAATAGGTGTTCATGTTATGAGTCCATGACATAGGAAAACAATATTTTTAATGAATTATTATGTGTGATTCAAGAAATTTGCCCTCTTAAATTTAAGACAGAATGACCTTACTGCAAATTTGGTACCACAAAAGTACATTTTTATCTCCATCACTCCAAAGACACACCTGTAATAATGATCATGGCAAAAGCTGCGAATCCAGTGTCATCCTTTCCCTTCACAATCTGTGCTCCTCCTTCAGGGTCTGTGAGAAACACATAAAAGAATTCCTGTCCCTCAGGCTCATCATCATCCAAAATTTGAACCAATATTTTCCGTTCTCTTTCTCCATCTATAAACGTAAGGAAAAGAGTGTGTTCTTCAAAGTCTTCTTCTTCAATTGCCCATGTTAGGTTGGAGATTCCATAGATATCATGAAAGGGCAATGCATTTGGTTCCTTCTGAGCAGATCTTCCACCAAAGGTTTTAACTATTACACTGACATTGCCAGTAGACCCACCAGTTCTTCGGATAAGAACTTCTGCGGCATTAAATGTACCATTCACCATCTCCTCTTCAACGTAAACAATGGGTGGCCCAAGACTAAATGTTCCATGAATGGAAACATCTGCAGTTACAGTGGCCACATCAGGCTTCTCAGACATGGCAGGTGTACCAAGAAGGGTGACTTGTTTCTCAGGAACAGCAGATATACCAGTTGCCTCAGTAACAATGGCAGCCATTTCAGTCGTTTGTGGAATGGCTGTTATTTTGCTTGTGTCAGGGCGTGTGGTGGAGGAGTCGATTTCTACAGGAATGAGAGCTGTGTCAACTGCTATAGCTACAGTTGTTTTGGGGAAAGAAACATCCATTCCTGCCAGGTTATCATTATCCAATATTGTGATTACTGCCACACTAAAATCTAGATTAAGGCGTGGTCTCCAATTAGCTTTTGTAAACTTTTGTAATCCTTTAATTTCTACTGAAGTTAGATTAATGTAAAAAAATTCTTCTATTTCAGGAAGCTGATCATTAATAATTATTATTTCAAAATTAACCTCAGTTTGGAATTTTTTAAAAAGCAGTTCCCTGTTCTGAACAGGCTCAAAATCTTCCAGTGGCTTTGCACTTCCTGCAGTTGTCTGATAGGAAACTTTAATGAGATTGCCATGGAACCCAAAGAGTCTTTGTACATGTAATCTGATCATCTGTGTATCCTCTGACACTATGATGTTTCTTGAACTAGGAGAAAATTGAAAGATTCCCATTGGTTCAATTTCAGCAACAGTGAAACCTGATCTGGAAAAAAAATTAAATCATAAAAGAAATGATGAAATATAGGAATACCAACCACTGTAGAGATTGATCTTTCACAAATTGATATGCCCTTTTGAATTCAATAAAATCTTACTTATTGATGAATATATCAGAGCACAAGAAATGTAAGAACAGGAGCTAACATTGGGTGGGTGATAGGACCTAACAAGTTTTAGCCAAGTGAAGAGTTCATAGGTTTCTGCTGTTTCTCCAGTCATCCCAGAGTAGTTCTCTGAAGGGTCTGAAACATCAGGCTATCTTTTATGGTTAGTACACAGGGAACCAAAATCTCTTAGGATGCTCTGGCTGTCAGCCATGTTTCTTACCTACCAAATAGAAATAGTCACCCCCGCTAGATGCAAAATTCTTGCCTCTTCCAACAGGCCTGTAATGGGACTATTCTCTCACACAAATGTTGCTAAAATTTTACACGTGAATTGGAAGAAATGTCCATGACTGAGTGGTTAAACCTTAGCTTTATCTTATTTTGTTGTGTGTTAATAGTTATGTCAGAGGTAATACTGGTAGCACATCAGCTTAATCTAGATCACAAACATATTTTCTTTGGCTAACAGTTTTTTTTTTAAATCTAAATTTGAATGCCTTTAGAGAGGACACCCCAGAGCCCATTCCTCTCTATTGTCAAGCACTGATAGCTCGATACATCACACAGTGGTTGAGAGCTAAGATGGGGCCAGAGAGCCTGGATTCAAATCATGGCCCCAACGCTTAGTAGCTGTGTGACATTAGGTCCGTTACATCATCTATCTGTGGCTCACTTTCTTCAACTATAAAATGGGACTAATAATAGTATCTACGTCATATGGTTGAAGAGTAAAAAAGTAAACATATCTTTCTTAAAGCGATGAGTGGCCTAATGTAAGCACTATAAAACTGTTAGCTATTATTGGTGTTGTTAAAGGCATCTGAATTTGTTACCTTGAAATATATTTGGTGGCCAAACACTTTAGAAATGGCATATGTATAACCTAAAGTCTTATTTGATTCTGCCAACTGGTATCTCCCACACATAAACATATATATACAAACACACTTAAACACACACATTTCCTCCATTTTCCAAATAAGAAAACCGAAGAACAAAAAGATCAAGTAACTCTCCCCAAGTCACATAGCAAATAAGTGGCAGAGTCAGGGCTAAATTCATGAATCTGGCTCTAAGGTCTGCCTTCCGTTGTTCTGATCAAGTCTACCCCAGGTATGAGAAAAATAAATTGCTTTTGGCTGGTACATTTTTACCTGCAAATACTTTAAAAAATTAATTTTGAAAGAGCCACTGGTATAAGTCACATTATTACCCTACTACAATTCCTTCCTCTTACTCTGAATCCCTTGGGGAAATCAAGGATTTTTCAGTTGCTTCTCAGAAGACAGCCCCATTTAAAAATAGGTGACTTTACCACTATGGTTCTTTTCGGAGATGTTACCCCAGTTGAGCATTCTCACTTCGGAGGTCATGACGAGCTCTCTCCAAGGCAAGCAGTGGGTGGTGACTCGGAAAGCCAGCCTTCCTCCATGCCATGGGGTCTTGGCATGCAGGCCACATGTTACTCTATACCAAAACTGTTTTTGCATCTGCTTCAAGGAAAGTGATGCTTGTGTTTTTCTGTTTCAACTAATAAATTCCAGATTACTCCTCAGAGACTTTCTTGGTCGAGAATCGAGTTGGTCTTACCGAAGTTGAGCCCCACCGGGGGCACTGCTCTGCACTCCCGAAAGGTGAACGACAAAGGCCTCTGGCTGACCAGGGCTGGGAAATGTCCACAGGGAGACTCTTTTACTTTGTTCTCCATGGGAGAATGACAGGCTCCCTGAAAACAAACATGAAAAGGGAATTAGGGCATCAGTTCTGAGTTCTTAAATGGGGATTCAACTTTTAAAAATGTAGTGAAAGTAAAACATTTAAAAAGTGGGAGAGGGGGATAAATGAACTTATAGGGAGCTTCCTAGACCATACAAACCCTGTCTTCAACTCGTCTGCACAACCCGTCATGGTAGAGAGCAAACCATCTAACATTTGCATCTCACTGACCCTCATAGAGCTAATGGTATATAATTAGAAATAGATGAAGTAACAGTTGCTCTACTGTCAGAAATAGTCAGGTAAACATGTTATGGAAAGATGTGCCTTTTTTCTTATTACTGTATGGTCCAAATTAAGTTTTTAGAATTACTTTTGTCAAATCCTAATGCATAAATGGCATAGTCTGCTTAGTGACCATTATTTCCCAGGTGAGGTATGAAGTTTTTAATTTGACGGACTAAACTTTGTCTCATTCTCATCCAGTAGCCTTTGCAACTCTGATCACTCTAATATGGGAGAACTATATTAGGAAACAAATAGTTCACTGTCCAGAGTTAGAATGATCCAAGAAAATTAGTGGCCAATTATATATCTCCATGTTCTACAGAGCGGATCTTAGAAAAACTATGATTTACCCAGTTTTGGAGTCATGTTGCCAACAACAGTGAATTCGGGGATTTCTAACCCAGGAGCATATCCAGCCACCCAGGCAACCACGAGAGCGCCGTATGTGCCTCTCCTAGAAATCACGACTTGGCTTGTTCCAGCAGTGATATCCATGAGTGCAAAAGCAGTAGATTCAAATCCAACCTGGAGGGGGAAACATGCTGAGAATATTTTATTTTTCTCTAAAGGTTCCTGTTTTCTGAAAAATGGGTTAAAAGTCAACTTTCTCTTTGTATACACAATATATTTCCCTGTGTTAATTCAATTAAATTCAATTAATGAATGATGTTTAAAATATGACCTCTGAGCCTTGAAAATTTATTCTATTTTATAATTCTTATTACAGTTTATAGCTTTATTATTTTTTATCAAAATGAAATCCTTCAAATTAATAATATCTAAAAAAGACAAACATTTTTATGGCTAAAGGAGAGCAAAAGATTAAAAACAGCATTTAGGTATGATTTGTTCATGGGTCTTTATAGAACCTGATCTATCTAGAACTTAAATTTGACTTTTAAGACATAATAATAAATTCTTTGTTTATAAAGTAAGCATCATGAACTAGATTTTCTATTAAGGGTTTTTAGAGCACATACATACATACATACATAGATGAAAAAGGTGAAAAAGATGATCATTCTAATATTCTAAAAAAAATCATCTTTTCATCCACATCAAGCAAGATCTTGTTGTAAGGGCAACCTTCCCTGGCTCCTCTGAGATTTATAGATGAATTAAGTTCTAGTCAATGAGTAAGAATAAAACCAAATTCTTGGCTTCACTTGGACAACTCAGTTTACCTCTTTTGGTCCCAATATCTATAAATGTGAGATACTATATTATCACCAGTTCTATACTGAAACTCATTCTCTCCATTTTAAATTGAAATGGACAGTAGCAGGGAAGTATAAGAGGGGTGCCACACAATAGCTTCTGTAGCTACAGAAAAAAAAAAAAAAAGAGGAAAAAAACCCCTTCAATTTGACACCAGCCTAGATTCCACATTACAGTGAGGCTTCTGTTTAGCAACTGCCGAAAGCTTTGGTATATCTCAGGACATGCTTGCTGCAGGGCTAGAAGCTGTTAGAAAGCATCCTAGCCACAAAGTCAGTCTCTCTCTCTGTCCCCCCATCTTTCTCTCCCCCGCCCCCACTCTCTCTCATCCTCTCTATCTCTCTCCCCCCTCTCTCTCTCTCTCTAACACACACACACACACACACACACACTCTAATAAATCCTGGTAAGGCATACAGAGGATACACTGAGAACAGGGGTATACCATGACTGGCCCTGATCTTTGAAGTGATACAATGATACGATGTTGTATCAATGTGCATGGACTAGAAGGAAATATATTACTATGGCAAATAAATGGTTCAGGTTGAAAAGAATCATTTTTATAACAACCTGTGAGCAAAAAGAGGACAACAAAACTTCAAAGCATTATTAAATTCTATACCCTTGTTTCCTCTTGAACAGAAGAGGTGCAGAAAGAAACCTATTACTCCCAGTTATTTTTAATGCTAATGGATTCTACTTTAAGGGACAAAGCAAATTCATTCCCGGTGGAGAAGCAGTTCAGGAGGAATAACTGAAGAGTATTCCCTTAATGGCCAGAGACCCTGTTACACAAGCTGCCAGCCAGATCTGCCTATATTCCTGCCCCATTACTGCACCTTTTCCATATCCACATCTTGGATCAGGGCTGCCTCGGTCAAGCTGAAGGAGCTCCCAGCTGAAGGAGGAGGATGTGATGATACCTCATAATGGTGTCAAAAATATACACATCGCCATAGCCAGAGACGATAGCCCTGTCTTGTTCCTATATTGACAGAATCACCCTGCACAGGAATTAAAGCCCTCAAGTTGTTCTTTGTTCTCATGTGAATTTATGAAGTCATGAAGAAATAATCTTTCCTACAGTTTAGAAGATTCAAATGCTTAGGTGCAACTGTGCCACAGGATCTCACCACTAGCGTTTATCTATAACAGCACAAACTTGCCATAGGATAAAAAGCCCCAAAATTAAAGATGAATATTCACAATAAGTAAATGAAAAAGTCTGAAATATTAACTGATGTTTCATTCTAATTTTAATTATTTAGCATAAAATATCTCAATATTAAATGTTCAATATCAAGGAAAAAAACCTGGAAATTTTGACTCTGAGAGACTGTTTAAAAATTCTATACCTTACATTCAAATTCTACAAGATACAAACTTTCTAAATTCCAAAAAGGAAATATATTTTTCTGCCTAATGTCAAAAATTGACAAATTATTTTCATATAATGTATCCATAATTTCTATTTTGATATTCACAGTATTACTTAGGTTTCAGGAAATAGTGAATCTTAAGAATTTCTAAGAATCTTAGTCCACCCTATAAAATCTGCCCTCTAGTGGTTCCCAGATAGTACTACATGCAGGGCAAATTACCTGAGAATTGGCAGCTTTCTCAGGGACAGGAAGGACAGCGGATTTTGCTTCCTGAAGAATTTTTGGCATACCATATAAATGTCCACCGACAAGCATCACAGTCACCAGGTGCAAAGTCAAATTAGAGCCCAGTGATAGGAAGACCTATAAACAAACAGAATCGATAACTTTTTTAGTAAAAATTAATTTTTAGAAAAAATACTGACATTTGTCACTGTCCCAGGTTCCTTTGTATCAGTTTCATCGATCTATGCCCTCTCCCTTATGTTATGAAACAAATCAACAGTATGAAGACTGTGGGAGTGAAGAGTGACAGTTTCAGAATATAAAAAATACCAATTTGCAATTTCTCCGTGTGTAAAATGGCCTCAAGAATGATAAGAATCGCCTTAGTAGTATTAGTGGTAGAAGCATATGCCCAGGAATGAAGAGAGTCAGCTCCTAAAACCAGCAAAACTGTCTTCCTCTTCACCGAGTAGTAACTAATAACTCTAATGATATTTACTCGAAATGGATAATGCCTTAGGTTATTTGATTACTGGAATATTTGACAAAGAATTACTACATCATGTATTAAATCACCAATTTTAAAAGTTTTAGAATCCAATAAAGTAGGAGAAATCCTTAATTTAAAAAATGGTGTTAATCCAAAAGTTTTTTTTTTCCACAATATTTTCCCATGGAAACATTATTATTGTTAATGAATAAGCCTTCAAGTTATCCTATAACCTGGAACATTACTAAAAATTCTGTATGTCTTTATTGAATGCAAAAATAACCATTTCTGTGGAGTCTGTTCTTTTAAATAGAATGTACTTTTAAATATAATGTGATGTATAAACATACATCACATGCCCCAAATGTGCAAAATATGTACTATAGGGGTTTCAGATGTTGTGCAACATGAGGGTAACATATGTCTCATTCATTTATCAGTCTTCGTTTGTTTCAGAATGGCATTCACTGAACATGAATCACAGGCCCAGTACTAATGAAACAGAAATAAATCAGTGTCCTCACTTCAAACATGTGTCTCCCACCTCTCCTCTAAATGTATACCCCTTCTGCCCCCATGCTGTTCACCAGCTGGGCAGCTAAAGATTTTTCATCCTTAATTCCTAAAGAATGAAGGGCTGGGCACCCTGTCATTTGTGTCTTCCCACCCAGTTTCTCTGTTCATTCAGCACACACAGATCCCCAGGGTGCAGTAACTAAACATTCAAGTTGAACAGGAGTAACAGTGGGGTTCAGGAAAAGTTGTTTTGCCTGCAGAAGAAAATCAGGTGGATTAATTTGAAAAGGCGCTTGAAGGTGTTTAGGAGTGGTCGTGTTCTCCAATATACCCTTCCACTTCCCTGCTCCAGGACTGCATTTTCAATACCGTCCTACAAATTTCCCATTATTCTTGAAGGCACAAATAGAATTCACAGCCCCACAATATCCTGTGCACCCCTCGAACACCACTTATCCACATGGTTTTATAACCGGCTATTAAAGGGCCTTCTCCTGCATTGGACAGGGAGTAATGTGACAACAGGGAGTGTGCCTTTGTCATCTTTGTATCTGCTGTGCTGCTTGCAATGATTGGCACATAGTAAGTGCTCAATAAATGTTTGAATCAATGACTCAACCATAAATATAAAATTTTTCTTGCATTCTAACTTATTTTAAACTTAGATTTGTTTCTTTAGTGTGCCAGGCATTTAGTACACACCTCTATAAGAAGTCGTTAACCAGGCAAAGTAAGATTCACACTCTCAGCTTCTGAGGTTAAACCAACGTCAAGAGTCTTCTAGTTTTCAGAGCCTAATAGAAACTTACTTTGTTCAAAGACCCTTTGCCCTTCTCTGGTATGCACAACTTAGTAAACTTTTGTTTACTCTTTATTGAAAATAGGTAGTAATCACAAAAATAATTAAAATAGGTTCAAAGACGGTATTTAAAATTCATAGATGATAATTCAAAAAGGTATGCGAAAGCTAAGTATTTTTATAAACCATACCATTAAGCTTTCATGATGAAGTGAAAAGAGGACTGACTACCTCCTCCAAAATGTTCCGAGTAGACCTCACTGTAAGGGGCAATCTCAGAGTTAGGGGCAATCTCAGTGGTTTTAGTCCACATCATACATATCAAATATTTTGGTTTTCTTATACATGGTCTGAGAATAAATTTTGCACTGTCCACATTGCTTAGTAAAATAATAGAATAACTGAATCTTTAATGTGGCATGTTTATTGTCAAATGAAATCTTACTATAAATACAAGATATATAATACAAAGCTACTCCTCGAAAAGTTAAAGGAAATGTCCCCTCATATTCATTAGCAGAGACTGTGTTGAGAGGATGATATTACACACGTATGGGAAAATGTTTCAAGTCACATAATTTAAGTATACTGTATTTAAAAAAGAACACGCTTCTAATTTGTAAATGAGACTTAAAATTATATTCTGGTTCAGTTAATCCACCTCTTATTTCCTCAGCTTTGCACCCTTTTTCGCAGTCTTGAGAATTTGGAGATAAAGAAAATGGAGGTTAGAAATGGACACGACAGGTGTAGGAGTAACTATGGAACCTACATCTCACTAAGAAGTCTCATTTTTTTTTTTTCCTTTAGTAAACAATAAAAATAAAGACTCAGGTACACAAAAGATCAAAAGGTGACACAGAAGGTACGAATTAGTATAATATGCTTATTCGGAATGACAGCCTATTTTCTACTGATCATAAGTTTATATGAAACTAAGACCATCAATTACTGTGTACCTAAACTTAGTGGAATACAAATAGGAAACTGCTTCATTTTTCTCCTGTTAACTGCTTTGTAGGGATTCCTTCACTAGTCGTTGACAGTGTTCTGGGTAGATCTCGAAGCTTTCTGTTCCTTTCAGAGAAGTAAAGGCCAGACCAATATCAATCAAAACTTCCATCTCACATTCAGCTAAAGCTCCCCTCTTTGTCCCAGTTCTTGCTGGATTCATGGCTCAAGGTCTACAGTGGGAAAGGGGTCATGGTATGACGTTTCAATACTCCTTCAGTCCCCCAATCTTCCACCTTAGACTTTTCCATCAATCTTCTGGCACCTTCAGGTTTGGGACAAGGGAGGGTTGCTTTGAGACAGAATAACAAAAATCTTTCCTCACTGCTGTAGTCCCTTCTTGGCTAACGCTGGCTGACCACTATCCTGCCACGAAGGCAGGCACCCCAATGCTCAACCTTTCATGGAATTGATGTGGGTATTCCTCGAAGACTTCGGAATTCCACTCTTCACCATTCCTCCACAGAGACGATGACCTTTCTGACCCTCTCCTAGCTTCACAATCCACCCCGCAGATTTTTCTCAAGATGACTTTAATCTGGTTACCCTGTGGGGTAGCCTTGCTCAACCATGAGATAATTAATCCCCAGTGTCATAATGCATTCCATGTATGAGATAAATTAACTTCTCTCCCATGCATATAGAATGATACTAGTTATGTACCATCCTTGGGAGGAGTAAGACAGAGTCACTCAAATCACTTTGTGATTCTGACTGAGAAAGATTGCTGGGGTATCTACTTGACCCACAGGAAATCCATGTGTCCTTATTACCTGCACCCCAAATTTTGCCAGAGTCATCTGCTGTCCTCTATTCATTACCATCACAGAAAAACAGAGCCAACTTCCTTTGTTCCAGATTTGCAAGGAGAGAAGCAGGTGCCAGTCTCTGTGTTCATGTAGCCCCTCCAAACTCCAGGGAGGACATGTCAGTCTCTCTCATTACACTGCCCTTTATAAGAGTATAAGGAAGCTTACAAACTTCTTCCTTTCGACAAGCATCTTGTGTGTATGTGCGTTCACGAGTCTGTGTGTGTGCACATGTGTGTGTGTCAGGTTATGTATGTATAGTACTTACAACTATTCCTGGAACTTTGTAAGTACTAAATAAATGCCTGCTACTATCTAGACAAAAATATTTTATCTCCAAGTTGGAATATAGTTATTCACTTATAATCTGCATACAAATATTTCATTCCATGTATTATCCGATAATTACTATGCATTTCCAAGGCATTTTTCATGGTTACATTTAAACAATGAATAAGATTTAAACTGATCATGAGGTAAGTAAGGGCTCTCCTAAAGGAGTTTGACTGGAATGATCAGGAAACTAAAGAAATCTGACAAACCTGACTCTTTACCGGCACGGTATCCACTTTATATCTGGCACCATCTTTGACCACAAGCTGCCTCTCTGCATTTTCAGTAACAATTGGCTGCTCCTTAGGATCAGATGATATTTGATATCCAACAGCCACGTCTCCGAACGTGCCAGCAAGCCGGGTTACATTAATCTGGATGAATCTACTAAGGTTCTGCCCAATAAGTACTGACTGGCGATCTGCATACAGAGCAAACACTCCATGCGGGTCATCATTTGCAGAAACAGAGAACTGTGTGATGCATTTTTCCAGATCCAGTTCTGCTCCTCCCTCTATAGAAACAAGCTGGATCACAAAATCTTCCTCTACCTCAGGTATATCATCTGGTAGCAAATGAACATCAAAGCTCACTTCACTTTCTCCATCAGCAATGGTGAAAAATCCTTTTGTAGAGAGAAAGTCTCCACTCATTTCAAATTCACTACTTATTTCCCAGTAAACCTTAAATAAAAGGAAAAAAAAACCAACAACATTATATAATTCAATAATTTAAATCAAAATCCTTTAAATTAGTTTTCCTCCATAATATACAAAAAATAAATTTTAATTGAGACTCATTATTCAAAGCCAAACTCTCCAAGCAGTTAGTTAGTTGAGAAAGTATGGGGAGTGACGTCAGCATCATGAAAGTATATTAATTCTTTCAGGCTGTCATCTGCAATTTTGCAGGACAAGATTATAAAAATCTCATTTTGCCTACTTCTAAAATAATAACAATTTGAAGAGATAAAGAGGAGCAAGTTAATATTAAAACGCCAGGACCACAATTTCAATAATGAACCACAGACAATATTTAAAGGTAAAAAGTGAATAATCTGAAGTTTCACATCAAAATTTGTTTTTGTTTTTTCAACCAAAATAAAATACCTATAAGATTTCAAGAATTAAGTTATTTTCCCAGAATTTTTTGGCCTCTAAACCATAAAGCTTCAATTGAACAAGTACAAGTTACAGGAAGAGAGGTAACTTTATAGAGAAATTTCACAAAATGTTTTTCTAGAAAACAAGTAACTATGACCCATTAGAAAAATATCCTGATTATTTACAAAGTCATGTTCTGTCTTAGAAAACAGTTGCTAAATGGAAAAATTACATTGAGAAATAAAGCCCTAAAGAATCTATTAAGCAATTTACAAAAATCATTGAGAGATTTAAGTAGGAAAACCTTCATGTTATAGCAAACAAGAAAATACAAAATAGTTAAGTCATGCTCTTCATAATTAATTGTGATTAAGATCTTTTTAATCTATTTGTAATAGAATTTAGAGATTGCTAGAGGTGATGCTGACTGGAGTGCTCAAAGGTACTTAAATGAACCTTCTCAGCTTCTCTGAAAACTCATGCCACTTCAGTTTATCAAAGATTTTAACCAGAACAAGGCAGTTTTTCTGTCTCTCTCAACCATGTTTGTTGGGCAAACTGCTGTTCAAAAATCAAATGAAAAATGATACCGTAATCTTTCCAAAAGTGCCCTTAACTCTTTTGACAAAGAAAGTAATGACCAGGGGCCCTTCCAGAGCTAATGGCTCCAAATAAGTCTTCACAGATAAAGATTCTGGAGCAAACTGTATCACTCCGTTGGGATCACCAAACTTCTGTATCTAAAAATAGAAAGAATGCAGAGTGGATGATGGGTATCATTATGAATGAAAATATAGTATCCAACATGTTAATACATAGATAGCTGAAGAAGTGAAAGAAACATAGAAATAATACTTGAATATAATCTACCTAGCTACCTAATTTTTAAAAACCTTTACTATACTGATTGTTATCTAAAACAAGCAGGTTTTAATCTCTAAGAATAATGGGGTAAGTGTCCAAAAAACTACAATTTGCAGAATCTCAAAAGGACAGTACTTTGATGCCTGAATTTATCTTTATTTGCCTTATGCTTGTTTTATTTAACTGGTTAACTTTAGCTAACTTTTTTCTACTGGTTATAATACCATATGGAGAGAAGCTCATAGGCCTTAGGATAGTTAGTTTTATGTGTTAACTTGGCTGGAACATGGTGCCCAATTTTTTGGTAAAACTCTCGTCTCAATGTTGCTGTGAAGGTATTTTGTAGATGTGATTCATATTTACAATCAGTTGACTTTAAGTAGATCATTCTGGTTAATGTGTGTGGGCCTCACCCAATCAGTTAAAGGTCTTAGTAGCAAAATCTGGGGTTTCCAGAAGGCATTCTGCCGCAAGACTGAAACTTAGGAATCCTGCTTGTTTCCAGCCTGCTTGCCTGCCCCACAAAATTCAAACTCAGGACCACAACGGTAACTCTTTCCTGGGTTTCCTGCCTTCTCGACTGCTCTACAGACTTTGGACTTGTTGACTCCCACAAGCAATCAAAACTCACCCACCCCACCCTTACTCTTTTTCTCTGGAGAAATCTGACTGATACTGACCCCAGACAAGAGTATTTCCCAAACTTAAAAGAAGATATTCAGTTCTCTGCATTGTTTTCAGTAGCCCTGGTCCATGCACTTTCCGCCCCCGATGGACTGGGTGGTTCATACCAAATATACTAAATTCAGATCTAATTCAACACGTTGTTGTGCTAAGTAAGCAACTGCCATTCTTCCTTCAAACAATCTGACTTGTAACTAGTTAATACTTTTTATGTATGTTGATGGCAAGGATATCCAGTGTTTAAGATGATATAACAAATACCTCCTCCTTGAAAGTGCCAAATATTCCCAAAACACCAAATTTCCTTAAAGAGTGTAAAGTAAGTTATTTCTCATTATATAAAGCCTTTAAAAAAAAATAATACCCATAATCAGACTATGTAAGAAACTAATATAACAACCATAGGAATTATTGACTTCATTGGTTTGGTAACTTTCAATTCATCATAAGCCTATAGAGTTTCGATAAATGTAAATTCAGTTTCTCATAACTCTATTAAATTCAAAAATTTGTGGAAAATAAAGTCAAACTTACTGTTAATGTAACATCTTTAGCTCTGGAGTCCAATTTTGCTTCTCCTTTCACAAGTTTAAGGTTAATAATGAAAGTCTCTTCAACTTCAATTTCTTCATGAGGATAGATTTTCAGAATTATAGTTCTCACGCCACCTTCTCCTTCTCCAAAGTAGAAGGACCCACTCACTGGGTCTGCAATGTCTTTGTTCTGTGCTGGTAATGCTTCCTGAGAATTAGGTCCTAATATCTCCCAGTTCACCTACAAGGTGTTTGTTTTTTTAACAGAGATGATCAGTTTTAAACTAAGAAGTACTCTGCAGGATGTGGAGTATTAGAAAAAAAACATATACATATATGTGAAAATTACTCCAGAATATCTCCAGCAAATTCCTAGGTATCAACTCATGTTGCAAATATAAACTGCATACCTACAGAATATCAGTTTTCATGAATAAAAATGTCTAACAAGAAAAGAAAATTCTGAATTTCTGGTCATTTTTCATCATCACAGGATAACAAAAATATAAAAGTACATATTTAAACACATACATAATGGAAAAATAGAAATATTTTCTAAATAAATGAGTACAACATTGTCTTCCTATGTGCACAGGTTCTGCAACCAAAACCTATTTGAATAAGACAATAAAACCATGTGAAAAGTCTACTGTGTGTGCAACCTCTTCTAAATATACTTAAATAAATTCCTAATATAAAGTGATCTAAGGAACAAAAAGAACAAACTAATCAAAAACAGACTCACAAATATAGTGAACAATTTGGTGACGGACAGAGGGGAGGGGGATTGGGGGTCTGGGAAAATGGTGTGAAGTGTTAAAGAAGTACAAATTAGTAGTTGATAGTTGGGCACGGGGATGGGGAGCACGGCAGAGGGAACGCAGGTAGCATTAATACGATGGCTAAGTGGAGGGCCAGGGGAGAAAGGGAGCAACTGAGAGGATCATTTTATGAACTATATAGATGTCTAACCAATGTACTATATACCTGAAACTAATGTAAATAAATAAATTTTTTAAAAAATGAACAGAAATTTTTGTAAATTATTATTAAAAACAAATTTTTATAATGAATGTAAAGCTTTTAAAGCTTCTGTCAAGCTTCAAATTTTTTATAATGAATGTAAAGCTTTTAAAGCTTCTGTAAAGCTTCAAATTTTTATAATGAATGTAAAGCTTTTAAAGCTTCTGTAATTTAAAATTGTACACTTTTCATGTCCATGAAGAATGACAGTTGGGCACTTCTCTTTGCTTCTTTTATCTTTCATCAGCATTGGACACAACTGACCACCTCCTTTTTCTTAAAACGTTGCATCCTGTCTCTCTTGGCTTATGTAATATTTACATGATACATACCTTACTAGGCTTCCTCTTCCTTTACTTCTCAATCTTCTTTGCTGGCTCTCCTTCTACAGAACCCTAAATGCTGGGAGCCTGGGGCTCAAGTCTGTTATCCTTCACATGTCTTTCTACTCTGCTTAGGCCACACAGTTTCAAATGCCTCCATATGTGTCCACATCTTCTGAGTCTGTAGCCCTGAACTCTAGAACCAATGCTTGCACATCGCTCTGCCTACCTGGTCCCTTCAATGGGATGTCTAGTAGCTATCTCAAATTAACATGGCCAAAACAGAACTCTTAATCCCACATACCCCCCAAACCCTGCACCAAGCTCCTGCATCTCAGTAAACAGCACTGTAATTTAACCAGTTGCTCAAACATTATCCTCAATTCCTTTCTTTTCCCCAGCCTCCAAGAGTTCTATGAACTTTTCTTCCAAAACACAGTGTCTATTCACTTCTCACCATCTCCATCTCCACCCTTGTCTGAGCTGCTAGCTTTGCCTGGACAAGAGTGGGCAAGAGCCTCCTAACTAACAGCCCTTCCTGTTTCTAATCTGGCTTCTTGACAGTCTATTTTCCTCACAGTTGTCATAAATGAGCTGCTTAAAATAACCACCCAGTGATATAGACATTAGTCCCCTGCTTACAATTTTCTAACATCATTCTACCTGCACTTAGCATTAAATCGTTAACCTCTTTAAGACATTCCCTGTGATCAAACATCTACTAACCCCATTGATCTATCCTGTGCTGTTATCCCAGCACCTCCAGGCCCCCCACCACATGGACCTCTCTGGACCTCAAGCATGCCAGGCTTGTAGATCTGCACTGGCTATTCCCCCTGCCCAAATGTTCTTGTCCCTAACAATGTGACCACTTATTTCAAATCATCCAGCGTTCCGCTTGAATATCACACTCTTATCATCCAAACTAGAGTAGCCGGCAGGTCATCCGCAACTCTCAATTTTG
>NW_006436298.1:21056992-21058560 GCF_000325575.1 Pteropus alecto | reverse complement strand
CAAATAATTTTATTTTTATTTATTTGTTTATTGTTCTGAAAACCCTACTAGAACAGAGATGAGTTCTGTCTTATTCACCAGTGTGTTCTCAGTGCCCATAACATGAAAAGCATTTAACAAATACTTGTTGAATTAATGCATTTTATCAGAATCCATCATTTAATTTCTCAAGTGTTCCCTGAGGACAGCTGTATGCCTCATATTTTCATGTACCTCACAGGGCTTGGAAGCTATTTTATACCTACTAAGTAATTAAGAAACATTATTGTTTGTAAATAAATAAATGAACACATTTGATAAATAAGAAAATCTAACTCCAAATTCAACTATCAGAAATGATTTTTAAAACTATGAAAATAATAACTCTACCTGAATCTCTCCCAAGAGTCCTCCAGTCCGCTCCAGTACCAAGGATAAAATCAGTGTGGAATTCGGATTAGGAAGAGAAATTTCGCTTTGATTGAGAAATCTTACAACACCAAAAGGAGAGTCATTCTTGGCAATCGTGATTCTGCTCACTAGGTGGCGCCCAAGCACCGCTCCACCAGTAGCTCCAACAAGCAGAATTTCAATGGTCTCTGCAAATTCACTGCATAGCAAGAAGCAATTCTGTTAGTCTAAACATATTAAAATGCTTCTAAAATCCAAATAACTACTCATTTTCCAAATTGGTCATACATATTCAAGGCACAGTAGTCACACACCAAGTGAGAAGAAGAGGGTGCTCAGCTAGAAGCATGAATGATCAACTTCAATATTACATAATCTGGCTGTTATTAGACCCTCTTTGTAACTGCTTAATGCATTAAAATATTACACAATGATTCCACATTCTGATTCGATTTTTCAAATCTAAAGGGAACAAAAATTATTTCCTCTGAAAAAAGTGACATATACAATCACAATGGTCTCCCAATCCTTTTTTCCTTACCCCAGCATCCCTAAAAGTCCTCACTTGTTTCTCAATGAGCACATGTATAATCTAAAATTCTATTATCAGCGCAAAACATAGGTAAAAATTAAAACACAATATTCATGCTCTATGTAACATGCCCATATTACAGTAGTCCCCCTTGTTCAAGGTTATGCTTTACAAGGTTTCAGTTACCCGCGGTCAAACACAGTCCAAAAATATTATACGGAAAATTTCAGAAATAAACAATTAATAAGTTTTAAATTGCACGCTGTTCTGAGTAGCGTGATGAAATCTCCCACTGACCTGCTCCATCCACCCAAGACATTAATCATCCCTTTGTCTAGCATATGTATACACTACACACCTGCTAGGCACATAGTAGCTGTCTTGGTTA
The DNA here is from genome assembly GCF_000325575.1 of Pteropus alecto. NCBI lineage: Eukaryota > Metazoa > Chordata > Mammalia > Chiroptera > Pteropodidae > Pteropus > Pteropus alecto. The sequence goes on along the minus strand of NW_006436298.1, from coordinate 21,057,250 downwards.
TCAGATCAATTGTCCCAGTATCACGGCGCCTCTGTTTAAGTAACTTCTACAGTAGCTTAACACTAGGTCACAATGCCTATGTCATTTACCTCACTTCATCTCATCATGTAGGCATGGTATTGTCTCACATCATCACAAGAAGGATGAGTAGAGGGCAATAAGATATTTTGAGAGAAAGGCAGATCACATTCACATACTTATATTACAGTATATTGTTACAATTGTTCTATTTTATCATTAGTTATTGTTGATAATCTC
>NW_006436298.1:21041122-21056954 GCF_000325575.1 Pteropus alecto | reverse complement strand
GGGAAAAGCATAGTATATTATCGAGTTCGGTGCCATCTGCAGTTTCAGGCATCCACTGGAGGTCTTGGAACGTATCCCCCATGGATAAGGGGGAAGTACTCTATTTCTGATATCATTAAATAGTATTACCTTTCATTGTCATCAATGATGGAGACATTTATAAAACTTAAGCTCTGCCCATGCTGAAAAATGACTGAACTGTCATGCAATATATAATCGACACCACTGGGAGCTGCAGAGGAGTTCTGAGAGATGAAATCAGCTGTCACATGACCATATGTTCCATGCAGCCTCAGCACTGGAATCAGGATCATCCCGACATCTTCATCCACTGTAGCAGGAATTTGTAATTAACTGGTATGACAGATGAAGCAGCCAACTTTTATAAAATTCAGTCAAATTAAATGTGGCAATTAAATATAATGGAACAATACAAGCATTCAATTTGTCCATCATTTGTTTATCACTTTAAAAAATGATTAAAAGTGAAATTTTTGTGACTTATTTTTTAAAAAAGAGTATAGTTTGTCACAAGTTGAATTATAGTGAACAGTGTAAGTTAGAATTTAAATAACCTATTTAATCATTAGCATAGTCAGTCTTCTTCTATGTGCCCCATACAAATAATTGATCCTTCATTAGAAAGTGGATATTCCTTGATTTTTCTAATCATAAAATAAAAATATTTCAATAATCCTAAGTTGCTTCATTCCTAACCATTCAGCTTTGGCACACATAAGTAAAATTCAAGACTGTCCAAAAGTAATTAAAAATATATTTTTAAAATAAATGTATAAATATATAAATGCATATACAAATACATATAAAAGTATATACGTATGTATGTATATACACACACGCACACACATCAGAGAAAATTTACGTATAGGAATTCAAACTGAAAACGTCATGCTCAGGTACACTGTAATTCAGAAAGTGATGGTAAATTTACAAAGAAGGTTACCGAACCTACCTTCGAAGGCAGTATACCTTGGGTCAAATTCAATGATGCCCTCTGCGTTATCGTTTTTCATTATTGTGATTTGGACAGTGGAGATGTTTCCTATTTCAGGAGGCTGATCTACCTGAAGTCCATTTTCTTGGATGGTAAAATCATACCCTCTTCAAAGTCATAAAAAATAAAATAAAATGAGTACATAACTGCCTAGCATGAAGTGAAGGGTCCTCTTAGCTCCTATAACACAGTCCTATGAAGCATTTTAATACTTTTAAAAATCCCCAACACTAAAATATTTTTTCTTTTCCTGAAATGATGTTTGAAACAGAAATCTGTGCTGCTCGCAATTATCATTGCCTGCATGAAACCAAAACTAATATATAAAGTTATTAAATTTAGGCAGTGGAAAGATAATAAAACTATAAGAAAATTGGGAAGAAGTTGTAAAATGAACCTCTGGGGCTAGGAATGCACTGCTGATCACATACTACAGTAATGGACCAAAATAAGAATGTACATTAAACTGCAGTGCATTCAGAGACGGAAACCAGCAGGGCTCAACATTTACAGTGTTAGGCTGAAAGAGTTACTTTACAGAAATAATGAGTGGCATGCCACTAAAGAAATTTCAAACTAAACCTTCAAGATTCAAGAAAATATTTTAATATCTGTGGAAACCAATTATAATCAATTCTTTAATATAAATGATAGTTTACCTATCTGATGACATATTTACGCAAATAACATTTTTTTTAAAAAACTGATATTATTCCCATCAAAGAAAAGTTCTCACTTCCATAGTTTTATATCATTTTAATTCCTAAAGCTAAAAGATGACACTAAACCACTGTAGTCTTTCCTTCAATTCCTAAATTCTATTTACCTGGCATGTTTTACTCTACCTAGTTTTGAAAGGTTGAAAGCTGGTTAATATGATTACATATAAGGCAAAATTAGAAAACTAGGAATTAAAATACTAAACGATAAGGGTAACTTAGCGGTAGTCTGAGATGCACTGTAGGTAAACTGATCATCATCATTTAATAACAAAGCAGTAAATTTTCCAGCAACTAGGTAAAATAGATTTATAATACCTTCCTTCACAGAACAAAGGAAGTCTAGAAGTTCATCTGGAAGAAAAAACTTATTTCCTCAGAATTAAACTTAAGTATGAGCTGCTTTTTTACAAAGAGGGCAAATGCCACCAGTCCTACTTGGTCAATAACACGGATACCAAATTTCACCTATTTAATTAAAATAGTCAGTGCCAGCTCAAATTTTAACACATTCAGTATAAGTACAAATTCATTCTCATCACCAGAAACACAATCATTTTAGGGGAAATTTAAGATTTGAAGTGTATGCAAGCCCATAATATTTTTTTCCCAGGAGGAATGATATGTACTCTAAGTCATTCCAGGAAATATTATAGTTTAAAAAAGCTTTAAAAGCATGGCATTTACATAACAAATGCAAAAACATTTTCATGCACAAGAAAAATCTCTTTAGAACTTATATAAATGCAAATGTTATTCTAGTTGAAGGTTTTGTAGAAGCTGTCAGTGCAGAGGTTCTCCTGGGCTGCTCAACATGTAGGAACTCGATAAAGGTGCTTCCCACCCTTGTCAATCAAGTCACTTTCACTAAATCAGAGAATGAGAGGGCCTCCATATGGTCAATTCTAGATCTTCAATGAAAACATGGGGCACATTAATGACTGACATCCTCTGATTCAATTTTTTTTACACTTTAAAACAGCTATTAGGCAAGCATTCACCCACAGAGAAGATACTACAGTCTTCAGAGATTCCAAAAAGAAATCTCTCACTCCAGCCCATTCACAGGTATAATGATGGAGACAGGGGGGAAGCAAATTCCCCAAAGCCAGCTGACCTCTGACCTAGAGAACAATTACCCTATTTCCTTACCAGATTACTACACACCCATAGCATGTTCAATTCTCAGGGCTGTCCAGAGTGATTTCACACAACAAAAACACAGCTTTCAACTTTCAAGGAAAAAAATTATATTTTAGGATAATGCAGAGTTAATAGTTTTTGTCATAATTTCCTACCTTGTTCAAATGTCACATAAAATTATGAAAAAGTAGAGAAAGAACTATTTTACAGATCAGTATTAATCCCTACACAACCTAGCATTTACTCTTTCTCTCTTTCTGTTTTATTTTCTTTTCCTATTTTTCTTTGCTACTTTACCTTCCGAGGAGTTCCACTTTAGTAATCACTAGAGAGAATTCCTCCGGGCCTTCAGGAAGGCCGTCATCAAGTATTTCAATCTGCACGCTTTTCATCATCTCCTGTGCTTCGAAGAGGAGCTCCCCTGGTGCAGGGATGAAATCCCAGCCCGCCTCTGCTGTCCCACTCACGGTCTCATACCAGAGCCTCACGCGGCCGAAAGATCCGCCTGATCGGACGACTGTGATGTTCGCCTAGGTGAGCAGAGGTGTTTTTTGTTTTGTTTTGTTTTTTTTGACTTGGATGATTAATCTACTGGACAGTACTTAATTTAGCCTCTAATTCTATTTACCAGGATTATGTTTAAATTATATATAAATTTGTAAAAGTATATAAATTGCATGTTAAAAAATGTTAGAAGCTAATTAATCGGTTTGTGAAAACTTTGGAATATGAACAAGGAAACACATTTTAAAGATCACTCACAATATAAAAAAAAAAAATGATACTTCATAGTTAAAGGATTTCACACTCTACCCTTTGTGCTTCTTCTGCCACTTGAAGTTGCTCACGTGAAAAGGCGAATCGGCCATAGGGAAAGTCACTGGACACCACTGTGATATTGGCAGTGCTGCTGGATTCACTCAGTATCCCCCCCTCACTGACTCCAGTGAGCTGAAACTCATAGAAATGCTTTTCCTCAGGAATGTCATCATCCAAAGCCTACAGGACAAAGAGAGCCATTAGTAGGCAGAATCTATAATATTTAAAGAAAAAACCTATCACATAAGCAACAACAACAAACCCTGGATATTAACCACCTCCTACGACCCCACCTGACACACGCACCCCCCTAAAGGGCATAACAGAAACCAGTAATATTAATACCTGTATCACTACAATTGCCGCAGACTGTCCATCTCGCATTGTCAGTTTTCCCGACGTTTCGGCAAATTCCCCTGTGGATGCAGGGGATATTCTCCAGTACACTGTGACCTCCCCCCATATCGCTGGGCCACGAACAAGGCTACAACAATACACACATATATATTCAATATGTTTTTTATTGAAGAAACTTTCCCCAGATATTTCCTATGTATTTCAACAATAAACAATTTTCATGTATTTCAGAAGCATTATACATTTAAATAACCTTATCTAGCAACTATAAACCAAAAGAAAGTCTTATAATTCCAACATAACACTCAAAGTACTGAACTCATGTAAATCTGCTGGAGGATAATACTGGCAAAAGCTGAACACTAAAATTGGAAGGTTTAAAGGAATTTAAAAAAAATTTATAGACTTGCACTTAATACACAAGGTACTAAACACGAATAGCCTAACAAAGCTCTCCAAAGAACAGGAAACACTTCACACATGCAATGCTAATGGAAAAACTAACAAAAAGGTAAAGTTTTAACTCAAATTCAGCTACTTCATTAATACCTGATGTCCTAATCCTTATGAGAAAATCTATAATAAAGTTGCCTATGATCATCCTATAGTTATACAATAGGCCCTAATTTTAGGATACTTAGGATCATAACATGCTTGCTCCAGGTGACTTTCTAAGGAATAACTTTGTAGCTAAGACACACAAGCTTACAGAGATGAAGTAACTCTCTTATTTCAGATGGTTAGTGATAGACGGGGCTGAAACACAGATGTCCTTGGCATGGGTTGTTCAAATCACCCAAGAAACAGACACCTCCTCATGATCTAACTTCAAGATAGGTCAGGATATGTCTTCAACTTTTACCAAAAATGTGTTCTACTCTTCACAGGCTGTTACAAACATATCAAATAACAATGCTTAAAGAATATGTATGTATTGAGAACGGTGTATTTAAGGCATAAAAACACTAATTATTTACATAAAACTCTACCCTAGGCAAAGAAAAATGATGAAGTCCTTACCTGATGACAGCAGTGCCATTATATTTTGCTGAAGGTTCCCCAATGAAGACATGAGTAGAGGATGGCGCTATCCCAACTTCTTGCGAAGCTCCCTTATCTCCCCGAATGATTATTGATGCGCTACCTAATATGAAGATAATACATGTACAGCTTATGTAGCAAATTCATGTATTCACTTAGTATATGTCTGGCAACGTTCTAAGTGCTTTACATATACTAATCTTATGAGTTAATCTTCATGACAATCATACAAGTTAGGTACCAGAATTATCCTCATTTTACTGATAAAGATGTTTAAGCATACTGAGGCATTCAAGACACTGAGACAAATAATTTGTCCGAGATCACATTTTAGTGAAAGGGGCAGGAGAAAGTAGGTAATAATTCCACTATCACCCCCATGATAAGCAAGTACTCTTCTCCCGTTTGCATTAATCCACTTCTACAGTAACCATTTTGCAGCTCACTGTAATTGGCTATCTGGCTGGCTATGTCTATTAGTTATGTGGCAAAAGCAAGAATTCTTTGGGGTACTTTTTATTTTTAATTTTCTGACTTATTTGCTTGTAAGCATGTCTAAGAATATATCAAAATTCCTACTAAAATAGAAATAAAAACCATGTCAAGTAATTTAAGTCATATTATAATTTGGCAGTAGCTTCAAAATTGTTTCCAGAAGCACGCATTAGAATTTTGTGAAACAAAGGACTGGATTATTGTACTCTCACTTTCTGTGACAATGGATTAATGAAACCAAGAGTGGTTTGTCATGTGCAAGTATGTCTCAGTTAGAAGTATATTATGAACTTTTTTATATTAATAAATGATTTACCATGATCCACTGGTATATACTTGTTCTTGTATCTACTTATCCTATATGACATTAACTCTCATATGTATTTTGAGATGATGCAGACAACCGAGCTAACTTCTGCTTACAGAAGAATAATGTGCAATGACATGATTCTCAATGACAGGCTTGTTGGAAAGCACTCCAGATAAAAATGCAAGATTACCTATCCTAGGTATATACAGTGATACTCTACAATTTTGAGAATTTCTTTGACCACAGAATTCTGCTTTTCTGGCCACAGACCCTAGTATAGATAGGATGGAGCTATTGATGGCAAAAAAGTACATGCAGCAGTAACTAAGTTTTCATATGAAAGTTGTTGTGCCATTTTTTTATGCTTACTATTGTTTGTACCACAATGAAATCATTTAGAACCATTAATCCTTTCTCTCCATTTCTAAGAAACAAATTTTCATATGAATCATAGGCAATGAAAATTATGTCTGTTTCTGAAATGTCAAAATATCTAAGTAATTACTTTCTGATGAAAATAGGTAAAGATAGGCTGGAATAGGCATAATAATATGCTTTTTAAAAATAACATCTTAATACAAAAGTAATATGAGGTCATTGTAAATATGAGTAAAAAATATAGGGATTCAAAAACCACTATCAACATTGCAAGGAAATAATTCCAAACATATTTATGACATGCACATGGCAAAAATGGGATTACATGAACATGTAGTTATTAAGCCTGCTTTATTAACATAAGAATTACCCATGGAATTGTGTTCTGAATTTTTAATGTAATTAAGGCTTTTGCTGCCATAACCTTTTGAATAGTATTTTGTTATATTTAGATCTTTGAGGAAGCCTCCAGATTTTATTTGACAAACATTGCTAAAATAAACACCTTTATTTTTTTAAGTCACACAGCTAAGTTGTATGAAATCTTTATTTGACGTACGGCCTTACTAAGACCAGGCATTGTGATTTTAGTTTTAAAAATTCTTTAGCTGTAATACAGGTGGAAAATGACAGCTTTATATTTTTGTAAAGATTTTAGGAATCATAAAACCATTTTTCTGAGAATCTACTTTTTAATTTAAAAAAATGTGAATTTCTCTTACCTTTTACTGGAGATATTTCTACCTCATCTGTTGATATCAGCTGAATGGTGAAACGCCTGTCCTTCTCCAACAAAGCATCTTGAAGTGTGTGCAGTACAATGGTCTTCTGAGATTCAGTCTACATTGAATAAAAGGAATAATACATTTTCCAGATTGACCAAAGCCAAATTTTGCATGTTTTTATGAGCATGATGATGTTTATGCCCATAAGCATTTTTTAAAGTGTATCCTTTTTGTCTCCAAGAATTTTGAGTTGCTTCTAAAGAGTATTACTATAAAAAATTAGCTCTGACTATAAATCCTGTTCAGGTTCTTAACAGGAAAAAGGGGAGAAAAATAACATAGTCTCTAAATTTACTGAAAATTTTCAATCATTAAAAACCTAATCTCTTAAAGAGAGCTAAATGGTCACAGAATGATGTAAAGATCAAGGTCATAGGTTTAATACTTATGAAGGTTAAGGTTATCTTCCTATTACTCATTCTGACTCTGCCCTCCGCTTATTCCTACTTCCAATTCCTTCCAATTCCACAGGTTTTGATTTCCAGAATGCTCACTATGATTCCTTCCTTTTCTTATCTTACACTTAACTCACTAATTTCCTGGAACATCTATTAAGTTTTCAGTACAGGCTGGAAGAGAAAGAATAGAGGAAAGCAAATATAGAGAGGACAACTAGATTAATACTTCAAAGACATAACCATGACAGATATCATTTTTATCTACCCTTTCCTCTGCATGCTGATAAAACAACTCCAATTTGTCCTATGCATCACTGATTAATTTTCTGCAGTTTAAATTCTGTTGTTTACTCCTTTTCGTGTACATCTTAGTTCTGCAACTGCATTTTTTCTTTGAGATTTTTAATATTAAAAAAGCATTATTTTAATTGCTTCATCCAAGCTATTTTCTCTTTCATAGTTCCTGATTCTTGTTTTACAATATCTGTACTTTTAAAAGAATTTTGTAAGAGCTTCTAAGAAAATGTATACTACTGTCTCAGACCTTATTAAATGTATTCATGGAAAAATCTATAATTCATAAGATGCAATGAATCACTGCCATCCTCTTTACTTTCTGCATATTTTGAATTGGAGACTCTGATTGTGTGTCTGAGCTACAAAGCATTAGGATGAGACATTGTATGTCAAAGCTGGATGAACCAGAACAGTGAGGCTGTTATGCAGTTGTACATGAAGTGTGCCAGGTTGCTGACCAAAAAACTAGATGGAGAAAGTCAATTCCAGACTAACCTACAAACCCATCCTTCTTGCACACAACTCTGAGAAAGGACGGCCTTATTTACTGGGGGAAAAGATCAGACTATGGACCATTTTGGTCTGAATGTCCTGCTCAAAACCGGAAAACCTTCCTAATTTTCTGGAAAGTAGGTCTAGCACTTAGAATCTGGTAATTGGGAAATTACTGCTCATTATTACTGAGGAAAATCTTTACAGAAATTTGAAAGTAATTTCTAAATTCCTCTCAGGCCAGATGAGAAGTTTTCAGATCATGGCTAGGACATGAAACCCGGGTATTTCTTGAATCACCATCTATCAGAATCTGAGAAATGAGTGGATGAAATATCTGCAACATCTGGCTTGACATCATTAATGTCATTAGAGTAACCAATACCTCAAGAATGGTGGCAGAATGTCTAAGTGACAAATCGATTGCCAGAGAGCATTGCTGATTAATTCCTTAATCACTTATCAGAAAACTGAAAGAAAAAAAAGAATTTGTTTCTGTGTTGTTTGGTGATGAAAGCTCTTTTCTCTTGTTTGTGTTTGTGTGTGTATGTGTGTGTGTGTGTGTGTGTGTGTGTGTGTGTGTGTGTGTGTGTGTGTGTGTGTGTGTGTGTGTGTGTGTGTGTGTGTGTGTGTGTGTGTGTGTGTGTGTGTGTGTGTGTGTGTGTGTGTGTGTGTGTGTGTGTGTGTGTGTGTGATTCTCCCCTTCTCCCCGCCACAGTGCATATAATTTCAAAAAAAGTCCAGACATAGTGAATACTATCATAGGCATTCATAAGTAAGGCTATGGAAAAGAAAATCAAACAAGGACAAATTAGAGAAAAACTCTCAGAGTCCTGATGGTGACGATACCTCATCAAAATGAAGTGTCCCGCTCAGAGGACTGAGATCACCTTTAGCCGTCTCATCTATAGTCCACTGAAGTTGGACCGCTCCTTTTCCTTCTGGGGACCGGACGACTGTCAATGTCACATATGAATCAGGGTCATCAGATAAAAGGGATTCATCAACCATGATCTGAAAGAAAGAAAATCCAGTAAGGTTAAAAAGGGAGCTGGAAAAACAAACAGAATCTTATTTTGATTTGCAATTTTTGAATTGAGAACTCATCCATGTTATGTGTCAGAAAAAAATGTTTTACCAAACCTCATTTCCTTTTTGCCTGAGACAGTCAGCTATTTGGCATTTCCTAGTTACTCCTGCAATTAGGTAAAGCATGTGACTGAATTCTGGCCAAAAGAATACAGGCAGAAGTGATTTATGCTAACAGTTTGGCCATCAACTTCCCACACAATCTTCCACGCTCCTTCTTCCTCCATTTGACAGGTGACTAGAAGGGACTCCCAGGATCCAGAGGAGGACAGAACCACACAATGGAACGAGTCTGTTACCCAAGATGCCACATGGAGAATAGGTGTCCGTAAGATCCAAACTAGGAACACTAATATAGGATTCTTGCATGAAGAAGAAATAGACTCTGACTATGTTAAGGAAGTGAGATTTGGGGTTCTTTTTATGACAGTCAGGCATCCCACAGACCTAAACTGCCCTCTAAATTATCTGAAGTTTGCCAACTTTAATAAGTCCAAATTTAAAAGAGAATTTATTACTAACATGACAAAGAGAAAAAAATTCAGTATGTGAAGGTACCTATACTATTTATTTTGTACATTTTGTATTAAGAGTACTGCTTCAACTGAATTACATATATTGACTCTGTGAAGCAAAGTCCATATTGAGCATTTACCATCTACCTGCTATATAAATACAAAATATAACACAATGCTTTCATTTTCAAGACAGACAGACACCAACAAACATATAATTTAATCTTGTTTTGTTTTTTCCATGAGATTCTGAATTGGTGCCAACAGTAGGGATTTGGAGCCAAGTGATATTTATTGAGTTTCTATTATATGTCAATTCTTATACATTCTTTATCTTATTTAAGCCTCACAGAAATCTGAGGGCCGGATATATATTCACATATTCGGAGAAGAGGAGCCTAGAATCTAGTTGAGATGTTTTGACTCCACACTCAGTGCTATTTATACCACTCCTCAGAGGCCGGAAATATTAAATAAGAAACAAAGTGAGAAAGAAAAAAATCCATTGTAAACAAACTGCATATGTAAGTCCTTTTTGTTTCTATAGCTAATAACAGTTTAGATTTCACAAGTAGCTTTCCATGAGCCTCTGCTATTCCTAGTGCTTTGGTATACTTAGCACATTGCCCTTGTGAGCAGCTTATTAATTTTGACAGATTTATAGTAACAACCTCCTCTCAACGCTGAACCTAATCTGTTTCATCAAATAATGCTAACAGAATGTTCACTGTGTGCACAATATTTTATATTTTAGATATATATTAAAAGATAAACTCCATGTTATCAAGAGCTGTTGGCAGTAAGAAAGATAGGATATAAGGAAAGTAGCCACAGAAAGCTGATAACAACCTACTACTAGTACTAGCTACAATAAAAATAACAACTGACACCTATTGCGTATAAGACCCAGTTATAAGCACTTCACGTATATGAACTCATTTACTCCTCACAACAAAGGTTATGAAGGATAACACAGTAGAGTTTGGGTGACCTAACTCCTACGCTTAGACTGTAAGACAAATTGGAAGTTTGAGGCTATTACAATAAGATATGAGTTCCCAGACCAAGGGAGCACTGAAGTTTATGCACTAAAGTAGTTGAGATAAAATGAATAAACAAAAATTATTTATGAATAGTAATATCCTCTTCATTTTCCCTAACACTGTCCAGTGCCTAAGTCCGAAAGCATAAGTTAAGAGGAAAAACATTATTATAAAGTTTCATCAATATGAGGTTTTACTACTAAACCCTGAACCTTTTATTTAACCTCAGAAGCTAAAAGAGGCATTCTATAAAATTTAAATTACATATGCATATGTATTAAAATATTTCCTTGCGTATATGCACAAAAAGAAAGCTTCGATGGAAATACAAATGTTAATGATGTCTACCTCAGGGCAGTAATATTATAAATATTTTTACTCCCTTCTTTATACATTTTTATATTTCTCAGGCTTTTTACACTGCCTGGGAAACAGTCACAGCTACTCTCTTGTGAATTTACCACTCCTTACACTCACTCTGCTTATTCTTTTTCTAAGGACGAAAAAGTCATTAGGCTCCAGCAGAAGCTTTTTCTATCCCTCTTATGGTTTCTACTTTCTTATGAAGTTAAGATTTAAGTTGTAAAATCATTAGGCAATTATTAGGGTATATTTAAATTCTGGAGCATCTGGGAAGCCCAGCTGTGACAGGCAAGTTGTAGGCCTAGCCTTACATCCATAGAACGGTAAAGGCATTCAATGGACAATTAGAGCAATTTGTTATTATTTAGAATGATCTATGGTGACTTATTGACTACCTATAAGTGAACAAACAAAGGGAATAGTGACATATGGAGCCAAAAAACTGACTGTTTATATCAGAATTATCTAAATATTTTTATGATTATTTCATCTTAGATTTTCCTTTGAAATGTAAAGTCGTAATAATTATGACATCATGTAATAATAATTATGATATAGTTTATAGTACTTTATTTTATATTTGAAATGTAGAGGTAATTTAGCACTGGTCACTAAACCTGGCTGCACAAATGGTTGATTAAGCTTTTTTTCTCTCTCAGTGGTTGAACCAATAACTATTGGGCTCCCTCTTCCAGGTCCTGGAAGCAGACAGCCAATGAGAAGTAAGAGAGAAGAAAGAAAAAATACAGAGAAACACATGAGCTGGGTGACTGTGGTGTTTTGTTCAATATAAGTCAAGATAGCGTACCAGAAGGGAAGGTAATATAAACTTCTGCAGCTAAATCCATCTTGGGATGTAACACCAGGTCTATGATAGAATCTTGCCTTGTGAACAGGAAACTGGTCTGGCAGCCGGGAAGTCAGAGAACAGATGTATGCACAAAAAGTATATTTTAGTCTATTATACCCAATAAATAGGAATCTGTTCCCCTTTGTAACTGCCCAATGTAAGAGTTTTGATCACTATCAAACTGCATAGGTTGGAGGACTGGACCCTAATTCAACAGCAAACTCAAGACTCTTGAGGAAAGAATCACAAGTGAAGCATAATAGTTATTTTTAAAAATAAAAGACACCTTTTTGCTAAAAATGACATAAAAAATTAGCCTAGGGGAGGGCACCACACCACCACCCTGAATATATTTAACTTACAGTCTTTTCTTCAAATCCAAATACTCCAAATGGAGAATCATTTTGTGGAATAACAACAGCTACCACAACATCATCACCGAGTCTGCCACCTCCAGTCACTCCGATTAAGGAAATACTGAATGTCTCCATGAGTTCAAATTCAGCATCATCAATTATGGTGATTTCTATCATTGCGGTAACCTACAAAAGAAGAGACAAGAAGGAAAAGAGGGAGAAAGAGAAAGAATAAAGGCGGGAGACAGGATATAATGTAATATTTGATCATATATAGTTTAAATTTTTAGTTGAAACTTAGAAACTCAGCACAAAAGAAAAATGAAGGATTTTTTGCCTGTTATGTTCATAATACCATTTTAAAGTCACATATATTTATAGTATTTCAAAGTCAGAAATTCACAGTCTATTATTTTCAAGATAAAGGAAATTATATATGTAATAAAGTATAGTGTTATTTATTGATCCAAAAAACAATGAAGCCTTATTCTTGAACGAAAATTTTTAAAAGCCCATGTAGGCTCTAGTAACTGTTGTACAAACAAATTTTTTTATACTTAGTATTATTATTATATGACATAAAAATTATCATTGTCTTCTACAATTCAAATAAATCCCTTTTTGGTTTCAAATTGTTTTTGCAATGCAGGAGAAAAGAAAGGCAGGAAGAAAACCCAAATTTGTTGTCCTTAAATGTTGATCAAGATTTTGTTCATTTATCTGGGTCTATTTTAAAAGTTTTTATAATTTATTAAATAAGTAAAACTTGCTCTCGCTGGTGATTTCACTTTTGGTGATAAAAATATCCCAGCTATATCTCCATATTTAAAGTCTTTTTCTGTATCCCAGTGAGAAATTTTAATACTTTGACACAGACATTTACTAGAAAATGAAGTTTTTCTACTTAAACCTACCTAAAACCTCTAATTTAATAACACAGAAAAGTGAGAAATCTGGAATGTTACACTTGGAGAGGCAGAAACCTGAACAAAATCAAATGCTAAAATGGAACCTTATTAAAATGTCTGCACCTCAAGTTCCAGGGCAAAGAGCAAATGTGTGATCAGACTGAGGATGAAGCAGAGTAGTGAAGAGTTAAGTATTGGGTGAAACATCAGTGGCAAAGCATCTTGCCAAATAATTTCATCACCTCTGAGAATATATATGCTTTCCTTACTTCCAAAAGTCACTAGTGGAGGAAATACAAATTATATTTCAATATGAACTAAATAAAATGAAAAAATAAAATAAATAAATAAAATAAAATGTCTGTACCTCAAATCTATACTGTGGAATACAGAACATTTTCCCCATAAAATGTTAAATATAGTAATATTATTTATCTTAAGGATGCTGCTAATTAATAGAACTTCAGCCTCATGCACGGAATAAAGTATTGATAATATAACTAAAGATGGAAGGCTACTTCAATGAGAAATCAATTTGTTTCTGCATTTACTGCAAAAATATGCATTTCCTCTCCTTTTAGAAGAAAATATTTTAAGTTCTAAAGTTGTCAAAAACTCATAATTTCAAATATTAACAATAATAGGCCTTTATGTATAGGAAAATTTAGATTTGTATGCTTATTTTTTAGCTTTAATTACTGTCCCCCTAGGGACAATTCATAAATTAATGAACATTATGCAAATCAATCTAGGCAAAATCAGACTTCATGGAGATTGATACTGTTATTCAAAGTTACTAACATTTTCATAGTTGTTCACATGCTTTTCCTACTGACTGACTTAAAAATTTATGACATCATATTCTTACATAATGCCCTTTTGTTTGCCAAGCTTATAATTCTTGTGGAATATTTTGTAATTGTTAAGATTGATTGGCCCAAATCTAGAATATAGTCTTTTAATTTTTTCCAGTTTTAGCTACTTTGTTATTTTTCTATCATTTTAGTCTTTTAATTGTAAAAGAGGTTTGGGATATTAAGTAATAAATGTGCATACTTTTAGTGCAAATCCTAAATATGTTTGCAAACATTAAGAAATAAAAGAACCAAAAATTCATATGAATAATCTAGTTCATCAGACAGTTTTTTTACATGCTCTTAGATACCTTTAAGCTAGTTATTATCCTTTTATAATCCCTATTTAAAATAGAATCAGGAGGGGAAGTTTGGAGAACATTGATATTCCTTCTTCATAAGTCCATTATATAATTATACATTAAATAACAATATTTCTTTATAGCTTAACAGAGAAATTTAGAGTATAATCTATTTAGCAATCACTATTGCATAATCATTTGGTGATGCCTATAAAAAGTTTGAAGTACAAACAAAAAACCTAATATGTTCACAACCAGCATACTTGTCTATCTGCAAATTCAAGAATTCCATGAGATGGTTCAAAGTCTTCCAGGCCAGCGTTGTCTAGTGTTGCTTCCCAGTAAACATTTACTGCCCCAAAGTTTCCAGCCAGCCGGATGACAGGAACTTGAAGGACATTCAGGGGTGGAGGCACCTCATAGGCAGTAATGACATCCCCAGCATCCTGTAAGTAAATAACGTAAGTTAAAATGCAAGACAAAAGTAACTCTTATAAGTCATCACTTTCTAAATTTATTATTTCTACTTATCACTCTTATAACTTCCCCCTTCAAAGTAGAAACTATACACAGATATAAATATACATAATAGGTCTTCAGAATACTAACATTTAATGTAAGACAAAATCTACTTAATCCTTTGGTCTAGCTCAAAGAGAACTAAGAATTAGTCTATAAGACAAATTTTAAGACAGATATTTATAAATATCTGTCTTTATAAGCAATACCGCTTGTTTTGATGAAAATATACTACCTAGCTAAATCAGTAGGCACAAGCTTCTGTATTACTATAAATGTATAAAAGTTCATCTCACTCTGATAACATGAAACTTAAAAATTCCTCTGGAGTCATCATTTTCTTCAATCATTATCTCAACTATTTCCATCCCAGGCCTCCACACACTTGGCCGTCCTGCAGAGAAGTCGGAATTCACCAGGTATACATCAGTGATGTTAACAATAAATCCTTCCTCCAACTCAGGAGCATCATCCTGGGGGTGGGGTGGCAGGGAGGGGAGAGAAATGGTGTTTTACTATTTTTTTTAAATATATTGAATTTGCATTTGAAATTTGATATTTTTCAGCAAAAAGCAAATGACTTTCCATAGGAATGGAAAGCTCTATCACACATAAAAAAAAATTCCTTTCTCTATTTTAATATATTCTCACTGACGATTTCTGAATCTTAAGGAATATTCAAGCTTAATGGTGATGTTTCAATGGAAGCCTCACACTCATTAACAATAATTTAAAAAATAATTTAAAAAATTCTATCCCACATTTGACCATATCCTGTTGAGTA
>NW_006436298.1:20992835-21041067 GCF_000325575.1 Pteropus alecto | reverse complement strand
AAATTAGGAGAAACTGGTAAATGCAACTTATGTCTTACAAGCGAAAGCTCTAGACTTGTAAAACTAGACATAATCCAATATTTTAACTAACTTTTAAAATATTGTTACCTTATTTTAGAATAGGTAATAAAAATTTCAAAAGATGTTAAAAAAAAGTGAAAAGGGAACTTTCACTCTGCCCAATGCTTCATATGTCTCTCCTAAAAGGTCCTCTCCAGAAGCCACTATTATCTAATACCGCTATAAGTAACACTAGTATTATTATATAATATACTTATTTAATAATATAGAATATAAATAATAGTTATTATTATTTATAACATATAAATACAATATTTAATTTTATAATATTATTGATAACATTAACCACTTTCAGTTTCTTATGCATTATTACAGATATTATGAGAGACAGAGTGCTAAAACCAGATCTAAGCCACCTGAAGACTAATCTTGATTCAAGTAATTGTATCATTAAATGAAAATATTGCCCTACCAAACCAACAATAAAAATAACCAGATTGATTTGGGCATTTTATTCATTCATTTATTCATTAAAACTACCCAACTAACGAAATTGTAGATCCACTCAGACATATAATCATATTCATTGCAGCCTAGACTCACCGGCAAAATGGCAACTTTGACAAAAGTTTCTCTGATGTTTTCTTTCATTATTATTATTGTTTCTTGCAGCACATAATCTTCATTTTCAGTAGCCTGATTATTGGCATGCAGTAAGAAATTGGGTTTAGCTACCAAGTGAATGGCAATGTCTCCAAGTAGTCCTTTATCTCGAACAACTGGTAACTGAAGAATGGTGATGTTCTCTGTGAGACAGACATACCTTGAGTAAATAAGCTTTTCTACTTTCTGTCAATGCTGTTCCAAGCACTTAGGGTGAACTGTTCTACACTATCTCTTTTAGACAGTAAAGAAAAGAGAGGTAAAACAAAGACAATGTAAACCACCCAAGGAATATTTTATGCTTTGTATCTCTCATCCTCAAAGTTGTACTGAGAATCACCACACACTACTAGTATTATACCTCAGTTCTAAACTCTCACTCTGGTTCTCTAAAGCACTATCTTATGGTGCACGTGTCATGTACTTCAACAGAATTTGTTAAAAATCTTAGGCAAGTGCATATGTGCAGGTTTAATAACTATCATTAGAAGAACAATTTTGTTCTTATAGTGAGATGCCTATCATATGTCTCAAAGTATTTCACAGCACCTATTTTTTATTTCATTTCTTAGATTTTTTAAAATTTAATTTGCCATATACGAAGAAAAAAATACTTGTCAATCTTCCTTACTGACTGTTAGTTTCTAATGACCAAATACCGTGTCTTTGTTTATAGAACACATAGCACAATTTTTGGTACTTACTAGGTGCTTCAAAAATATGTTAAATCAATAAACAGATCATTTTAAGTCTACTGCTTGTGTCCCTATATATACAGAAATATAAAGGCCCAGGTACATAACTACATGTCATTTTTTTCCATCAACTATTTAAATGAAAGGTTCTTGACAGATGTTTATGTTTACCTGATTATTTTAGAATCTATACATAGTATATTTTAAAAACATATGTTGTAAAAACATATGTTTAACCTTTTATTCAAATAAGTCAAATGACCATTATCTACAAAAATCCATTTATCCTACAGTTAATAACAATAGTTATTTAGGCAAAGATTTCAACATTAAGCTCAAAGGAAATAGGGATTGATCATACTTCAGAGAAAAAATATTATTCTAATTACTGCTTTAGGTTTGACAATTAACACCAGGAGTACCATATACATTTCTCTGTGCTGTTTCCTGTAACTATAGAAAATCTATAAAGAGAAAATCTAGTGAGGAAAGAGAACAGATAAAGGATGAAAAAGAGAAAGTTAAAATAAAACCAATCCCCTCTACTGCAATGATTTACTAAAATAATAATATTTCTATTATGATAGTAATGTCTCAAAAAGTATAAGTATTTTCTATATCACATTACTGAATGCTTAATGATCATAAAATTCAATAAATATAAACAAAAAGTAAAAAGATTATGTCAAACTGAAAAATATCATGAGAAATTACATCCCTAGTACATATTAAACTATCCAAAAAACTTACTAGAACCTGAAAAAATATTTAACAAGATTTACCTTTAGGCTCTGCTACTCTAATGAAGAGAGACTCAGCATGCCAGCCCACCAAGCCATATGGTGAATCATTAGGCAGAGTGGTTATCACAGACTTGTTTCTTTTCTGATCAATAATAGCACCCTTTGATGGGTCTTCAACCCCATCTGTAGTAATATGGATGAGTGTTACAATCACAATCTCTGATAACTCTGGTATATCATCAGCAAGAACAGTCAGAGTGATTGTAGACAGTGCCTGGCCTTCAGAAAACGAAATCTAAAATTTTAAAGAAAGAAATTTTTATTTTTTTTAATTATCACTGTGCAGTAATAATATTGGAAGTTTCGATTTTATTTTAATATTGGCTGCAACTTAAATAACAAGATATTTAAGCAACATAATATTTACAAATCAATCAAATACTTTTCATGTTAAATGTGGAAGACTGTTAAGTAAAAAAAGTACCATTACTAAAACTTAAGCTAATAAACCATAGAGCCAAATTGACATATCCTGCAGTCTACATTCTATTGAAATATAAAGTACATAGACTCTCTCTGGGAATCTAAGTCCTAGATACCATATATAAAAATCTATAAACATTAAGAAGGTGTTATATAGTTGAAACATTTTTCTCTACAAAATTTTGCTAGGATTGCTATTTCTCTTGGCTAAACTCTGAATAGATATATCATTTAACAATGAATCAGTCAAAATGGAGGTAGAGAAAGATAGGCAGAGATACAAATTGGTGCATCTCTCTTCACCTTTAGTGTCTCCATTGTCTGAGGAGTCAAATCCGAATTTGCTAAAAGGCATCTGAAGTTGTTTCTGATAGGGCTTCTGTCTGTTTCTTGAATGTCATTTACAATTGTTCCCCATCTTAGGCTTTATTCCCCAGCAATATGGCTACAAACTATTTATAATTATTCAAATCAGAATTACAGGTCTATTTTGCTAACACTCATCTCTTCACCTTGAGAAGGCGCTTGAGAATATAAACTCAAGGCCCTCATTAAAATCAAGAGCCAGAAAACTACTGCCCATTGGCCAAATCCACTGAAACACAGCAAAGCTCATTCAATTACATACTGTCTATTGCTACAACTGTGCTACAAAGGCAGAGCTGAAAAAGAGACCATATATCCCACAATGTCTAAAATATTTACTATCTCGCCTTTTACAAAAAGAGTTTATTGACCTCTGGATAAAATAATTCTCTGAAATACAGTCTACACTTAAGATACTATTATGCATTGAAATT
Source organism: Pteropus alecto (assembly GCF_000325575.1). Taxonomy (NCBI): domain Eukaryota; kingdom Metazoa; phylum Chordata; class Mammalia; order Chiroptera; family Pteropodidae; genus Pteropus; species Pteropus alecto. Next base: position 21,037,662 of record NW_006436298.1, on the reverse strand, counting down.
AAAATAATTTTAATCATGTTTATATAACAATTATTAATTGGAGAACTGCATTATAATTCAGAACATATAAAACCTGAGAGATACAACTTATGGTTTTTATAGTTTGTATAAATATTCAATGCAATAAAATTGGTCATGTAATTCTTAAGACATGGAAGCTCCAATCATCTTTCAAATGATACAGAAACCTGGAAATGATGGACCATAACATATACCTTTAAAGAGAACTCTTCACAGAAGCATTTGGGCAAAATATATGGATTAATCTATGAAACCCAAGACAAGTCAAGGAGACAACCCATTTCCCAATTAGGATCTAAAGGCTCCTTAAATCCTCTTTTTGTGAGTCTTCTACTCTTTGGCCCATTCTGATTTTTTTCTTGAACCTGTGCCCCAATTTTATGCTATCCTCCAATAGTAGATAATGTGATCGCTGGCTCAGATATCTTCTTGGGGCTGATGCACCTGTCCCCAGCTGCTGAAAATAACAGATTCTCTGTTTCTCACTGGGAACTGCCCTCGGCTGCATCAACTGTTTCACCCAAGGTTGTGCCCCATCCAGACGGTGACCGAAGGTGAAGGATGGCTAAAACAGGGATACAACATCTCATCCCCTTGCCTCAAATGGAAACAACTCCCAAAAACCAGCTTGGTGCCAGAACTCCCTCACAGGCTGAATCTCAGGTACAACTGTCTGCAGATCGTCTTCTCTCCTGCACGTTCTCATCTTCCTCACTTCCTTACATGTTTATCTTCCCCATAAACTTAAACCTTCCAACTCAGAGTCTATTTACAAGAAATTCAACCTGTATCACTCAACAACTCCGGTCTACTCTTTTATACGTCTGGAATTTTACACAAACTTATTCCCTATTTACTGCTTCTATTTTACTTAAATCTTGAAATCATGTTTCCACCCCCAGTTTGACTGGCTTTATCTTTCCGAAAATGTAATAAATCCACAATTTGGCCAAATGATACTGAACCTCAAAAGGGACTACTTTTTTACAGATAATTTTGGTATTACAGAAAAAAAGAACAATAATCACAATGATAAACTAACCTTAAATTGTATCCCTCTCTCCAATGATTACTAGGTACCCAGTGTTGACATGGGCAAACTCAAACACTTTTATAGGTGCCATGCATCTTATAAATTTGTAAATTACATACCACTCCTGAGGTAGGAAATATATCACTAATGTTTCCATCAGCCTCCCATGCTACGGTTATGCGACCATATGTTCCTTTTAAGCGCTCAACACTCAAGGTTACTAGGCCATCTTGCTCCATTTCTTCCACTTGCTTATATAATGAATTCTGAAAAATACACAGGAAGTCACAAGTGATTACTTGAAATTACCTAAGCAGACTTTTCTTTATTTCATGTTATACACTTACGAACTTCACAGTACTAAGTAGCATGCTATATTAGGTGAAAAACAATTGTTAAAAAACAGTAATATAGGATGACCATGATTTTAGTTTAAAACGTGCATGCTTGAATAAGTAAAAGTCTAAAGTAAATGAAAATGTAAAATTTTAGAGGATTATTTTTATTGTCTTCTTGGTTCTATAGTTCTCAAATTTTCCTCAACGAACATGTATTATTTTTGTACTCAGAAAGCATATACTCTTCTGCAACTATTACATATAGCATGTAAAGTTTGTAGAACAGAAAGAACAGAGTCAGGAGAAGAGGGTGACCTGTATAACTTCTGTATGTAACCTCTGGAAATCTTTCTAGGTCTTTTGTTTTCTACTTGTAAAATAAATGTTCGATCTACATGGTCTCCAAAGTCCCATACAAATGTAACGATGGCGTGAGAATTAGGGATCTCTTTTTGATCATTTACGAATGTCTCATCCTTAAGTTCGTATCCTCTGAAATGTTTCTACAGGCTGTCCTGTTCCTATTGATGGTGTTTCATCCTTAGTTCATGGTATCTATGACGATTTTTCCTGCCAGAAATATCTGTTTCCCATGTGTTAGAATTCCTTACTCTCTTCCTCTTCCCATCTATACTTCCTAGCCTTTTCCCTTTGTTCCAAACTGATTTCTACCTCTGTGTGACTAAAACATTCCTCGTCTGACACTTGCAACATCTCTTGCCAGCCATTTAATGAACTTTACCTCAATACTCCAAAGAATCTCTTCTTATAATATTCTTTGTTTCCCTATAGGCAATAAAGCAAAAATTTGGAGTATAAAGATTTTTTAAAAATCTTTCCAAGAAGTTTTTTCTTGTCTTTTTACTTTACTTTTTACTGATAATCTGCAAAGAGACATCCTCACTAATTTCTTAAAATTTATATTTAGAATGCTCATTTGAATATTCCATACTTTAGCAATATTTTACATAGCATTTTAACACACTGTTACAGATGTTACATAGTAATAAAATCTTACTCAAGGCATTCAACATTCCTGCAGAAAATGCCTTGATTTTAAAATATGCATATAATTTGTTCACAAAACACAATGCCTGTTAAAAGAGAAGCCTCTTTCTGGCTCCATGCCCTCTATTAACAAGGGTTAGTAAAATGAAGATTTAATACAGCTCAAAAATATTCAAGAAACTCTCATTATCTACTAGATCTCATCTTGGAACGAGGCCATCCGGACACAAAAGGCCTGTATCGAGGAATCCTACTGAATATATTGAAGGAACCCAGAACACTATCTATTAATAAGAATTAAACCACAGTGAATGTATATCTCTAGAGCAGTTGTGGAGCGAGCTTCATAAAGTAAAATCTATCATGTTTAGATAGTTGAGGAACAGAAAGTACTCTCCTTCTGCAGCAAGGCTTCACGGTGACCAGCAGGAGCTGTTGTCCTTGTTGCAGGAACTCCGGCTCGGCCCCATATACTGGTATGAAATCCTAAGAAAGCATGTGAGTGTTGATGCTTCCTTGGGATAATGACAGGTTCGTACTAAGCACCTACTGTGTACCAAGCACTTTTCTGGTCAGCGATAAAGCTCTAAACAAAGCAGTAGCCCAGCTCTCACACTCTTCAAATTGAGTAAAAAAGAAACTGACAATAGACAAATCAGGCCATTATAAGTATCATAAGGAAGACTAAGGCAAGATAAAAAAGTACTGAATAATGGTGGGTGTTGCAATTTTTACTCAGGGTAGGCCCTTCTGGTAAGGTGGCATTTCGGCAGAGCTCTGAAGAAAGTGAGGAAACAAGTCTTATATAAAAGCTGTCTTCTTTAACTCTAAGCCTCACGTGGTTCCCACAACTCATGCCTTAGAGCTACACTGTCCTACACAGTGGACACTGGCTATACATGGCGGCTACTGAGCACTTGAAATGTGACTAGCCTATAAGTGTACAATGTACACTGAATTTGAAGATAAAGTATGAAAAAAAGGATGTAAAATATTTCATCAATAATTTTACATTGATTACATATTGAAATTATAGTATTTCAAATACATTGGATTAGATAAAAATATAACATTAAAACTAATTTCACCTATTTCTTTTTACTTTTTTTTATACAGCTACTAGAAAATTTAAAATTACATATCTGGCTCACATTGTATTTCTATTGGGTAGAGGTGCCTGAGAGGAGGCCAGGGTGGGTGACAGGGTGTCCTACAACCCTTGCAGTGAACAACTGACTCAGAACATTATGTCAAAAACTCATCTTACCCCCCAAACCTGCTCCTTCTACAGTGGTCCAAATCTTGGTAAAAGGCAAATTCTTGCTTCCTGTAGCTCTATCGTTTGTTGCTGGATCACTGCAACAGTCTCCTAACTGGTCTATTTCTGTCTTTGCCCACTTACAATTTAGTCTCAATTCTAAGGCCAGAGTGTCTTTTTAAAATGCAAGTCAGCTCCTGTTGCTCTTCTACCCCATGTCCCTCAGAGGCCAAATTCCTTATGACACTAAGGGGCCGGTGCGGGAGACAGGTAACATAGCAGGCCTTACTGCTATCCTTCAAAAGTCATGCTTACAAGGTTGACCCTTGGCTAGTGTCTGGGAACTTGAATTTCGGGAGGGAACTTGAATTTTCAAACTAACAACTGGCTCTTTGTGCCTGAACTCTTTATACACATAATGTGGTTTATACTGAACACTTGTTTTTTTCCTGGGAGTCCGGAATTTTGGCCAGGTAGAGTGTGCCTAAGTCATCAGTCTCCAATTAAAACCGTGGTCAGTGAGTTTCTAATGAGCTTTCCTGGTTGGTATCACTTCCCACATGTTGTCACAACTCAGCTCCATGCTGAGAGAATTAAGTGTGTCCTGTGTGTCTCCATGGAGAGAGAACTCTTGGAAACCGGCATCTGGTTTCCTCTGGACTTCACCCCATGGGGCTTTCCCCTTAGCTGATTTTGTTTAGTATCCTTTCACTGTAATAAATCATAGCCATGAAAATGACTACATGCTGAGTCCTGTGAGTCCTCCCAGCAAGTCACAGCACCTGTGAGTGCTGGAGGGGACCCCACACGAGGCCTGGCCCTTCATCTCTGGCTTCATCGCTACTGGCATATTGACTTCAGCCACAGTGGCCTCCTTGATGCTCCAGATGGGCAAGGCTTCATTTTAGGGCCTCTGACCTTGCTGCTAGTTCCCCCTGTCTTGAATGCTCTTCCCCCAAGCTATGTGTATAACTCTCCTCCTCATTTCCTCCAAGCCTCTGTCCTTATGTCACTTCCTCAGAGCAGCCTTTCTTGATACTCTAATTTTCCATTCTCCCCCACCCCGCCCGCACATAACTTCCACTCCCTCCCTCAGACTCTTTATCTGCCTTCTCTGCCTAATGTTTCTCCATGGCACTTATTACTATCAAATATGATTACAGATGATGGTCACTCTGGAGGAGAAGAGGAAGGAGAAGGCCGAGATCCATTACTGGAAGAAAAAGCAGCTCATGAGGCTACAGAAACAGACTGAAAAGAACATGGAGAAGAAAACTGACAGATACACAGAGGTCTTCAAGACCCATGGACTCCTGGTCTGAGCCCAATAAAATTGACACTTAATTCCTCATGAAAAAAAATATATATGGTTACAGATATTTCTTATGTCTTTGTGTCCTTTCCCCTTTGCCCCCTCTCTCTACAATTTAAGGACCAGGAAGATGGGGATTTTTATTGTTTCATTTTCTGACATATCTCCAGCACCTGAAACAGTATCTGGTACACAACAGTTGTTTGTTAAATATCTGCTACATAAATGAATGAAAGAATGAATGAGCATATTAGAAATTCTAAAGGTTTTTGAGAAATTTATTTCTTGAACCGAGACACATAAAACATCTCATTCTCCCTAGCTGAACCCGAACAAGAAAGCAATAGCCCTAACAATAACATCAGCTTTCAAACAACCAGATGAAGGATCAGATCAGTTTTGTGTTGGCAAAGTAGAGATATAAAAAGAATCTGAGCCATGGTGACACAGTATTCAACCAACCCTGAAGCCCACCTTCTCTATGAACATGTTCTTGAGCCAGTGTGAGTTAGGTTTTCCTTACTTGCAGAATATTTTGGCGAAAGACACATGATGGCTGCAGCTATGACTCTAATTCAGGATCTACCTTGCAAATAGGACTAAATGATGCAGTATGAATGGGTGTCCTTTTGCTATTTGGTAAAGGAATATGAAGTCTGGGCATAGAAGTTCAACCTGGGAATATCTGCATAATTCTCTTTCCTTAGGATGTACAGCATCTCCATGTGTACAATGCATGTACAGTTACAACCTTCCTGTCCCTTCTCTCTCTCCCCCTCTCTCCCTCTTCATCTTCCCGCCTCCACACAGAAATAACAAAGAAATAATAAGACAGTAATGTATTTATAGATGATGAATGGCAAGATACAATGTACAATGCAATCTGCTTAATCATTGCCCTCTAGAAACAGGGCTAATCGCAGATTCAAACTCCTGCACCAAGGCCAACTGGTAACATTTAAAATTCAATCTTATAAAAAGAATCAGTACGAAAATAAAGCTTAGGACATGTTGACCTAAAGGGTCCGGGGTGTAAGACTATAAATTTTAAGATATCAGTAGAATTCACCTTAGAATACACAGTAGGGGGTAAAGCAAGTAAAAGGAAGTTAGAGAGGCTTAAGATACTCAAAGTGTGACTCACTGAGCACTGATAACAATTCATGTAAATATAGTGAATAAATCATTTTGACTTCTAAGTGTGAGTTCTTTGGTATCATTACCTGAGCAAATCCAACAACTCCATAGGCATCATCATTAGACAGAATCGTTATTTTTACATAACCATTAATACCAATCTCTGCTCCACCTTTGGGATTTTTAAGCTGAACTCTGAAGGATTCTTCCTCCTCTGGAACTGTATCATCAAGGATATTCACTGCGATTACAGCTTCTCTGTCACCAGGTTCAAATATCAGTTCACCTGAACTAGCATAAGAAGTATGTATAAAATAAGTCAACTACAATAAATTAAAGACATATACATAGTAAATAGCTTATTCATAAAACCCTTATAGCATTGACTGATATTAAAAGTTTGGAAAAATCATATTTCATAAATAAAATTTTAATACAAAATGTTCATATAATACTGATTAACTTGGTAGTATAAATATTAGAAATATGGATATTAACCAAGTTTCCAGCTTATAAAAAAAAGCTCTTATGTTTTGTACACATTTTTCAGTCATTAAATAAAGGCTTAAAAATTAGGTGGCATGTAAAATTATGGTGAACACAAAGACAGCATAAAATGTTGAACCTACCTAGGAATAAAGTCAGACTGGCTTGAGACGTAGGCCAGCTCATATATGTGTGAGTGGGTGGCTCCGACCAGAGCAATTAAATTCTTGCTTGAATTAAGGGACTTTACAGTAACAGAAGCCACATCGTGAGCAGAAGGTGCTTCCATAATAAAAGAGAACTGATTCAGCTCTGAATTCCAGCAGTAAAGAGCAGACACATCTTGGCCAATAAGAAGTATGTGGACTGCAGAAGGAAAGAAAAGGCAACTAGAGTGAAATATAAATTGTCACCTCACATGCTCCCTATATCGGTACCATGGCAAAATCTCTCCAACTCTAAAAGTTCCATTTTGACTTCTGAAATGACCATGATTCAATTTCTGAAATAATTGGATGTAAATAATAATTTTTAAATGCTGTGAAACAATCAAGCCTGCTTGACAACATACCCATAATCCATTTAAAGAAGAAATCACTAGATGGTAAAACCAAATGGATTTTGGACTCTTGTATTCATCTCGATATTCATTTATTGAATAAGATGCTAAGATATTTCTGAAAGTAGAAAACACCCATTGATGCCATCACTATATATTTCATTTTTTATTTTCCATTCCAGTCACTATCCTTATGAGTTCATAATTGACTTAATTATAAATAGTCTAAATATTAAAAAAATGCTTAATTAAAAAGCTTAATACACTACTGACAGTATACCAATGTATACTGTATACAGTTTTATATGTTTCTACATATCATTCAAATTTATAATTTTAATACACAGATAACCTATAGGGTTGATCTTAAAATATATTTAACAATTTTCCTGCATTGGATGTTTATTATTGTTTTTTATTTATTTTTCCGATATTAATTAGAGACAGAGTTCTTCATTTTAATTATTTTCATTTAATAAATTCTTAAAGGTGGTTAATTAGGCCAAAGGAATGAACAAATTTATGATGTTGGAATATATTATGCCAGTGCTTTCTGAAATGTTATTAGGAAACCATGCTCTTAATAGTTCAAAGCAGTCTATGGCCAGGCTACCCTGAACAAGCCCGATCCCCTCTGATCTCAGAAGCTAAGCAGGATCGGGCCTGGTTGGTACTTGGATGGGAGACCACCTAGGAAGACCACGTGCTGTAGGCATAAATTAAGGGATTATAAACTGACAAGGTCCTTGCAATCTGTGAGGTCAACCAAAGGTTGTCTCATCTAAAAAAAAAAAATAGTTCAAAGTACTGGCACATATTTGTACCTACATAAACTCAGAGGGGAAGGAGCTTACTATGTTATATATACCACTAAGCAATCTTCAGGGTTAAAACTGGGTAGAAAAGTGAGAAACCCTGGAGAAACACGCACGAATTCCAGTACTTTAGAGACACACACTAGAACATAAAGTTATCAAATAAGACTGATTGAGTATTAAAAATAGCACAGAGAACCAGAAACCATGAGTCTCTTCTAAAATTTTAGTCCATAGGTTAAAATAGAAAATTCCATATTCTTACTCTTAAGTATCAAGGATTACTGATTAAGTTTATTTCTGGTAATTAATTAAACTATTATTGCAGTTTAGTAAATGTTGGATAAAAGATAAAGGTCAAAGAAAGTGTTGTTACTAACAAATCTGCATTTTCAAAATAATCATATATTTTTCATAAAGCTTTGTAAAACCGGACATTCTGTAAAGAACAAACTCCTCAGACAGATCTCAACATCTCTCAAGTTTAAATGATTCTAGAGTCTCAAGCAAAATCATAAACTGAAGTGCTCTGAACAGATTATATCTTCAGCCTCAGAGATACACCCTATTCACGTCCTTGCAATCTGATTAATATGACAAGGCAGCAAGTAGATAATTATACATTCAGAGTAAGAAATGTAAGGGGCTCAAATCTGCATAGATGTATGCAGAAAGCTTTTTTTTTTCCCAGAAAATAGGTATTTGTACTATTCAAGATCATGACATTAGGCCAGGAAATGTGTAAGAAGGAAAAACAAAAAAACAAAAAACAAAAAACAAAACCTAAATCTCTACTCTGGGAACTAGTACTAATTATAAAATTCTCTTCCATTTATCAAAATCTTTTTAAAAAAAACATAGTAAGTTCATAATTATGAACTCAAAAGAAGGCAACTAGATAAAATTGTTTAAGGTGTAAGTGTAAATAAAATGAAGTTCCAGGACTAAGCACCAGAACAAGCATTCCTAACGTTTAGGGACCTGAGAATATAAAAGAGAATCAGTAAGAGGCAGAGCAGCCAGGGAGGACTGCGTGGGAAGCAGTGGCCTCAGTAGAGAGCTGAGTTCCAGAGCAAGAATATCAAGGGAACTTTCTGAGAAAGGTTTGAGGTACAGTATATCTATTCCACAAGGCATTATGGAATGGTTTGGGGAACTGGGGGAGTCAGTGTAGAGTATCTGGTCTGGACATTAGGATTCATATGATCTAGAGCATGAGTAGACCACATGGAGACAAAAGTCCCTTTATCCCCAGGGAGACTGGGCTTCTTATGGTGACTGAACAGGGATGAAGAGAGTAATGAGCTTAATCCAATGATTTCCAAAGGTGATAATTTCCAAAGGTAATAGTTTTGGTGAAGCTGAAAGTATTGGGGGCCTAGGGAGGAGGGGCAAGTGTCTTTCCAGCAGCATACAGAGCTCTGAGTATTAAATGAGGGAATAAAGGACCAGAACAGGACCTAGGGCATAATAAACATTTCAGTGTTAGCTATAGATTTCCATATTTCCTGACTCCTTTGTCCATTTTTCTCCTCCACCTGGCCTTTAAAAAGTGAAATTCAGCAAGGCTTGGTTCGAGGACTCCTCCTCTCATATTATATAATCTCTTTCTAAACAATTCCATCCTTGCACATAAAACATCCAATACATATCTGCAATCTAGGACTCTCTTCTAAGCTCCAACCAGGAACATTTATTCAATGTTAATACATGGATGACTCAAAGTCATCTCAAATTATTCCAACCAAACTCATTTTCTCTGCCCATAAGTTGTCCTCCCAGCATTCACTATAATGTTTATGGAACTACCATCTACGTAGAAATTAGGGCTCATCTTCTCTCTCACTTATCCTCATATCTAATCTATCATTGACTCCTGTGGATTTTACTTGTGAGACATTTTCTGAATTAATCTGGCCTCTACTTCTCTGATTTTCCACCTGCATTACCTCCCATTTTCCAAACCCCAGCATCCAACATCTCTAGTCTGACATATGTCATGAGCCTCCAGCTTGTCTTCAGACATTTCTTACCAGCTATGGCAGTCAAAGCTCCCTTTTTAAAACACACACACTCGCTCACTCACAGAGACACAGTCTCTGTCTCCCTCTCTCTCCCTGCTCCCTTCTCTTTTTCCATCTCATCACCTTCTCAAAAAAAAAGGCACTCCAATACTTTTAGATAAAGATAATAATCCTTTAAGCCTGTATCTGGCCGATCTGATTACATCTTCAGTTATACCCTGTACCACTCTCCCCTCACTGCCACACTGACGTCTTCCTGATCTTTCTCTAAAAGCACATGATCACTGCCATCATCTGACTTCTTTGCACGTGCTGTTCCTCAACATAGAGCCGTCTCTGTACTCAACTCTTTGCCTCATTAACTCCTACTCACCTATAGTTCACAGTTAAATGATTCCTCCATAAAGAAGTTTTCTGGGCATCCCCTAGACCAAGTCAAGCCCTTTCTGTTTTGTGTTATGGGAGTACTTTATTCTTTCATAGCAGTTATCTGTTTATAGCTAGAAACTTATTTGTGATTTTATATAATGTCTCTCTTCCCTATTATGTGTGAAACTTCTTCAGGGCAGAGACAATATCTGATTTTGCTGCCCTTGTTTCCTCAGCAACCACCACTGTGCTTACTTAGCACATAACTGGCACTAAACATATCTATCAAATAATAAAGAAGAGAAGGGAGAAGGGGGAAGATAAGTTTATATGTCCTTGCTGTCTTGGTTTTATTCACTTTTCCTCATCCATTAAAGAATTCACTACCCAATAATCTCTGTCAATTCACCAACCAGAATAAATATGTAATCCTTATAGTCATGGCTCCAATCTCATACTTTTAATAAAATACATGACACATTCAAAATAAGAAAATCCTTGAATATTACTTAATGCATAATTTCAGCTTTCAGGAGATCTATAATAAGCCATTCTAAATAATTACCTATAATCTTTTCATACTTCTACAACCTCAAGTCACAGAAACAAAAGAATAAAGAGACCTCACAATGGATCCCTTAACAAGCCTCTGGAAGAATTTTTCACAAATTCTTTTAGAAAGTATGCCTATTCTCTTTTTTTAAAGTCTTTAAAGGGAATTCTATAACTTCAATTAATGGCCCATTCAGGCAGCACTCTCATCCTTAAAAAACATTCATTAGGCAACCTGAATTATAATAAGTGACTCAAGTAGATATAGTTAGTCCACTTGAAAACTTGAGGTGTAAGAGGAGCAAAAATGACAAAGACACAAAGCAAAAATGATAAAGACAAGTAGACAAAAACTAAACAAACACATGATGAAAGCTACATCATTTATTCACTAAATCAATTGTTAAGTGAATGATAAATCACTCAAGTTGTTTATCGGGATAACATCACAGATTTAAGGCCTGTCAGAGTCTGACAATGCAAAGAAGTTATTTAAGGAGAGGATGAACAGCAGAGTGAACCTGGCGTGGAGGCCAGAAAACAATGTGACAGTCCAGATGGGAGGTAGCCAGGGTCTGGGAGAACCTGGTATGGACACAGAGCTGAGAAGGACAGAGTAGGACACATGGAAACAAAGCACAATGAGATAACCTATAAAAAGAGAGGTAAATGACCTTTGATTCCTGGTCAGTTGTTGAGGTGATTGAAGGAGATAGTGCATAAAGGTTATAATGCCTGGCAGAGAAAGCAGAAGTCAGGGAAGAAAAACATGTAATAGACTCCTGTGCTAAATCCTCTACTCTTTTCAGTACTATTTACTTTGTAGATGTTAACTTTATTATATCCATATTATATTATTATGAGTTTAACTACCCCTACACATTGATATCTCTGAAATCTGAACTTCTAATTGATTTCCTCCTTATTTCACTCTGTGTTAGAGTTCCGCATCTCTAACCACCCACAGAGGCTTCTTACATCAACTCTGGCCTGGGCAGTTACAAACAACTGCACCCAGCATATTCTATGCACCAAAATTAGGTGGAGTTGTAATACATGCCTTAGATCATCACCTGCCCCTGAAATGCCTTCAAGGATTTCTCCATCTCAGTAATGCTTAGAGTGTCCTCCAGGAACCCTTAACAGTCCTTGAGACACTTAAAGAGGGCCTGTGAGGTCAAAATTATTTTCATAATAATACTAAGATGCTGTTTGTCTACTTCACTCTCATTCTTTCATGAGTGAATGGGGGGATATTCCAGAGGCCACATGACATAATTACTGCAACAGGCAGACTACAGATACAGACATGAGAATCCAGATATTGTCTATTAAACCAGAAATTAAAAGGATTTGCAAAAACAAAAAAAGTAATACCACTCTTCTAACAAAGGTTTTTGTTTTGGCAAATATAGTTTTTGTTAAAATAAAACATATTATTTATGTTCACATGCAATGAGTTTATTGCTATCATTTTTAAATAAATTAATAAATATCTTTAAAATTTCTCCATTTTAATTACTAATATAATAAATATCATTAGATTAAATATACACAAACAAAAAGCTCTTTGAGGTCCTCAAATTTTTCAGAGGATAAAAAGTTCCTAAGACCAAAATGTCTGGGAACCAGTGGACTATCTGAAGGACAGTTCAAACCCAGGGTCTGACATTCCAGGCCCATCTGTATAGACTGTGGTGTGTTTCAAACCTTACCACCACTACATCCTGAATCAAATCCTCTGTCCCCACCACTTAACTCTGCCCATTGTGCCCTCAATGCCACAGTCACTCCTGCTTTTCACCTTTACTCATACCTTTCCTCCAGCCACAGCATTTCCTACAGATCCACACAGGCAGAGCTCATGCTGCCCTTTGAAACCCCTTAACCACTCCAATTCTACCACTTGCAGAGAAAATGGGATTGGGACTCTACCTTGAATTATTATCTTAATTTTTTTTTTTTTTTTTGCTTCTCCAATTAGACATTAAACCTATGAAGGTGAGAAATTCTTCATAACTTTAAATAATGCCTTACGTGTAATATCTAATTAATAAATGTGTACCTGCTTAATTCATACCGAATTTCCATATCTCAATTTAAAAGGGGGACTTTGATTCATCCAGACTTCCCTGCTGAGCCTCTCAGGTTTGACTTCCATGCACCTTGACAGGAGGCACACTGGCCTGTGTACGCCTGTTCTGGGAGGCAGCCGCACAAGCTCACCATGCCAATGCCCTTGGCTTCTTTGTCTTATTGCCACTGGCCCATTACCAATTGTGAAATGATCCTACAGACTCCAGACGGCATTAACCTCCTCAGTTCTCACTAACAGACTCTGTTTCAGAACTATGGAGATTAAAAATATTGCTTATTATTTTTGATGTGTAGATTCACATACAGAAGATCAAGAAAGGATTTCAGACTGTGGAGGAAAGCTGGGAAAGTGAACGAGGACAGCAAAGTTCTCACAATCATTTTCTGGCTTTTAAAAAAAAATTCAATGTACATACTTGCTATCCCCTTATAAATACTTTCATCGTTAAATGTCATTCTTCATTTTTCTCTAGACAAAAGTAGTATATTATCTTTCCTTATCCTTCGCTAACATTTCCCCCCATATTTTAGTCATTCTAATTCTTCTCCAGCATAATCCTCATTTTAAGAGTATCAGTCCTTTTGAACTTCTAGGATTTCTGGAAATAATATTGTCAAGGTCTTGATTTTACATCCTTACTAAAATACCTAGTGTCTGGGAATGTGATACTACCTCTAATTCAGTGAGATCAAAATCATTCTACCTTTCCATGTTGCCTTTAGGATTAGTTAGCAGTTGAAAAGCCCATACCTATTCCTGAGGCTGGTGTGAAGGAATGGATCCTATTAACAGCAGCAAAATCTAGGGATTGAAAATATCTAAAAGAAGATTGTCCCGGCTCCCAGATGAAAATATCAACTGCATTCTGATCTCCTGCAATAATGGAATAAAAGTCAAAATCTAAAGGCAAAAGTTACAGAAAAAAAATGACAAAATTACACAGTAAAATTACACAGTATAATAAAATATTAAATTTAATTAAAAAAATGTAGGAGGACATTCTTCAATCCATTTAAACAGAAATACAATTTGCAAACACCTCAAAAGTCTTTTTGCGTTTACCGCACAAAGTGTATACAATGTTAGACATCATCATGATCTGATGTCAAAAAAGAATAGTAACAAATGTTTTATTTTGGGGAAACGCTGATATTTTATTTATGAAAATTCTACTAAACAGAAGAAAGCGTATTTGTAGTCTATGAATATTTTTAAAGTCTTACCAAAACTTGCTAAGTATTATTTATTACTATTACAAATTATCCATGGCACCTCAAGTGCAGTCACATAAAAAGTTGCCTGTTTATGCTTTGGGTGTAAGATCTTCATAGAGTTTTTCATAGATCTTTCCACTTTACCCACCCACCTCCAATTTTATTTTAGTATCTTTAAAGTAGTGGTTCAGAACACCTAAAGATTATGGATGTAACATTTAAATATTTTTCCCCTCAAATCCATTTGCAGTTGACAGTCAATATTTCTCTACCAAGAAACATTCTACGGATTAGCTAAAAAATTATTACAGGAGCATTTTCATATGAACACACTATTTGACTGCAGATAATTTTGTTAATAACTGTGCAAGCATTACAAACACTGTATCTTCTTACCTAGAAAGACAGTTTTGGCAAAAATTAAGTAAATATCGTCGCCTGAAGTTAAGGCCTTGACTTGTATTGCTCCACTAATTGGCACTTCTTGAAAGTTAATGAACTCACTGCCAGACCATCTGAGTAAAAGGGAACTGGGCCTGGCATTAGCCTGGGAAATGGCTAAGAACACAGCGCCTCCTTTGGTGAACAAGGCCATGCTCAGCACACCTCGGACAGGGAGTGTCTGATGCAACACGAAGCTTCCTCCATTCCATCTGAAGACCTGTAGGGAATGTTAAAATACAAAACCCACATGACTAGAAATTTAGCACTTAAAAATATTTAATCAATATCATATGCTTTTTCTCCTGGACACTTTTAGTTAGAAAGATACTTTCATAAATGAGAAAAGAGCAAAACCAATGCTCTCTCCCTCTTTTTACCTCTTTCTCCATGTGTGTGTGTGTGTAAGCACACACATGCAGAATTGAGTTTTAAAGAGAAATTATTTGAAAATAAATCAGTTTCAAATATACATCTGGGCGGGGGTCAGTGAGAGCAAGAGACGGGGAAAGCCGAAAATAGGAGAGAATTTATTTAAATACGAAAAGTCTAAAACTGGATAAGAATTTTCTGATGCTATAATATCATTCATTATCCACTGCTCAAGCAATAGAATATAAAGAGAAACACCTAAACTTTTCAGTCCTGAAGATGGCAATGCATACAAGGTTTCGGGATTAGTGTTCATATATTTAAAATTAAAAGAAAATCCCAAATCTACTTGTTTTATTTACACGATCTGGTTAGTTTCATAAAAATATTATATTTATGCAATCAACAACTAGAAACCTTACATGAGCCAGGCATTATGCTAGGAGTTATGGAGAGAGTGGCATCTGCTATTATGGATATTAAATATTAGAAAAAGCAAACAATAAACTCCTCAATAATTAAATAAATGTATGATTATTAAATTGATACAAGTGCTGAAGATACAACTGGCATGGTGTGATAGAGAATTATGAGTGTACTAGGGAAATAAAAGTAGGAAGAATGGCATAACAAAATTTCCAAGGCAGAAAAGTCTGTCATAATCTGAATGAAGATTGGTCCAACTGGAAGGAAGTTGACAGTCCTGGAGGATTAAAGACCAGTGAGACCAGAGAGGAAAGATCATGAGGTATCTTTAGTTAGGGTGACTATATAATTTACCACAGGGATCCTTAAAGTGAAAGGGACAATAGTAATAATTATATCAAGCCAACAGGCATAAATATTTCAGAACCATGCTGAGCAAATAAGGAGATATGGTTATCCTACTTATAGTCTGTATTAAATAACTTTGGATTTATCTATCCTAAGTATAATTGGAAATCACTGAATAGTTTTAAAATGAGGAATAATATGAGTTGATTCATATTTGCAAGAAATTACTCTGGCTACTTGATGGAGAATAGATCTAAGGAGGTCAGAGAAGTTCGAAGACCAGCTAGAGGCTACCCCAATAGTGTGAGAGAGAAATGATGAGGAGCTGGATTAAGGAGAGAAGAGCAGAGATGAAAAAAATGTTTGTACTCAAAATATTATTGGGGGATATAACCAAAAACACAATAAGAAATTAGATGTCAATGAATAAAAAGGAGTAATCAATAAAGATATATCCCAGCATTCTATCTTGATCAATTGCATTTATGAGGCTGCTATTTCTTGAGACAAAAAGCAAGCACTGAATGAGTTTCAGAGAGAAAATCAAAAGAAGTTCAATGGGTATATGTTCAATCTTCCACATCTAAAATACATTTAAGTAGAGATACCAATAGGTAGTTAGATATTGGTAGCTTTTAATATCAGCTATAGGATTGATAAAAGTTCCCAGAGCGAGTGAAGAGAAAGAAATAAGAAAATCTGAACTAAAACTGAACCTGGAAAACTCTAAGATATCTTAGTTCAGAAAAGGAAGGAGGAACGAGCAATGGACACTGAGACGGATGACACAGAGAGAGACAAAGGGAAAATCTTTGTGGTACCTTGATTTCTCTTAGAAATCAAAAGAAGAGATGGTTTAAATCTGAGGTCAAGGTGGCTGTGTCACATGCAGATGGGAAGTAACATAAGATAGTGATAGAAAAACATCCACTAAATTTGCAACTCTCTTCTCATCAGTGACCACGAGGAAGTAAAAACAAAGCAAGTAGATAATTCTTTCAAGGCGTCTTACCATAGAAGGGAGTAAAGAAACAAAGATGAAGGAGATGAGATCAGGAGAGAAATTTCTTTTAAACATGGAGATCCAGTATTTATGCTGATTGTAATAATCCTATAAGTAGAGATGCTAGTGATGCCAGACATAGAGGGAATAACTAAACCTTATGAAAGCAAGAGGGGCACCTATGCGAGGAGCCAGCTTTACGGAAGGAACCCTCCCTCCATTGTAACTGAAGGGAGGAATAAGACAGTTTTAAGAGGATTTCTAGATTTGGCATTGGGAAGATGAGCAACCTTTCTGGTAGCTTTCATTTCAGCAAGGTCATGAGCCAAAAGCAGAGAGGCGAGAAGCAGGTATTGGAATCTGAGGAGTGGCAAAAATTATCGAATAAGTATTATTAGAATTATAAAATGTTGTTTACTAGAGAAATGTGAGATTTTGAGGGAGATGTTGAATGCCCATTTGGCAATGTTAGTCATGAATTTTTAGTGTTATCTTCTGTCCAGTTATATAATTTCTCTTTATAATGTCTACAAACTCAATTCAATTCTAATTAAATGTCATATTTATTATTACGCATGCTCTGGCTCTTGAAGACAGTATAACATGCATAACTCTATGGTTTAAAAATCAACTGTGACTAATCAATATCTTACTTTACTTCACTCGAAGCAAATTATAGTTTTCTTTTATACTAAACCTACAGACTATGTCTGTGATGAGTTTCAATTATAGTATTAAAAAGAAAAAATATTCATTTTAAAAGAATCAAACCTGAGTTGATTCAGAATCGTCTCTTTGACTTCCAACAATTAAATAATCTTGACTATCTGATGTAAAATATCTTACTTGAGAACTTTCTGAAATAATGATTGTTTGTACCTGCAAGGAAGACAGAATAGAAGGAATGAAAATTTAAAGGAGAATTTAACTAAAAAGGCTCTCAATACAGTAATAGTGTGAGTTAATATATGAAGTTCAAATCTTGAAAAATCATTCTGAGACCTAGATAAGCCTATCTAGGTGTCATTTCAAGAAAGACAAAAATATCCTTGGGTTAAGACAATTTGCTCGAATGTGTATCAACTTGCCAAAAGCCCTTTTTAACATTAATATAGAACATACATTATCTTACATTTAGATACAACTTACAAATTTAATTTTATTTTAAATAAAGCAATCTACAAAAAGGTGAAGTTTGTCTGTTTGTTTTTTACCAGCAATAATTTGAGTCCAGATGTGAATGTATACACACTGTTAACAGAAGGTTTTTCTTCATTTCTTTCTTCATGAGTAATAACAAAGTAGGGAGAAAGACCAATATTAAAGGCCTCACAAGTTTTAGGATTCTCTATGTTTAAATCCTAGGAAATAAGGAATAATAATAACAGTAATTTGTGAGGTATCCAAAATTTACACGAACAATTTATTTTGTATACTGCAAAACAGACGACGCTTACCTCGAGTGGAATAAAAACCCCTTGCCATCGGTAAACCGTAGAAGACAATTTTCTTAACATTAGACCATATACTGAATCTTCCAAAGTAAAGAAACACCAGCCAGAAGCTGATGCATCAAAAAAACTTTGAAATATGGAAAATACAACATCCGTTCCCCCTGAAAAACATAAATCATGATTCACTAATGTATAATCACTTCCAAACTTTATCTAAGCTTATTGTTCAAATAGTGAGACTAGTGGGTCTGTTACTAGAAATGAAGATCCTTCCATTGTGTATGTGCACACGTGTTTGTGTGTGTATGAGAAAGAGAAGAGACAAGCTAGAAAATGTAAAAATAACAACTAAAAATAACATAACTTAAAAGACAAGAAAATTTAATTTTCTATTCTATATCTGCATACACTTTCCCAAAGTGTATTTGTAAATAAATACTAGTACATGTCGTAAAACGCTGTACTATATAATAAAGACAGAAACAAACAAAAAAACCATATCTAATGAAGAATAACCTTCAAAAAGCTTCTGTGTATTATTATCATGACAGTTTCCCACAGAAAGTAAGTTCTTAACCTCTAACTAATGGTATGAACATGATGCAGCAAGAACAAAGGTCAAAGTCAAAATCTAGGCTCTGTGTAAAGTAGATACTTTTTAGATTATCAGTTCAAGAAGTTATAATGTCTATGCCTTAATGTGTACTATCCATTAGTGATTTTCTTTCCTAAAAATCCGGTATTTTAAATTCTTATTTTGCCACCTTTTAAAGGTATGTCACAGCTTTTGCATTAATAGTCTGAATGGCCCTGACAATATGAGCAAATCCTTCCCTAGTATAATTCAAGATGGTGAATGAAAAAGGAACAATGACTGCTGATATTTAAGAATTTCTGACATATAGTTTCACAAGTACTTCCAAAAAACACAGTCAGAGCTCAAACAATGAGATAACTCTGAATTAGAAACCAGAATCTTTCTTGTTTTGATCCCATCTCCTCCTGCCTTCTAGGCAATCATAACAATATTCATTATTTCCTTTCTCTTCTAAACATTCAGTCTTTCTCTACTCACCAGGCCTTTTTCATTAATTTTAAACAAGCTTAGGTCTCTGCAAACTGAACAAATAAACAAACAAAAAAAAACCCTGACTCCTATACTACACCATTACCTTCACCAGGTCCTACCTTCTCAGTGAAACCTCTTGAAATAGTTGTATATGTTTGAAGTCTCCATTACTTCATTTCCATTCAAAACATCCAGTGCCCATCCCTCTGTACAAATAGCTCTTGTTATTTTATGTCTTCTACACTGCTACTCTCAATGAGTATTTTTTTCAGTTCTTATTTTGGACTTCTCACTAGCAATTGACAGTTTACCACTCCTTCCTTTTTAAAACCTTCTCCTGCTGCAATCCTGTATTCTCCTAGGTTTTTGCACCCAGTCTTCTAAGTCTCCTTTGCTATGTTATTCTCCTCTCCCCAGCCATTCAATTTAAGCCTTCTCAGAGCTCAGTCTGGGTCATCTTCCCTCCTTTGTTTAAAGTTCTTTTTCAGGTTTTTACCTCAATTTGCATAACGTTAAATGCAATATGCATGCTAAAGATTCCAAAATTTCTCTCTCCAGCAGAGATCTTCCTTTGAGTCTAGAGAAATGTCTTCTCAAAAGTAATTTGAATTCATAATGTGTTATATCCCATATATTTTTACTCCCTTCACCAAAATAACACCCAGTCCTCATACAGTACTCCCTTTCTTACTGAATGACATGACTCTCCATCCAGCTGCACAAGCCAGAAATCTCTGAGTCATCTCTGGCACGTCTCTCATATCCAATCCATCACCTAGTCCAAGCTACTATCATCTGTTACCTTTTTGTTCATCTCCCTGCATTCTCTCTTCTATGCCAACCCATTCTTTATATGGCATCAAGGATACCTTCAAAATGCAAATGTGATCATATCACCATATATATATATATATGCACACACACACACACACACACACACACACAAATAACACTTTCCCAAGCCTAAACCACTCAAAGGCTTTCCATTAACCCTAGAATAAAGACAAATATCTATAACATATTCTTCAACCTCTTGAATGATCTAATCATAAATAACTCTTCAAATTCAACATTCCCCTTATTTCTAAACTCAATGTCTGCTCTAAAATTATTCATTTATATGCTTTTTTAATGCCTCATTAGCTTCCCACTTTCTCCTCCATGTTCCTCCAATCCAGGTCTTTGCATAATCAACTTCTACTCAGCATTTGGTCTTAGTTCAAACCCTGATGCCCCTGAGAAGCGTTCTTTTAAGTTCTCACAACACTAAGAATTTCCCCTCAACACTGATTTTTTTGTTATTTGATTTCGTTCTATCCCTAAACTTTAAGCTCTGTGAGCTCAATACCTTGCCTGACACATAATAGACACTCAATAACTATTTGTGGCTGCACTAGAAGAATTAAATATCTGTTCTTCATTTTCAACAGATCCATAAGATATAATTCATGGGAGAATATGTAAATCTTATACATGCAATCTTTCTTGGTTATAGAATTTTGTTCTCATAAGAAGTAAAACGTACTTATGCCGAAGGCTGTTTCAGATATTGTCTCCCATTCCACACTCACAGATAAATCAATGCCATTAGTACGTGTCATATTTAAATATACAGTCCTGTTGGCTTCTTGGACGTCTACAGAGGTGGCTCTAAATGAAACAAAAACATTATGGAAAACAAAAAGAACATAATTTCTACACATATATAATTTCTTCAAATACATGTCACATTGTTAGCATATATTAACACTTCTAAATTTACACAAGCCAAGTGAGATTCATCCACATATCTTACACACCAGGAAGACTAGACGCTACAGCTCAAAAATATCCATTTATGAAGATTTTTTTAAAAGCACAAATGTAACATTCCGAAACTAGGACAACAAAATACTGAGAGTAACTTCAGTAACTTCATGCTGCATATTCTAAAAAATTATAAATAAAGCCTTGTTATTCTTAATTTTCTTCCCACATAAAGTAAAATCATGTTACAGAGAAAAAAATAAGTCGTGAAATTCTTAGCATATTAGTAAAACTAGATCTACTGAAATATTTTTAAGACATAAAAAATAAATATTTTCAGCTTCCAAAGGGAATTTTAAACTATAATCTTGTTAATATGTTTAGAGTCATTCATTTGGTTTGAGTATTTCTTATTTTTTATTATTACTGAAAACAAGTAACAGTACAAGCCATTATCTGAAAGTATGGACTCTGAGAAAATAAGAATTCTAATAACACCAATATACAGGACATGATCAAGTTTTTTGATGTTTCGTTATGAGAGGGGATATGGCCTCTGTGAATCGTCTGCTAGAGCTCATTTTAAAAGTCTTCTTTAAAATAGTCAGAGATCAATTTCCTTCTGTATTTTCTTTATGTCAAAAACTATTTCCTACTTAGCTTCAGAAGTGACAATTTCCTTATGAATAAACTATACCTATTTGCAACTGCAGAAATACTGAATAGCCCCAGAGGGGCCTGGTTTTGCACAACTGTTATCAGGGTTTGAACACGCATCCCTAGTCTAGCACCTCCAGTTGGATTAAACAAGGTGCAAATGAAATGCTCATCCATTTCTGGTTCCGTATCTAATATGGCAGAAATGTGTAGGGCCTGAAAACAAAAATCAAAAGACAGAGTTACTAGAATACAGTATTTATACACTAGACAGAGAAATCTGCTAAACATTTTTTTAAATTTTATTATTAGTTTTAAGTATACAGTACATTGGTTAGATATTTATATAGTTTATAAAATGATCCTAATTGCTCTTTCTAATTGCTCTTTCTCTCCTCTGGCTCTCCACCTAGCCATTACAGTAATGCTGACTGCATTGCATTCCCTATGCCGTACTCCCCATCCCTGTGACTATCTATCAACTAATTTGTACTTCTTTAAACCTTCACCCCTTTTCCCTAGTCCCCCAAATCCCTTCCCCTCTGGCCATCATCAGACTCACCTCTACATTTGTGAGTCTGTTTTTGATTAGTTTGACAACAAAATAATGTTTTGGAAAGCATCACCTTTTTAAAAATTTTAATACTGATCCCCATAATGTGATAGTTATAACTCTTTCTAGTTACTACTTTCAAGGTTTTCAATACTGTAATATATTGCACTGAAGTGCCTAAAAAATAAATATTTATGGCATTAAAAATAACATTAAGTTAAAAAATTAAATATATGTATTAAGTTTTGTTATTTATCATGATCTAGCTATTCAACTGTATTAGTCTCATTCTAGTCTAGGATTTGCTGTTAAAAAGCAGTTCATGACATTGCAGGCCCAAATGTCCATCAACAGGAGAATATATAAAAAGCGGTCTTTCAGTGAAATGCCACTCAGCAATTAAAAAGAAAAAACACCAATTTTTGATTATACGAGCATATGAATCTCAAAAATTACGTTGCACAAAAGATGCCAGACACAAAAGAGCATGTACTCTATGATTCTACTTATATGAAGTTCAAAAACAAGTAAAATGAGTCTTCAGTGATAGAAATTAGAAGCAGTTTCCTCTGGAAAAGGCGAGAATCCTCTGGGTGATGGTATCTTTAATATCATAATCTGAGTGGTGGTTACATGGGTATATACGTATTTGTAAAGTCATTGAGTCATACACTTAAGATTTGTGTATTTTATTGCTCAGATCTCAAAATCAAAACGTGGGAGAAAAAAAGAGCTATGTTGTGAAGGAAAAATTTATTTAATCCAATTTTATCTAACATTTAATTTGCCTAACGAACAAAAAAGTCTAAACACACTATAAAAAAGAGTCCTTAAGAACCACAATAAAATCATTAAAAACATTTTTAAAAGAAAAAGCAATGGCAAACTCATAAAACATTCTAAATTTCTAATATGGAAAAAATTAAACATGCATTAAAAATGTGTTGAAGTTTACACAAACTGATCATAAATAAAATTATTTAATTATTGGATGGACGGTTTTTAGATAGAATAGCTTTAAATGTGTTATTTTAGAATTATTATACTTTATATCCAGCTGGCTTGAAAAAAATGTCTTAAGCTAATGCAATTAGCTATTTTAAATTTAAAAATAAAATTTTAGTAGCAGAAACAGAAAATTATTAATATATAGAAAAAGACGTTTCTGAAGATTAAATTCTGCTAGTATAGATCGCATTTATAATTAAGCCAAATCAAGCATTTTCTTCCAATCAGCTATTCCTATTCGCATAGGGAGAAGCAGTCTGAAGTCAGCAGTTCTATTTTGCTCAACAAAAATGTGGCAAGAAGGAAGGACTGGGCTGAGGCTTAATGACTACAAAGAATGGTTTTGTTTCTTTTAGTTTATGGTTTATAGACATATAAAGGGAAGTATTCCATTTTAATATGCTTACAATTTAAAACAGTAATGCATATATTTTCTTTTTTACTTGCACACTCCACTACATGATTAACAAATTCTTTCAGTTGCATTCTATATAGACTATATATGGTACTGCGGTACTGTCACACAGTAATCTAATCATGTCTTTACCGAATACCAAAGCTGGAATTTTTTTTCTATCACCAAGAAGTACTCTTCTAAGAAAAAATTATTTTGTAAATATTAATCATTCATTGTCGCTGAAGGTTCATACTATACCTTGAATCGAACACCTTCTTCTAAAACAATATAGCCTTTGGAAGGAGTCAGATCTTTAGACTCTATTGAAGTATTCACTTCTGTCACAATGAACTGAACTGTCACAGTTCCAAACAGTCCTTGTGCAGGTTCTCGAACAATGTACAACACTGCAACACTCTCCTGTACGTAAAGAGCTGTAGGTTCTCTTAGTAAAAAGTGCTCACTGTTGTTAAATGATAGAACTCCAGGGCCATCATCATTAGCAAGTACTGTAATTAAGGCTGTCAAAATATAAATATAAAAGTAATAAATGAAAATAGAATGGGTTCTGAGTGCTGAGAAGTGTGTGGATGTGTCACTGTAAACTAGGCCAACTCTTCTATGGATCACCTTAAAAACAAGGGAAATTTTAAAAAGCATTTAATAAAATTTATATTCACATAAAAGTATTTAATAACCTTGCAATAAAAGGCAGCTTCCTCAACTTGATGAAGTGATCTCTCTCAAAAGCCAATAGCAAATATCAAACTTAATATTGAAAGATTAGAAGCACTACTGCTAAAAACAGAAATTAAGACAATGATGCCTGTCATCACTGTTCTGGAGCTATCAGTCAGGTTACAGGTATAAAAGCAATGGAAAGAAAGAGTCAGAACTGTCCCTGTATTCTACACAACATGACTGTATTTTTAGAAAACATAAAAGAAAACATTGATTATGAGTTCAAAATATATGCTGAGTAACCTTCAAAAATCAAGAGCTTTTATTTTTACTACCGCTAATAATGATATTAATAACAAGTGAAAAAACAACTAATCCTATTAAGAACTTATAAATTGCTTAACCTGTATTAACTCATTTAATTCTCACAACCCTATCAGGTTGATGCTATTGTTCTTCCCATTTTACAGAACTGATGATTGAAGTACAGACAGATAATCTGTGGAAGCTCACAAACTACGAAGAGGCAAGACTGCTGCTCAGAGCTAGGAAGTCTGCTTCAAAGCATGCATTCTAAAAGATTGTTTCAATTGGTCTATACATCACCTATAACTATTTTAAAATTTTAACAGAAAAGGGATCCCATTCATAATAACAAGAATACCTAGGAATCAAAGTAAAAAGTATAAGACCTTTATGAAAAAAATTATAAAACGTTAATGCATGACTCTGGCAGATGCTGTCAGTGCCTCACCCATACCCCCTGGCCCACTCTTGAGTCACCATCAGCAGTTCCTTTTGCCCACTGGTCTCTAAGTAAGGACATCATCAGCTCATGCAAGAATCATGCCAGACTGCTGGAGACTTCACACTCAAGAGCAATCCTCAAACAATTTCTGAGTGACAGAAACTGGTGAATGAATATCTCAGCTTTCTTACCTCTCAGTAAGACAGCCCTGAGCTTTGTCCAACTCAGTGTCTAAGAATGAACCCCACAGGACCAAACCCCCATTGCCTATAGCAGTACCGTTCACTAGCACATTTTCTATTGGCTTTCCTCTCTCAAACTTCATTTCTCACTATGCCTCTAGAGATCATCTCCCAAATAAACTACTTCTATCCAAATCTTTCTCTCAGGGTTTGTTTTTGAGGGAACGCAAACTAAGCAATGATATAAAAGATCTAAATTAATGAAGAGCATAGCATATTTCTAAATGGAAAAAACAATATTATATAATAATGTAGAGTCCATCCGAATTAATCTAAAATTTCAATTTGGCTCCAATTAAAATAGTTTTTTTTTAATAAAACTCAGTTTGTAGATTCTCAATTTCACATGAAAGAGACCATCTGAAAAAATAGGTGAGATGATTTAGAGAAAGAAAACTTTAAAGTATTTGGCCTAAAAAAAATAACAAAATGTACTTTAAAGCAATGATAAATGAAATACTATGTTATTAGCACATGAATAGGCAATTGTAACAGAATACAGTTCAGGAAAATGAGATGATTGATTGATTGACAGATAGGTAGGTAGGTAGATAAATAAATAGATAAAAATAAGTTTCACATTGAAAATCAGTGGTTAATGACTGTCTCAGTCTCTATATGACATTAGGATACTGATTATACATTTTAGGAGAAAAAGGAAGTTGTATCCTTATCTCACATGATACCAATGGATAAATTCATGATATGTTAAATAATTAAGTGGAAATCGAAACTACAAAAAGATTTTTAAAATATAGTAAATGTTGTATAGTTTTTGAGTGAAAAAGACCTAAATAATTAGAATTTAAAGCACATCAGAAAATGATTGATTTAATTTTTACATTTTATAATAAAAGACAACATAATAAACTTAAAGAATAAATGACAGACTAGGAGAAACTAGCTACACCATATTTAACAAGCAAAGGATTGACTTCAGAATATATGATTTATTCCTACAAACCACAGAAGAGCATGTAAGATATTCAAAAACCTAATCACACAAAAAGAAATAACTAGGGTCAAACTCACTAATGAAAAGAGAAATAAGAAAAAAACAATACACAACACAACTAAATATTTTTCATTCATTAGAATCAGTAAAAAAAAAAAGTTAAAGACCAAAGAAATCCTTGGCAGGATGTAAAAAAACAACAATTTTATATACACTCTTTGGATGTAGGTGATATGAAGGCAGTTGATGTTCTTTCCACTCAAAATCCATTGTACTCTCTCATACCTGTTAGAATGGCTATAATCAATAGGACAAGTAATAACAAATGTTGGAGAGGATGCAGAGAAAAAGGAACCCTCATACACTGCTGGTGGCACTACAAACTGGTACAAACACTATGGAAAATAGTATGGAGGTCCCTCAAAAATCTAAGAATTGATCTACCATATGATCCAGCAATCCGTCTACTGGGTATCTGGGTAGATATGAAAATTCATATCTATAAAGATATTTGCACACCAATGTTCATAGTAGCATTATTTACAGTGGCCAGGACACGGAAGCATCCAAAGTGTCCTAAGATAGATGACTGGCTAAAGAAGCTGTGGTATATATATACAATGGAATATTACTCAGCTATAAGAAGAGATGAAATACTGCCATTTGCTACAAAATGGATGGAACTCGAGATAATCATGCTAAGCAAAATAAGCCAGACAGAAAGAGTTGAAAATACATGATATCACTTACTGAGAAATTTGTTTACTATTTAACAATAGAAAAATACAAGCATAAGGTAAATTTGACAGAGCCCAATAACACATTCCTTCCTACTACTCATGGTGGTTGGCATGTAACTTATGTAATTCCAATCCAAATTATACCAGGACTTTTTAAGGAAAACTTGACTTTGAAGACCCTTGCTTTCCTATTACACGGAATGTAGAAGAATAATGCTGATGACCATCTTATGACAAGTAACATTAGCCTTGGGATGAAGGCAATATTCCAAAGGCAAAGAGAAAGAGAAAGCAATAGTCTCTGGACAGTTTGAATTGGATTTTCTATTGTTTATATACAAAGGATTTTTAATCAACACATGATGTCCATTCTTAGAACCCTTCATATAAAACTCACTATGCTCTACAACAAAATAATTTCATCTCAGGAAAATGAAATGATAGATAAGAAAATGAAAAGAATTTGAAACAATGGCTACAGCCTCAAGAGAAAAGGTTCTGGAGAACTTAGAAATATTTTATTTTATTATTATGGCAATAAAAGTAAAAAACAGTTCTTGGTTTACTCAAAATTCTTTCATGTTTTTCACTACAAACCAGACTTTTTCACATAATGGTCAATAATTTAGGAATACGAAGGTTAATTAAATTAAGGGAATCCCAAAGAACCCTCAGCCATTGGCTAAGTCAAGTTGAGGAGTCAGTCAACAGTCAGTCTTCTGAATCCATTTGCCTTATCTATCACAAAGAACTGAATTGAATGACCTTTTAGAGACCTTTTGATCCTAAAGTTTTGTGTGTCTATGAGGTTTCCTCAGTTTCTCTGTTTTACCTTCTCTAAAGTCAGCATGATATCTAACAATCAGTGAACTAGGAGGTCTTTTAATAACACCAACTATTCAAACCAAAGAATTAAGGCTCAGGTTTCAATACGCTTCAACTCTATGTGGAAATACTACAACAATCAGATGACACTAAAACAGCTACATTGTCATTCCTTCTATTGGTAAACAGAAAACCAAAGGAAAGATTTTAAAAATTAAATAAAATCTATAATAACTGCAGAAAAGATATGTTATTTTCACTACCAACCTAGTTTTTTGTTTTTTACACACACGCACACACACACACACAAGCTAGAAGCCTGCTACATTGACACACACAAATTCCAAAATGATTAACTTAAAATATTTGTCATTCCACGCATAGAAACCTATCAGGACTCTCTAATCCCTTTACATCTCCCTCCATACAAGGAAAACATAAGGGAAAAGGAGCTGTGTATAAGAAATTGTCAATTACCTGTTGTGTTTTCCCCCAGCTCTAATCCAGGAGAAGGATTTGTTAAAATCAGCTGAAACTTTTCATCTCCTTCCGGAATATCATCATCAAGAATCATGATGTCAACATTTTTATACCTGTCTCCATCAACAAAATGAAGAATCTGGTCAAAAAAGTAAAAGTAGAACAGTATTGTATTTAAATACATTCTGCATTTTTACAGAAGAGAAAAAACAAAATAGTTGTGAAAGTGAAATAAGCTATTTTACGGGGATTTTTTTTCCAACTTGTGGAGGAAGAAAAGGAAGTAAATAGTTAAGAAATAAAATGCATAAAAAGACAAAGTAAAAAGTATTTTAAAACACTCAAGATGTTTTAGTAAATTAAAGAAATGAGTTAATTTTTCAAGAAGCATAAGAAACACTCTGAGGTCATCTAGTGATACAAATTCTTTAACATGATAACTCTCCAGTATTAAATATTGCAATAAAATAATAGATGAATAAAATAAAATCAAAACAATCTTTACAACAATATTGAAAATCCAATTTATATATTTTACTAAAATAGTGAAGGGAGGTATTCCACCATTGGAAGTCCTCTGCCCTAATTTACTATGCAACATATAATAAATTATTTTAAGATTAATTCATTTATACAGGATCTATATCACTATAATTCTCAAGGAATTCACCATTGGGGTGAAGCTGTAATCCAGCCCCAGCTGTGCTTCCAAATTCTGGGCATACACAAACAAGGAAACTTGGCCAAGAGCACCTTTGCTCCTCTGGGCTACCAATGTTAAACTTCCTTGGGTTTCATTTACTTCAAACCTATAATAAAGAGAACAGATTCATTTTTTTCCTTATAAGCTTCTGTTTTGCAAAGTAAAAAATCTGAAACTCAGAAAAAGTCTCTCATGCAACTTTAGGCTTACCTATTATACTGCCATTCAATTATGCCTCGAGCACCATCATTGGCATCGATAATAACTTGTGCAGTCAAGCCTTCTGAATCTTAAAAAACATAGAAATATATTTTAACATAAATATAAATTATTTTTAAAAAGAACTATTTGATATAGAATTTAAAGACAGTTTATCTGACACTATATAATTCCTAAATAGACAAATTGGCAACTTTACTCAAAAGATGTTTAAGAAAATAAAGACACAAATGTTTATAACATCTAAATAAGAAAACTTTTTGCTAACAAGATCCACTGACTTACAGAATTTAGTCAACTCAGAACAGCAGGAAATAAGCAACTGAGGTTATAGTTTTATTTATATTATTTTAATCCACTTCAAGAAGAAAGGAAAATGAAGACAGAAAGAGTAGAAAGAGAAAGAAATGAAGAGAGGCAGGCAGTGCTGCAGAGAAAAATACAGGTGTGAAAATGAGACATGGAGAAAGGCAGGATAATAAACAGAAAATGAGACAGATGGGAAAGATGCGGAAAGGGTTAGGAGAAATAAAGAGACACTAACATCAAAGTAAAATTCTTATTCCTTTTTATTTTGAATTCTGTCCACCAAAAGTTCAATATGTTACAATATCCACTATTCAGTCTTGAAATAGCAACTTATCTTGTAACTAAATAGTAACTAATCCTGTCTGTTACTATTTTGTTTTTTAATATTTTTGTCCTTTACCTTGTACTTTCCAGAGATACTACCTTAATCTAGGATACTTTAAGACAAGCTGCCTGGGTGGGGAAGGGATAAGGAGAGTATAGTTCTCTCTGGTTAAAGAGAATACATTGTTGAGGAAAGAATCTGGATGTGTCCATCAGACTAGAGGCTGCAAAGCAGAAGCCCAGCTCCACTATTTCCTAGCTGTGTGACTTTGAGCATTTTACTTAGCTTCTCTCAGCCTCATCTGTAAAATGGGGAGATACAAGAAATGAGAGTTTTAACATACAAAACGCCTAAAATGGGAGCATTAGAGAGCACTCCACAAAAGTTAAACTATTCAAATTACCTCTAAATATGAGGATGAATGACATATGAAATATTTTGTTAGTTTTTTTAGTGTGAACAATAATTATCATGTAATAATTACTTAATGTAAACAGTCTAGTCATGAGTCATATATTTCTTTTGCAAAAGAATGAAAATTTTTCAAACAATAATATGTTAAAAACTCTTGATATTTTCAAAGTTGTCATACTGAGCCTCAGAAGTGATTAAAGAACCTGTCTCCCCCAGGCCACTGCTCTTTACCAGGCTTCTCCTCCTTTAACCCAAACAAATTTCCCCTCTGCCCAGAGCACCTTCTAACCAAAGGATGGGGGAGGGGCAGGCTACCTCAATGCTATATACTACCACCTCCTACTGGGTTGTCACACCTACAAGTTTCAGACAAAATTTCTCAATTTTAAATGTTCAAACTGCAACATTTGTGTTTTTAAGAAAGAATATATCTTTTTAAGGTAAGCTACATAAATCTGTACTGTGGTTCAAGTTTTACCTTTCAGTCTGTAATGAATTAACTGAGTCTTTTCTAAAGCATGAAAAGAAAGAGATAAAAGGTCAAAAAAAGAAGCAGAGAACACGACAAACAAACAAAAGCTCTCCTTTACTTAAAAAAATAAAATCATCTGACAATATGGAGGTCTAATGAAAATAGCAAATAAATTATAAAAGGAAAATGTCTTCCTAAGAATTAATTCTATTTTGAAGATTCTAAATTTGGTTATAAAATAGATGTAAAATGTAAAAAGCATCACACAATAAATCTTAAATGTGTTTACACTAATGGTCAAAGCTGCAATATATGATAAGTCTTTAAATTAAAATAAATCTAAAAGACTAATTATTTTCACACATAGATGAGATTAACATCACAATGACCACTTCTGATTAAAAAAAATAATAATTTTACTTTGTTTGTAGTGAGTAAACAGAAACAAACAAAAACCCATCATACCTAGTCTAGGAGGAAATGAAGTTAAAGGAGCCATGATAAGTTCAACATAAGTTAAGTTCACGAGGAAATATTCTTCTAGTTCTGGTATATCGTCCTGCAAAAATTACACCTGTTAAATTCTCTAAAACTATGCTCTCATAGTAAAAAAAAAAATGTACAAAGAAAATGAACAGACATTTTTCCAAGGAAGATATGCAAATAGCCAACAGATACATGAAAAGCTTCTCAACATTACTAATTATCATTGAAATGCAAATGAAAAACCACAATGAGTTTTACCTTACATCTAATAAAATGGCTATTATCAAAAAGATGAGGTAAATGTTGGCAAGGATATGGAGAAAGTGGAACCCTTGTGTGCTGTTGCCAGAAATGTAAATTGGTGCTGCCACTATGCAAAACAATACGGAGGTTCCTCAAAAATTAAAAATAGAACTACCATATAGTCCAGCAATCACACACTTGGGCATATATCCAAAGAAAATGAAAACTGAATATCAAAGAGATATCTGCACTCCTATGCAGCATTATTCACAATAGCAAGACATGAAAACAACCTAAGTGTCTGTCAATGAATGAATGGATGATGAAGATGCATTACACATACGCAGAGGAATATTATTCAGCTATGGGAAATAAGTAAATTCTGCCATTTATGACAACACGGATCGACTTTGAGAACATTATACTAAGTGAAATAAACCAGACAGAAATAGACAAATTCTGCATATCAGTAAAATGTGGAATCTTAGCGGGGAAAAAAAGTCAAACTCATAGAAACAGAGTAGAAATTGGTTGCTGGGGGAGGTAGGGGCACAGGAAAAATTGGTAAGAGTACAAACTCAGCTATAAAATGGATAAGGTCTGAGCAGCGAACGTAGAACATGGTGACCAGAGTTGACAGCACTGTATTGCATAACTGAAATTTGCTAAGAGAATGAAACTTAAAATGTTTTCACACACAGAAAAACATGAATATGTGAGGTAATGGATGTGTTAATTAACTAGATGGGGGGACTTCTTTCACAATGTATACATACATCAAATCGCCTAAATATACATTTTAAATATCTTACAATTTTATGTTTTTTAGATTCTATACATAAGTGATACCATGCAGTATTTCATTATACTTCTATAAATGTGCAATTTTTTTAAAAAGCATAAAAATATTAATATTATACCTGATAGTATGATATATTATTAGGTCGAACCTCAAGAAATGGCTAATATACTTTTTAAAAATCTAGACTAATATAGGTAAACCAATTATACAAACATACAAACTTAAAATATTTTAAATAGGAGCAAAAGATTTAAAATCATCTTAATATTCGATGATTAGAATAAAGATTGTAATATTATGAAAAAGAAATACAGGCTTTGGAGTCAAGGAGACCTAGTACCAAATTCTTAAAGTCTAAGCTGGACTGCCTAAATTTTAAGGGCTCAATTCTGTCATCTTTATAATAGGGAAATAAGAGCTACTTTGGTGATTGTAGTAATAATTAAAAATAATGTGTACAGAGTACCTGGCCTAGATAGAGTCCTTAAAAAGTGATAGCTTTCTGTGATGGTTAATTTTAATACACTATTACTATAACGATTAATCAATGAAAAGTGCTCAAAACATGAGGACTAGCAAAATCCATGTCAGCAGTGACCAAACGGCTAACTACATGTAAGTAGAAACTCAATATACATATAATATCAGTACATACA
This sequence comes from Pteropus alecto, assembly GCF_000325575.1. Taxonomy (NCBI): domain Eukaryota; kingdom Metazoa; phylum Chordata; class Mammalia; order Chiroptera; family Pteropodidae; genus Pteropus; species Pteropus alecto. Next base: position 21,004,664 of record NW_006436298.1, on the reverse strand, counting down.
CATCAACATTCACTTCTCTCTTCATTTTAATTAATAGAGATATGTTTCTATGTGAAAACAAAAAAGAAAATTAAGATCACAACCTCTGAACTATCTTATGTAATTATATGGATCAATGTGAGTTACAGAATCAGTGATGTAAATAAAAGGGACTGCCCCCAGCTACCTCCACAACAATTCCCATGCCACAACTCTCCCCTCATCATCCCTCGGCCTAGCTTATTTCTGCACATCCAGGCTGGCAATCACTTAATCTTGTGCTACTCAGGGAACAAAATGGGCTACAGAGACTTAGGGAGGGAAAAAAGGAACTGGAAACCCTGTGCTCATAAAACTAAACTCTGTAAAGAAAAGAAAGGTGGCTACGTATTTTCTGCTTTAAAAACTAATATATCTGAGGAATAATCCATTTATTTATACTCAGCTACATTATAGATTACATATTTCACAGAATACTTACCTCAAAATTTTATCAAATCTTGTATGTCACATACTGACATATATTACCTTTTATCTTATGGCTTTAGAGTTCTCACACTATTATACTCTGTCACAGTGCCATGGCAATCAAGGAGATTGCCAGTAGATGATTTACACCACTTATAATTTTGTAAAGGTAAAAAGCCTCTGAGAAAATAAAACCTTTTAAAAATAGAACCCCCAAAATACACGGTTACTGAAAAATGTTTTTCTAAGACAACATTCTATTCTCTCTCTCTCCCTTACCCCCCACATGTATAACATCTCCCATCCTCTCCATATGTCTTATTTTTATAAGATTTATAATACATTTATAAATCTTTTATAAATGTATTTAGGTAGCTGAAACACTAAGTTCCAAAATAGCATAAGATTTCAGAATACAGAAAATCAATTAAAACACAATTGCAGTCAGCAATGACTAAGTTTGACCTTAACCACATTTTACGCAATCAGCCTCTAATGAGTCCATAAGTATCTCCACTTAAACCAGTCCTAACAACTGAAACGCTGACTCACACTGATTTGCTGGTACAATGAATCTTTTGGAGTAACCAAAAATGCTCCTTTAGAATCTTTTTGGCCAATGCCATCTTAAAGGGTCTTGCCCTAAAGAAATTCTCTCTATAACAAGGTGTTTCTATAATATACAACAGCAGACCAGCCTATCTAGACAAGAACAGAAACTCCTGTGAACCTAAAAAAAAAAAAAAAATCACAGAAATAAGCTGATTTAAAGGTACCAGAATATTTCATCAATTTCTACTTTCTCTGTGGTTATTCAGGTTTAATACAGTAATAGCAAAATAAGTTTTACCTCAAGTATAGTTATGTTGATGGCTGCTGCTGTTTTCCCTTCTTCTAAAATCAGAAAGCCAACTACCGGGACAAAGTCAACATCTGGCTCAGCTAGGTTTCCTTCTGTTTGGTTCTTTAGACTTAACATTCCAGGAATTGTGGTGTATGTGACATTAATAGCTCCTAATTGAATTAGATGGGAAAAGATTTTATAATTATTTAAACTTTTAAAATAATATCTCCTTACGAACTCTTTGACTTCTGTAAAAGCCCGTGCAGTAGCTTATATTACTAGCCCCAATTCCTTGCCTGTTCAATATCCTTGATCTTTACAGTATAATGGCTCAGTGATGCCTCACTGTGGGCAGGCATACTATCCTGACTCTGAACTTCGAGTTTGGCTGTGTGACTTGTTTTGGCTGATAGCTCAAGGTAAAAGTGATGATGTGCTAGTTCGGAGCCTAGACATCAAGGGGCTTGGCATGTTTTTTTGCTTGCTTTTTGTACCTCTACTGGTCCCAGAAGAATGAGAGACATATAGAGTAGAGCCATCCTAAGCCCATCTTAGATAAGCGGACCCACAATCAGCCTATTATTATACAATGCTGAGATTTTATCACTTGATAGATAGCATTTTTATGACAATAGAAAAATCTTCTTAGTCTTTCAAAAAATAAAAAAGTTATAAAGTCCTGTCTTGAATTAATACATATTAAGGTTTTTCCTGTCCCTGAGCTATTTCAGCAATGGCTTTCATCCACACAAGAATGATATTAAAAAAGCACCTGCCTGGAAACCCCATTTGTTCTAGAGCAACACAAACCTAGAGATCCGAATTCTCTGTTGACAAAAAGCTGAATTGTTTTGTTAGCCTCTTGTAGCAAAACAAATCTTGATGAAGGAGCAAAGTTTAAAACTCCATGTGGCTCATCACTGGCTTCTACAGTCAGGACAGCTGCATATCCTTGAGCATCAAGCAGAGCAATTCCTGCTTGTGGAACTCCTAAAAATGTCAGGGACCACAAGAAATCTGACAGTGATTTGGCATTAACTTCTAAATATGTATACTATAAGCCCACTCTCCAAAACATATTAAAGTAGCCAGAAAGTGTTCTAATTTGTTCACATTTCTAACAGATCTTCAGGTTGACAAAGAGAACCTACATTTTAGTTTTCTTTTCATAGACAGCAAATCATGAATTTTTTTCACTTGGCATATGATTGTCATTATTTGCTATAACTATTCACCAGAATTACAGAAATTAAGTAGAAACCAAAGAAAATACCCAGATAATCTGCTCAAAATGATTAAATTTGAAATATCCAAATAATTAGTCTAAATTAGAACTGGTCCACTACTATAAAATTAGTCACAGAAAAATTCTTCCTTTGGACATGTATTTTATTCCATAAGGAAATGTTCAACTACATTTTTAGAGATTTTTCCTGAGTCCATAAACATAAGTAGTCCCATCCTGAGCTGATGTTTTTTGGATCTAGCATTTTTATGGAACAGATGATATTTAAAGTAATGTTTTAAACTGGTGTGTATCTAACTGCTACATATAAAGATAGCAACTATTATTTTTCTGAAAAGAATAATATACCAGCAAAAAATTTAAAATTGAATTATAAATTACCTTGTGTCCTGACATTATAAAGAACGACTTGGTATACTTCTTTCTCCTCAGGAATGTTGTCATCCAACAAATGCACAAATATGGTTTTATTCAATGATCCCTATGTCAAAGAGAAAGAAATTCATCCCTCTATTGTTCCTGAACACAAAATATCTCCTTCTTTGATTGGTCTTAAAATTTGTGCATCCAATCATATTTTTATTTAAACAAGGTGTTCTGTGGCTTAAAAAACAAATTACATTAAAATCATTCACTCATAAGAAATCAAGCTTAAAGCAGATAGGAACTACTGGCGGATGATCTTGAATGCTAAGCTAATGAATGTAGAGTTTACCCAATGAGCAATGTAGCACTATTGACAATTTCAGACAAAGCAATTAGTTGGGGAGATTGTATGGCAGTAGTGAATAGGAAAAACTAGAACATAGAAAAGCAGGCCAGGGCTGCAGGGAGACCAGTTATTATAAGTCTAACACAATACTCAAAACCAAAGGGCTTGGCTTAATATTGAGGCAGCAGAAATAAAAAGACTTAAACCTGTCACCAAACAAGAGTTCATACAAAGTGAGTGTGGAGGAGAGGAAGATGACAGAGTTACAATAAGGTGGCACCAACTTTCTAAGTGCTTTTATACAGGTATTTCCCAACAATCACCTTCTTTCAAACTATAAGGAAGAGCCTCTAAACGGAACCTCAAAAATGTATATTTTTAGCATTATCCTCATGTAATAGGTTGTCAACAGGATGCAAAAATACATTTGTTTTTCGAGCTATATTTGCTGTTGTCAGGCATTTAAAGTTCCAAGATAGTGAGGAGTAAAAGAGAGACAAACACTAGCCAAGAACTTCGGAATGACATAGCTGGCATCAACAGGCCAGGAGTGGCAGGCCAGGAGAGTAGCAAGAGACCTTGGCTCAAATACAAAGTTAATGTTTTCTGTTTCCGTAAAGGAGATCTACTGAGTACATATAGAAAAAAAAAAAAAAAAAAAACCACCAATTCCTTAAGTCTAAAAAATTTTTTGACTAATTTCTTTGCTTTAAGTTTCAAAGCAAGTGGCTCTTTCATCAATCTCCACTAATCCTTTACTACACAGTCAGAGTTTTTTCATTTGAGATCTACTGAGTACATATAGAAAAAAAAAAAAAACAAAAACACCAATTCCTTAAGTCTTAGAAATTCTTTGACTAATGTTCTTGCTTTAAGTTTCAAAGCAAGTGGCTCTTTCATCAATCTCCACTAATCCTTTACTACACAGTCAGAGTTTTTTCATTTTTCTCAAACTACATTATATACTCTAGAGATTTTTGGTAAAGCTCTTTTTGGTGGTATTACCTCAGGAAAGAAGAGTTGTCCCGTAAAGTTTGCAAAATTGAGCTCTAGATTTTGCCCAATAATTTTCCAGTTAACAGTAACATTTCCTCGACCAGGGGGTGTTCTTACCACATGAAATTGCAAAATTTCTCCTGCAAGTGAAATGTACAGATTGATAAAAGTTTAATGGAAAATGAATTTAACATTTGAACGCAACAAAAATCAAATCCCAAACATGCAACTATTACAGCTCCTATTCCAGAACATTACAAAGCACTTCTGTTCTGAATTTTCTAGAAGCTTTATACATGCTTATTGTTTATTAACACAGGAATCTGGCTTCCAAATGCCTCTTATAGCAGAACTTCAAGAAGTTCAGTACGTAAAACTTACAAAAGCACATGCTAAAATGGGAAGCTCCAAATTTTATATACACTTCAAAACATGCACCAGAACATAAATGTTCTGTAAATTAAAAAAATAATAATAAAGTTCTCATGGTCAAAACTAGTAATAGCACAAATAAATTCTTCCCTCACTTTTCAAAAGGACACAAATTCCTTACACTGATATGCAATGTGATTTTACACATGCATGCATAAAAATGCTTGCAAATACCTGAAAATCACATTTCTTTAAATTGTAACTTACATATACCATCAATGATTTTGTTTTATAAAAAGAAATGCAAAGGAAAGGTGTCAAATCTGTATATCAACCTCTGTAACTTCACCAAAGTTACAGTTATCCTTCCTGGATAATTGAGGTTATTTTAGATACTTCCATTCCTGTATTTTATCCTCATGTAATACTTTGTAAGACTGAAGAAAATCGTGATAGTAATTTCTTTTAAAATGCTGAAAGTGGAATGTTAGTTCCTAGGAAATATTGCTGATGGCCAAGTGGCTTGCTGAAAATATACTCAATTCAAAAGTCTTGTATGATAATGAAAACAAGTTAAAGTATACTAATGAACTATGTCACTAAAAAATAATTATTATGAAAAAAAATGGAATGATGTTTAAAAGGCTTTAAAAGAACACATCCTTATTCAAATTTTATAACATAGAAATACAGTTAAAATCCATGCATATTCATTCATATCACTTTTACTTAGTTATCAAAATAAGTAAACACATCTGATACTTTTTAAATGAGCAGAGTAGAAATAAAACAGTAAAATATAAATACCCTTTTCAAATATTTTTAAAACTACCACAATTTTTAAATTTTTGGTTATAATAAAACTATCAAATATTACTAACAGAAAGATTTCTTAAAATATCATGGACTAATTAATTTAGAGGTTATTTTCATTTCAATTACTAAAAAGAAATTAAAATTTAACACTTAACTAAGCACACATAACTTTAGAATAATGAATTATTTGGAAACAGTGTAGAATATAAGGCCAAAGTATCAGAAACAGGTCTATATAAGATTTCCTCAAACACTTCAATGTTCAATGAATACATATTTTAAATGTTTCAATACAAAAAGAAATTTTTAGTCATCATTACATTAGTAGACTATGTCTTGGAATTTTTATGAAACATATTTGACTGCTAGTTCAGAATTTTTAGTCACCATTACATTAGTAGACTATGTCTTGGAATTTTTATGAAACGTATTTGACTGCTAGTCTCTCCAAAGGTTAGGATGTAACTGAAAGACTGTATGATCGGCCATAACTGCCAGCATGTGATTTAAAATTTTTGTACTTGTATAATTCATATGAACAAAATATAGGCACTCCTGCTAAACCTGAGAGTCTCTATTTGTATACTATGCAGAATTTCTCATAGAGTAGGTTTGTACTGAACAAAAAAGTGTTAATTATTGAAAGACACAGAGAGAGCCCTGGAGTTATTAAGCTGTTTCACCTACAGTGTTGACTGGTGACACAAATAGAATGGTTTATAGTCATGGTTTACAACTTTTTTAAAATCACAAAACCTAGTAATAAAATCTAGTAATACTTCAAAAAGAAAACGATGGAAGTTTAATCAGTGTTAAAAATACAACAAGATACAAGTTGCAAGAAAACGAAATGTAGGTCAACAAAGACCCATGTTGAAAGGGACACTGTGATCATAATTAAAAAATTATGGTTGCAAGATTGTACATTGAGATTTGAGAATAAATATACCATTACAAGGTAAAAATAATGAAATGCTAAGGAGAGAAAAAAAGTAAAATCCTACAAATTTATAACATAATACCACTTGATAAATATCATCTTTGAAAATTTCACAAGTTACCATACAAGTAACTTGCAAGAAACACAATTTGAACATGATACATACACAAATAAAATATTAATAAAGTATTCCTTAAACACATAAACTTATAAGCCTATTGCAAATTGTGTCAACAACATGAATATTGTAAAATTTTTTCTATTAAATAATCAAAATGAAGGCATTGACTCTGCCTCTTTAAGGCAGACTCCTAGGAACCAGGTCCTTTTAAAATGCCTCCTGGGAAAATTATCGGAAAATTACCTTCTACCTGAATGAAGACTCAGAGAACAGTCTTCTGAAAAGGAAAAACTAAGAGATAGTGCTTAGTCTTCCAAAAATAAGGAAAAGGATAAAAGGTGAATCAGAGAGAGGGAAGGTAAATTTTTTAGATAACATTTTACTATGTGCTAAACTGCCTTCTAGTTTTCGTCCAAGGTGAAGACCTAAGGAGGACCCTCGCCTTAGAGGATCTGACTGTACTTCCAGAAGAGCAGACCGATGTGAAATCTCCCAAAAGTTGCTGAGACATTTTAACTCGAAAGCAGAAGATCTGTCATATATAGTTCTAGGCCTGGCCTAATACAGATTAGGAATATGAACATAAAATGCATTTTAATAAGCCTAAATATTTTGCATACTTATTACCAAAACAGATTCTTTTCACAAAGGCAAACATCAACTACAATGTGTGTAAAATAGAAACCTAAAATACAGGAAATACATTTTAATAGGTATATATACATTGTATACATGTACCATCTAAAGTGATTGCCCTTTACAATCCATAGGAAATTATTTAAAACTATAGGTGTATGAATAATGTGAAACACAAACTGGCAATATGAACAGTTAAAAAAAAGTTTCATTTCTAATAGAGTCAGCCCTCCATATACACGGGTTCTACATCGGCATATTCGACCAACTGCAGATCAAAAATATCAAAAAATAAAAATAAAAATGTTATGTTGTTGCTGATGTGTACTATGTAGTTAGGCCTACAATGGTTACATCTGTACTAACATGTACTGACTTTTTTTGCCATTATTTCCTAAATAATACAGTACGACAACTATTCATGTTGTACTAGGAATTATAAGTAACCTAAAGATAAATTAAAGTATAAGGGAGGATGTAGGTAGGCTATACGCAAGTACTATGCCATTTTATATAAGGGACTTGGGCATTATTCACAGATTTTGGTATTTGTGGGGTCCTGGAACCAATCCCCACACATATTGAGAGATAACTATATAGCTGTTCTATATAGATTATTCTTAAGAATTACATTTCTTGTTCAAATTTTTGCCTAAAACAGATTCATGTTGTCTCTAAGAAAAGGAAAAAAGTTTAAATTAATTGAATATGATATGATGATTATGATGCTGCTGAGCTGGGTAACTGAGCAAAATATCTTACAAAGATTTATAAAGAGCACATTTGTACACAGTTTGCAACCATGGTAAAAATCTATTATCCCATATTTCTAAATACTGCCCATTACAATTGAAAGAAAGTAATATTTACCACTGGGTATCTGTTCAGTTGCTTTGGGACAAAAATGCAGATATAGGATTCTACAGAATTTAAAAGATTATTAAACACTAAGGCAATTCCTCCCTATGAATCAAAAATGCATTCTACAGCCAGAAGTTCAGCATCATCCATGTTTTAAATCTAAACATATTAATGAAACTCCAACACTAGGCCAAAACCATTGTTAGCACTGTTAAAAATTCACATGGCATGATTTTTTTTAAACCTCATTTCTTTAGCAGTTATCTTTGAAAAATCACCATGAAGTTTTTATTAATTCACTTTGCTAAATTTCATGGATTGCAAACATTTCTCTATGCAATTTCATGGTAATATAAAGAAAACACAAGAAAAACTGAATTCTTGAGGTTAAATATAAATGTTCTGGATAAATTAATTTAGATTCTAGGAAAGATTTAGGAATAAAGAGAAAGGAAAATAAGTAAAAAGTAGAAATTTATCTCAATTTTTATTTAGAAAATGTAAAAAAATCTAGGGAGCACTCATACAAGCAATAATAGCAACTCAGTGTTTTATTTCCTGCACCATATTCACACTCACAGATTGTTATAGCAGATTTTTAACCAATAACATATTTGGACCATTTGTTTTAGTCACTAATCCCTTTTTCCTTTTTGCATCTCTGGCAGATATTTCCAGCTGTTGGAAACTAAAAAACAATACAATCTGATTTTCAGGTTAAGTTCATCCAGGTGAAAGACGGCATAGGTGCCAGTTCCTGCAAGATGATGTGATGCCCAACAGGAGAACCAATGCCCAGCAGGAAAACCTAGGTTTCTTCAGTGCCCTCCAATCCACTACCACCATCACCACCCAGACTCCCATTGAATGCACTTTCACAATGCCAGCTGTTTTACAGGTAAAGTCCCTTTGAGGTGATATTCTTTAAAAAAAAAAAAAAAAAAAATCTATCTATTGTTGAAAATCACATATCTAGTCTAGTTCTAAGTCTTTTCTCAAATATAATCCTTCCTGGTCCCTGATCTTATTTATACCCTCTGTACCACTAACACTTTTATTGTCTTCTTGATTATGTTCTTTCCTATATTTCTTCAACAAACAAAAACAAATCCAAAATACTCCTCTTTTATATATTTTCTCCATTTTTCTCTCTTCCTTGCTTTGAGATCCAATAAACAGACTACATATTTCCTAGGGCAGTGCTTCTCAAACTTAACGCAGTGAAGGACAAGGGGTTTTTGTTTGTTTCTTGTTCTGTTTGCCCACTCTATCATAGATTAACATTTTTGTAAAATACAGTGAATGACTAGATAAGTGAAATGGCAAAAACACATATACAAAATACAAGCTCATTGATATCACTTTCGGATATCACAGGAAAATAAAATTGTTATAAAAGTTTCTAGAAGAGGTTATTTCAATTTCTGAACGTATCGTCACAAACCAGTAGAAACACTCTGTGGCGGGGCATCGGCTTGAGGACCATGCTCTGAGGAGCGCTGCCTAAAGGCCTGTACGAACTTTCATCTTCCTATATATCTGCTTCCCATCCCAAGTTCTCATTTAAAATTCCTCATTACTACTATTTCCTCAAATCCACTTGGGAATCTAATCTCTTGTTGCCCATGTCAGTATGAGACATACTGATTACCTCTTCTTCTGAAGACTAATGAAAACACACTCTTATCTTGTTCTCTTCCAGCCTCTCAGGTCCTTTTATCCCTCCCAGCCAGGTGGTCTACATGGCTCCTCCCTTGACAACTTGCTTTTCTGTCTCTATCCACAAATATCTTATTAAATTTTCTGATTTCAACTATTCCCTCCAAAAATCCAATTTCCACTTCTAACCTAGATAGAAATCGAGTCAGATTCTATCACCAATTTCCTTATCTCACACAGACAGTGTTACTCAAATTCATTTATTCTTCCAACTCAAATGGCCTGAAATATTTTACCCAAAGTTCTTGTCAAGTTCTGCAGCAGATATACATTCAGGCAAAACAAAGTCTGTTCTCACCACCTGCCCTATAGCATGGCCTCTGGATTCAGACAGCACTGGGTTTAAGCTCTACCGTGAATAACACTGTGCCATAGTCTTTCTAAAGTTCTGTTTCTTTATGTGAAAATCTGGTGTATATCATTCTACCTACTCCATAGGACGGTTGTTAAAATTAAGTGAAACAGTGGACAAGAAATGCCTGGTACACAGAAAACAGTTGATGTTCTTGTCATCATTATTATCAAGATTAACTTCTCCTAAAGTTAGTTTTTACTTTTATTATGTTACAAATAATTTTTTGAGAGTTGATGATCTGTCTTTAGATAGAACTTATGAAAATGTTTAGTTACTTTTTCTCACTGTTGCTCTGACAACAAAAGATTCTAAATCATTAATAAAAGGAAAGAATGATGGGAAATGGCTCAGACATTTGCATTGATAAGTTACACTTGCAAGCTGAGAGTAAAGTAAAAGGTAATACACATTAAAAGGCATTTAGTTTCCAGCATAGCAACTAACTAGCTGTGTGGTCTTGTTGTCAAGTCACTTAATCTGTCTCAGTTTTCTCATCTGTAAAACAGACATCCAAATGCATGAATGATATCCCTTCTATTTCTTATCTTTTTGAGGTATAGGGTTTTTTTTTATTTCTAAATATGAACTACAGTGAAAACAGGCAATAAATACCAGTTTTATCTTAAATAGTCTTATTTAAAGACAAAAAAACACTACTATAATGTTTTAAATGAAAAAAAGCCTATGTATGTAAAACCCTACATATAATGTAAAATATTAAGGATTTGATAAAATGATTGTTTTTTAAAGAAAAAAGGGCATTTGTAATTTTTTATTTGGCACTTTGTTTATAAAATATATAAACATAATACAAAATCCAAGCTAAAATACTCAGTGACTACAAACTACTATTTGTTTTGAACAGGGAGTCAATGTTTCACTGTTTAGTATCGACAGCTACCACTAAGTACATATATACTTGCCAGGAACTATGCTAAGCACTTTACATTTATTATTTCACTTAATCCTCACAAAGAAACCTATGAAGTAAGTCACATTTTCTGTTATTTAACAGATGAGAAAGCTGAGCATCCTAGGTTTGACTAACTTCCTTTAAATCACACCAGCAGGCTAAACACAAGTATCAATCCACAAGGCTCTTAAATGTAGTTCAACATTTCACTACAACAGCCCTCACCCAAAGAATTTCATGCACATTAGCTTACACAGCCCTACAAAGTAATGAAAGGATAAAAAACATCAGAAACTTTAAAAGACTAAACAAAAAATGACATCTATGGAAAAGAGAATGAATATGCTCATCAAAAAAAGGAACCCACCTTCGTGACCTATGACAGATCTGGAAGCTGTCTGAAAGCTAACAATTCCCGCCACATTGTCATTAGCCAAAATGTTCACTCTAACGGTGTCGGAGCTGGGTAAAATTCTACTTCCACCTTCAGTGTACACCAAACTAACTATGATGCTTTCATTATCTTCGGGCTCAGAATCGTCCAAAATGGTTAAAATGGCTATCTTTTTGGTTTCACCTATAAAAAAATTAATGGAATAAAAATCAAAGTAACAAAATCATCAACATTCATAAAGAATTCACAAAGGTCCCAAAATTACCTCGACTGTAGGAAGCAAAAATATCTAAGTGAATTATAATAGTTCAATATCATGAGCAGTATTAGTGCCACTATAAACAAATGTATGTTAATCAGTATATCTTTCCATATAGAAGCCACTATAAAATTTTATTACTATAGGAAGATTGTAGAGGACACTTTGAATTATAAAAATTAAAGAGTAGAATTATTT
>NW_006436298.1:20956260-20992785 GCF_000325575.1 Pteropus alecto | reverse complement strand
CTTCTGTCTAGAAATAGCTCCCTCTAGGAGAGTGGAATCTTATTCTTTTTTTGGCATTACTAAGAATAATTTTCACCAGGTACTCAAACCAATACCTCCTTGAGAGTAAGACTTAGAGAAAGTCGTCAAAATGGGAAACAGAAAAGAGATGGCAAATTCTGAGTGAAAGAACCAGCCTGAATGAGATGAGTCTTTGAGTAATTAGATAAGATGACAGCATCAAATACTGGTTTCCGGGATGTGGGGAAATGAAGCAAAGAGAAGGAAGCAAAAGAGGAATTTAAAGGATGGGTGACAGCAACAAGGGCCAAGCAGTTTACTTTCCAATTTGGTCTAGGACCCTCTCAAAGTACACAGAACATCCCTAAACTCAACACCATTTCTGTTCTTCAGCCTATGGTGTCTCTCACCTAATTCTTACCCACTTTCTGGAAAGAGGATAAAAGGGTGAGAAAAGGCAAGAGAAAGGGGATATGGAGGCATGTGCTTGCTCTCATGACCCTGGTATATTTAATGAATTCAGAGTAACAAGACTGTCTCAAAGACTATAGATTATCTAAGCATCTAAGTTAGCTATAAAATATAGTTCTTTTTATGTGACGCTAAAGTTACCATTCAAGGTCATACTAATTTGTATAATGCTATGACTTTATAATTTTCTTCGCTGTTACTAAAGCCACTGGAAAATCTAACTTTAAATTTTCATCTCCACTCCCTCTTCATTAAGTTTTCATTATATCTTTTGAAATAGGGAAAAAAGTTACCAATTACTAACCTGTGCCCCCCCAAACATATCATATCCCATTATTCCCAAAATAATTTACTAAGAAATAACTACTACAGAAATGTTTATACTACTTTAAAAATTAAAGCTTTTTAGATATTTCAAAGTATACTACTTATGCATCATGACCCCCAGTTTCCAAAAAAAGTATATGCAAAAAGTTAAACAATAAAAGATACAATGAATTGCTCTCAGATAAAATTATGAATAACATTTACTTCTTTCATTTTTCAGTATATAGTGATGTTTTTATGAGTATACATTACCATCTCAAATAGAAAAACACTATGTTACAAAACTATATGGAATCTATAAATGCCCAAATCAGGATTTAAACAACGATCTAAGTAAAAATACCCTTTCTCCCATGCAAAGAAGACTATTTTAAACCTATGTACTTTCCAAATTTTTAAATATTAAATTATCGACCGGCCTTGAAAAAGAATCAGTGATTCTGACTCTAATTTTAATTTGTTGGCCAAGTTATATATTATTGTTCATGAAAATTTACAATAGTGATCTCATCTAAGAACAGTATCTAGTTGATCTATCATGACAAAATTTAATATTAAGTACCAAAGTCCATAGTATTTATACTTATAAATTATTTTCATTGAAGATTTCTCCTGATTTGTCTAATGCATACTCCCCAGTTAATACACATTTTTCTAGCAACCAACACTTCTTAGCCACATGTTTATTGTAGATAGATGGCTCATTCTTGCAATTCCCCTGACAAAATTAGAGCTATCTTAGATTTGTCTCTGTTTACTTAAAGGCACTGCTATCACATATAAAGGGATAAAATTCACATAGCCCCTAAAACTCTTCCTTGTTTAATAAACTGAAAAGATACATATGCAGGGCCATGTCAGCCTACATACGTCATGTCACCCATTAACAAGCCAATTAACTTCTATTTTTTCAAAACCATACTATACTTTTACGTATTAGCAAAAGTGTACACAATAAATAAGAACTCTTATGAAAATTATCATAAAAATTGAATATGATGCCTTTACCAGGACAAATTAAAATTGAGAACCATCACTCACCTTCAGCAAAAGTCAGAATGTCTCCAGCACCTATGAAATCTAAACCTTCAGTAGCGGTTCCACCAACAACACGCCATTCGACTGTCACCTGACCTAAGCTGCCCCCTGTCCTGTGGATCATCAATTCCACTAGGGTCTGGGGTTGCTCCTGAACTTCGACATAAAAGCCATCTTCTGAGGTATTGGGACTAATACTGTAGATCACAAATACACCAAAGGCATCACCATTTAATGCTATGACAACTGTAGAAGTATTTGGCTGTCCTATGGTTGGCTCATTTTCAAAACTGGCTGTGATGTTCATGAGGTGAACTTCAAGGAGAGAAATTAGAAAACTCTCATCCATTTCTGGGAAATCATCGGGAAGAATAGAAACTGTGAGATTTGCAAATTCATCACCTTCCAGCATTATGGCCCATTGCCTTGTCACAGGCTCATAGTCACTACCAGCCATAGCCTGACCACTAAAAAGAGATGCGACCCTGGTCATGTTTTTCTTGTAAGTCCAGAAGTCTGAGTGGTTAACAGCTGAACTGATCCACGATGTCATCCAAAAACACTGCGAGCCCTCGGAAGCACTGAAAAATGAAAATGCTGAGCACGCATGTTCTTTGAGGCACAAAGTGGCACAAGTATACTGGGGTTCCCCCATTGCAGAGACATTCACCCAAGTTCTCCAAAGTGGGTCAGGTACCCCTTGAATTGGCGATTCATAGTAGGACAGTAAATCTTGACCTTCCTCAACTGCAAGAGCCACTACATCAATATCGGAAGTACTGTAGAACAACAACAGCTGACCAAAGTGCCCTCCGCTAAAATGTGGAGTGACAATTAAAAGACAGGTTAAGCACTCAAAGCAATCTATGGACTACATATAGAGAAGATAAATACTAATTGCACATTTCACCTTTTTTTAATTGTATAATATACTTGTACAAACACAATCATGTTTCTTAATTACATTTGTCTTTCAACGTTGTTTTATCGTGTAAGGAAACGTTGCTAGTTTTCAATCTAACAATACTTTTTTTTTAACCAAGCATCTTGTAAGATAGGCAAATTATATTCATTTTAAAATTATTAAACAAAATTAGAAAATTAACTTCCATTACTAGATTTCACTAAAACAATGTAATGATGATAATAGCACAAGTATACCTTAAGGAAATATAATTACTTGACACAAGGTCCCAAGACCCCATATTTTCTATTTCTGAAGGAGCTCAGTGAACTGTATGCTGCCTCACAAAAGGAATGCAGAAAAATAGAACCTGAAAATTAGCCACTTCGGCATCTGAATGTTCTTTAATTTAGAAGTTAGTTGTATATAAGTTCTAACTCAGTCACAGATGAAAGCAACAAATTTTTGCAGTTAGAGAGCTCAATGATATATAATCCGTTTCACTAATAATAGGTAGGATAAATATAATGAACTCTTTATATTAACAGGCATAATCCATTTAACGAATTATAATAATTTACATTATATAAAAACCACCAAACTTAAATTATTTAATTGTGCAAGAGATCCTTTCACACAACCCCACAATTCCCATCACCCCCACAGACGCAAGTAACCATCTCATATACCTTCTCCTGACAGTTATGTTAGCACAGGAACTTCTCTCCAGAGGCTCTTGAACACGATAAACCGACTGAACAAAGGCTACTGTACCATAAGGATTATCATTGGCGGGAATAATAATATTTGCCACTCGATCTAACCCAATAGTACCTCCACCAGAGGCATCAGTCAGTTGCACTTGGATAACCTAAAAATATAGTGAAAATTTCTTTAACAGAATCTCAGTTCTGAAATTAGAAGAATGATGCAGGGGAAAAAATCAAATATATCCATGTAAATACAGGAATAAAATGGTATGTAATATAAACAGATTCAAAGAAACCCCTCCCATTACATTAACAAAATCAACATGTAACAGAATAATCTATAATTAACTTTTAATATTAGTGCATGATTATACATAAGAAATACAGGCTGTTTAAGTTCCTTAATATTCAGTTATATAATCCTGTGAATCAATTTTAGGATCGTTATGTTTTCAATAATATACTTTCATGTCCTATACGTTTTTATAAAGAAAACATTGCATATATGTTTTATGAATAATCTATTATGCTTTATTTCCCACATTCTCTTAAATGGAAATTCTCTGACAAACTTAAAAAACATCATATCATAATGCCACCTAAATTTAGAGAGAAGGAAAGAGAAATGTTATAGGTATTAACTAATATCTAACATTTTAGGAGTGAATAATGACATAATTAGCATTCAAATGAAATTTTATAGACTTCCCTTCTATGAAAATTTGATACCATTACAAAATAAATGCTATTAAATATAATTTTATGAGATGTAGGCTTTAATACTACTTAAATTTCATAAAATAAAATTATCTTCAGGCAATATGTGTTAGTGATGAATCAACTCTCCCACTGAGACTCTATTTTTATTTTCTACCTTGCTGCTTCATCATGAAAAATAAGTATCAGGCAGACATATCTAGCATGGTATTTGTCACATACTAAATCCTCAAAACTGTTAAAGAATAAATGAATAAATTAGTGAAAAATCAAAATCTAAATTAAGATTGGCCCATCTTCAAGCCAAAAGGGAGAATGGATACAAATTAAAAGTTGATATGGAAAAATGTAGAAAAATTATGACAGATGTATATGAATTTAATCATTTAATCAAAATGTTGAAAAATACAATGTAATTGTACAAAATCTTTCACTTGTAAACTCGTAGGTGTATAAGACCTACTTCTAAAATAGTCTTGTTTTTATGAAAGGATCACTTTCACACTTTCATATTTTGAACATTCTTGCAAAAATAATTTGACATCCTCTATAAAAGTCACAATAACAGCCATCTGTTCTAGTCACTATAAGACAAGGTATGATTTATAGTGTCATTCTATACTAGCCATTCCTCTCACCTCTTCAATCTCCGGAACGTCGTCAGCCAGGACCTCTAACAACAAGGTTTGAATGGTTTCCCCAGGGGCAAAGGTCACATTACCTGAGACAACTCGCAGGTCGCCAGTAGCAAGCTGTCCATTAATGGTGGCAACCCACTGAACAGTAACATTGCCGAGTGTCCCAGAATTTCGAATTATTGGCAGGTTTACCTTCACTGAGTTAAACTCAGGTTCCTCTACAATAAGTCTAGTAATCTGAAAACCTAAAGGGCAGAGTAGAGTTCATTTCAAATACAAAATAAAACTGAGTCAACACAAAGCTAACCAACTGACATCCTACAGTTGCTTTTATCCCCTTAAGCAATATAAGTAGTTAAACCCCATAAAATCAGAGTAACATGCTGTGATACAAATTGGTCAGGTCTGCCAACATTTCTAAATTATTTTTCATTATGATAGAAGCAGAAATCACAAACTCAGATGCCCACAGGGGTCAGGCATAAACCAGTTGTGAAGGAAGTGGGTCTAGAGAGCTCTGTGGCTAACTGCACAGTGCAAGCCTGGTCCAAAGGTTGCTATTTTGCTCTCTAATGGAAGCTATACAGGAAAGAGGGCTCAGTGTTGCCAGATTTTCCTACTTATTGAAAAAGCCCAGAAATCCATATTTTTGGGTGAATTTCTGTAAATTAAATTAACCTTTAAATAATTGAGATTCATAAAACATATCTAGGGGCCAGATCTGACCTAAAAGTCTAAAAGTTTGTGACTTCCATATGTATGCTAATAGGTTGATATTTTTTTTAAATAACCACTAACTACTGTCAATGAGTATAGACAGACATTGTATTTATCAGTAATAGCAAGTTAAAAAGAAAGCATAATCAAATTGATTCTGCATCTCTAAAAATAAAGAACTATATGATCTATACAGACAAGTAAATGAGAGACATAAACTAGTCTGGTTACCAAATAATCCATAGGGGTCATCAGAGGCCTCAATAATAATGATCGCCTCTGTTAACACCCCTAGTTTGGCTCCTCCTGTTGTTTCATTCAGCAGTTGCACAAGAAAAGATTCTTCAAGCTCAGGGTAAACGTCATTAATGATATATATTGGCACAGCTTTACTGACTTCTCCTTCTAGCAAGACCACATCTGATGAAGCTATACTATAATCTTCACCTACAAAGACAAAAAGCAAAATGCTAAGACTTATTCCAAAATATGATACACTTTCCATATACTAGGGAAATAATGATGCATCAAATTTTATAGATATATTTCAAAATACTTTTTTGAGAACACTTACTAAATATATTCTAAACAAGATTTTACCTCTTTTGCTGGAAAAAAAAAAATGGGCCTGATATCACAAAACAATGAAAAAGATTTCTGAAGGTGTTCAAGTTCATTCCTTCATTTTTAGAAAATTGTATACATAATTTGTTTTATTTGCCATATATATACTGATATAGAGACAGAGATTAGAGATAGAGACATAGTCATTCATTACCGCAAGATAGTCCCTTATCTACAAAAGAAAAAACGTGTACGATACTTTTAAGACAAAGAACAGGAACTAGAATTCTGATCTCAATGGAGAGATAAATTATAACGTTGCGAGATATGGGCATGTCAGTATCATCAATGTTATAGTCAGAAACTGTGAATTTTCTTACCAAATTGGATTAAAAGCTGCTACTGCATAATGATCAGGGTGGCTTTGTTTATCGTCAAACAGTGGTTGGGAAAAGGAGAGAGCCTTCCAGTGAAGCCTGAGAGCTAATTTTCTAGAACAAGCTTTACCATCTGTCAATGTGTAAGGACCTCTAGAGACAGTCAGGCATTCCTCTGGGCTACCCACCTCAAATATGTGAGTATGTGCACACACGCACAAACACACCACTTAGGTGAGCATGGTTCATTATCTTTTCAAGCAAGTATCACATCCAGATGATTTGCCTTTTCAAAAACCAATCCTGTTATCCCATCCATTCACACTCATGTTCCTTTGAGTGCATACTAGAAAGATTCTAACTGAGTTGCTCTTAGGCAAATCTCTCTTTAGATGCTGTAACCGCACCACCAAAGAAGGCAGTCTCCTAATGTTTGCACTTGGCAGTGAAATATTTTTGCTTAGACATAAAATAATTAATGCTAACAATTGCCTCTTCCATGTTCTCCATAAATAAACAAGCAAGAAAAATGAGTCTAGAGACAAAACTGTTGCCAAGCACTGCAATCATATGGCTGTACATTTTATCCCGCATTTCTCAGTTCATTTACATATGAATCCTTTTCAAAAAAGTAAAAGGTACACAGAGAGAAAGCCTAACAATGTTTTCTGTAGTTTACTTTTCATTGGTTTGTGCATATTTTGGTCATCACAGTTTTTAAATTCATATATGATTCTGCTAAGTTTTCATAAATTCTACAGAAATCAGAGTCATGAACGTATGACAAAAGCTCTAGATCTGTGCCTTTAA
Organism: Pteropus alecto; assembly: GCF_000325575.1. Taxonomy (NCBI): domain Eukaryota; kingdom Metazoa; phylum Chordata; class Mammalia; order Chiroptera; family Pteropodidae; genus Pteropus; species Pteropus alecto. The sequence goes on along the minus strand of NW_006436298.1, from coordinate 20,985,512 downwards.
AAAGATGCAGGAGTAGTATTGTTTTCTGGCTGATTTTTCTAACTACATCTTTGAGTAGCTTTGTTAATCAAGGATAAAATTTGCCTCTAAAACACTTCACTGTTTTAGATTTCTTTACTCACCAGCTATTGCAGTTATTGGCACAGCTTTAAACTTCACAGAAACATCTGCAAATGCTCCTCCTCTTCTAGTCACGTTGATAATGGGTCCAACATGGTTTTCTGCCACTCGAACAACTGCTGCCGAGAGCTGAAGAGTTCCAAATGCATCATCATTGGCAATGATAATTAGATGAGCAATGGTTTCTACCTTAGGCCCAAGGCATGGAGAATTTGGAACTAAAAGATGGAAGAACATCGAATATATCAAAATTCTAAGAACTGGCCAAAAGTCATTAAGAAGCCTCAGCAAGTGTCCTTCAGCCACATGGGATCATCATTTGGTGTTTTCTCTCTATTCTTTATATCAAATAATATTTGTTGATTACCATGTACCAGCACTAATCTAGACTGGGGATATGAAAGTAAATTAAACACAAAGTCTCTATTCTTGTAGTTTTACATTCTAGAGGGATATTTATTATAGAATCCTTAGCCAAGAAATAGTTAAGCTACAGGGATATTTTAATAAGTATTGGAAATTTGTCGAAAGGCAAAACATGAGTAGAGTATAATAAATCACCACTTCACATAATATTATAAGTGATAATGATGAAACCTACAGAATTATGATCTTCTAATTAGCTATCAGCTAAAAGTGTTAAAAGTTTTTTTTAACACTTTTAAAAAACAGCATTTCAGTTACAAAATTGAGTAATTTAGTGTCCTGCCCTCCAAGATAAGCTGCAAATCATCATACTCTAAGTTAAATTACTGCCTCTCTGGCGGATTCACTGTCCTCCCTGTTCCTCCCTGCCGCTTCTTAGTTAACAGTCACTCAACTGTCTCATTTGGAAAAGAGCTTCAATGTTACCTCAACGCTGCTGTAACACAGTGTGCACAGCACTTTTAAGGCTCTCTTCCCACTGGTTTTCGAGAGAGCAAAGCTTATTTTGAAGTCATTTAGGACCTTTCAATAACTCTCATTTATTTTCCAAGTTCAAGTTGAACCAGCACCCTTGCCAAAACAATTTTAAAAAGCGAACTTTTAACACAAATTAAGCATCAAAAAACTCTTATTAAAAGTAAACAATTTTGAGTTCATATTTCGAATTTCTCTATCAAATGTGGTATTTGGAAGTATGCAATAATAAGTAAATTTTAACATTTTCGGACAATTTAATCTAAAAACAAGTAACGACACCATTTAATTTCAATAATATAGGCCCAGATCATGCTAAATTATATCATAACGTCACAAACTATAAATCAATATTACACAATTAAATTTAACTAAATTAGAAAAGAATGGCAGTGACATAGAGTTATAGAAACAGATGACATTTTCTGAACGTGCAATCTTTACCTCACATTGTTCTAAGCACTTTTCTTATATCAAGTCATTTAATTCCCACACTATCTCTATGTGGTAGGTAACATGTCAGAACTTAGCAGATGAGGAATCCGAGACATAAATATGTGAGGGAATCACCTAAAGTATTATACCAGTACCTGGTGGACACAATCAAGAGGCATCCTATAAGGGTAGTTTGTCTAATCCCTTGCTCCCTATCTACAATTTCTCATCAAACCAGGTATAACACCTTTATCTCTCCACGATTGCTCATCCTGCCATATGCTCTTCCCCAGGTGATCACCAGTCTTCTCGTATTACTCTCCTGAAAGTTGATGACACTCAGAATACAGGAACAGAGACTCTACGAGGTCCTACCCTTATTTTGTCTATTAAAATTTGAGTCAATATCACACAGATTTGCAATTAATTGTTCTTTAATTATTTTACATTATAGCTTATGCTTATTCAGAACTGCCCCAAGTATGTTGCATGGTTCCAGGAACATATCAAACATAAAACATATGCCATTGCTTCTCCCATTCCACAGCATATTGATATTCTGCATATACCATCTTATTAATAACTGTTCACATTACTGAATGCTTATCATGTACCAGACACTGTATTTTCACATATATTATATTTAAGTACCATAATATTTTTGCATTATACATAGGAAGTAGGGCAAAAAATGATTATGTCCAAGTTTATTATTATACACTGGAACATGTTACCTGACAGCAGCATCCACAGCTCCTAGCAACTGCTATATGTGATACTCCTTCCTGGTTTTATTTCTATCTCACTCAAAAAACTGTGAGTTCCTTGAAATAATTATTAATTAATAAGATTGTTTATTTGCTATTTTAACTGACTCTAAATCTTGCTAAGAAAAAAAGGGGTGAAGTATTGTGTGAGAATTTTACCTTTGACTGTTATTCGAAATTTTAATGTTAGTTGTTGTCCTATAAAGTAAATTTCCTTTTATAACCCTGGACTACAATTACCTATACTGTGGGCAAGAATGTTGCTTACTATAGAGTATATCTATCCAGATGTTACAGTAAGGTAAAGAAATTTACTTGTAAGAAACATTAATCGATATGGCAGAAGACAGTCAACACGCAGATCTTCGAATCTTACTCTTTAGATTATGTAATTCCAGTTTCCTTAAAAAGGTTTCATTTGCTTTCATATAAATATTGTCCTAAAGCTGATATTAAATTGATCTTAAATTAATATCAGCAATCTTTCTTCCTTTACTTGTTCCCTTATTCCAGGAAATCTAGATTCTGGAATCTAGAACAGAAAGCAGTTATTGAGTTATATAGCTTGTTCATTAGATGTGACTAATGAACAAGCTATATAACACAATAACTGCTTTCAGCTCCACAAGCTCAAGCCCCACTCTCTACCATACTCTCTCTACAATGCCATGGAGCCACAACCCCAGGAAGTATGGCTGCTACTTTCCAATAGAAGTTGCTATACCAGATCGTCTGCCTAAAGAGGGTCACTTCTCATTCCTCATTCTTATCCCCAACCAGTGCCTTTTTCTCCACTCTCACAGTGACCCATAAATTCACAGGATTTCTTACTGCCACATAGCCCTCTACCCTGCTCTTATGCAGTTGCTAGATCCATATGCTTTTAACCGATACAAAGAGCTCTGTTGGTTAAGGAATCTTCCAGATTAAATCTAGGTGAGACAGGTTCAGGCTCTTGCTCCCAGGGCTGCCCTTGGACTCCCCGGATTGATTCCAGAATGTTCGGAAGCTAAAATATATGGTACAATTGTCCTAGAGGTCAGTTACACTGGATTACATAGACACTTCTGAAAATCTAGTCTAGAAATATAACAGATTTTTCAAACATGATTTAATGTTTTCAAGTGCCGCACTTCCATTTAAATCTTGTAAACTTTTGTAAGATGATCCTTTCAAATTTAGAGCTTACTAAATTTTTTAGAGCTTATTATTTTTATAGATTTTTCTATCATACCAAATTCTTAATTTATTGTTTCAGGATTCTTACTTATAACAACAACAACAACACACTAATAGATGGCTACTTACTTGGGCGATTCTGTACTTTCTCTATTAAAGTAGAGTTGAGTAGTTCAATAAACACAGACTCTGATCTTTCTGGTTCATCATCATCTAAAATTGAAATAGTAATCTTTGCCTCACTCTGATTGACTTTGAAAAGAGCAAATCCAGAGGCTGGTATGTAGTCTGTTCCTTGAGTTGCCCTGGCTAAATTAGGTGGAAAATAAGGCATTTTCTCCGTATCATCCAATGTTGCATATGTGACTATGACTTTTCCCATGAGGCCTTTTAACCTTATTATTGACAGTGTGATATTCTGAGTTGCTTCCTCAACTTCAACAAGTCTGTTTTGCTCAGAAAAGATGAAGACCCCAAAAGGATCATCATTAGCCAAAACTATTAATGTGGCATTAGTATTAACTCCCAAAGAGCCACTGGAGACACTGAGGATTGACACAGAGAATGTCTTATCCAGTTCTGGATCTTCATCTGGCAATATTTCCACAGTGATGTTGGCGCTTTTTTGCCCAGTTTCAAACGTAATGTTGCCAGAGGTGAAGGCAAGATCACCATCGGGATCAGAGTCTATGCTCCAAAGCAAAGTTACTTGAGACAGAGCTCCATGACTTCTCATAATCTATAAAACATTGATTAAAATGTATTATAAGAAGTATTAAAACCACTGACTTAGATGTTTGTAAATACAGAATAATAGGAGGATATTAAATTTTTATTTTATTTTATATAAGCTGTTCTCAAAAATAGAAGATTCTTGAAGGCAGGGACCACACAGTACCCATTTTAGAAGACCCTCAGAGAGCCTGACTTAAAAAAAACTGTTTCATTGAAACAAGAGGTTTATTGAGCATTTTTAGCTTGTAACTAACCTATAGCTGTATCTTTTCTGCAATTAAAATATATATAATAAAGCAAATGTAATTAAAAAATTGTTACATTTAAGCATTCATGAAAATTTTTACATTTACTACAAAGATGGTATATACTTCATTGTAAGAAATATATGAGTAATATTTTCCTGAAAAGTGAAGCATAAAACTCATTTTTTAAAAACAAATTATATTTCCTTTTATCTTTAATATAAAAAACAAATTCACCAAAAGACCTCTTCGACAGAGGATTATAATAAAATACTTCAAAGGAAAAAACAGCTTTTTGTCAATATGTTAAGAAGAATAAAAAGCTTTAAAAAATGCTCCAAATAAGTCTCAACTAAAGTAATTTTTATTTATTCTTAAAATATAAATGTCGACCCAAAATAAAATTTGACACAGGAATTTTATAAAACTTTATCCTTTCCTGTAATTCTTCTACATTTTCTTTTTTTAATAATTAGTCATCCTTGCAAAAGTTGTTCAATTTACTCCACACCAGTTTACTGAAGATCTGCTAGACGAGTACAGAAGAGATAATGTTTTGAGTGATCTTTGTTCATTTGTATAGAGTCAGGAAGCTGAGCAAGCTTCTAGCTCCTCTGAGTTATTTAACAATAGAATCCTAGTAGAACAATGCAGAGTAGCCACACAGAGATGTGTGTGCATGCAAACACACATACTATATACAGTTGTTATTATTACTGTTCACAAACATTTTGGATTTTCTTTCCTTCTGGAAGAGAAATAAGACAGGACTGCAATTCTCTACCAATTAATATTAGCATAGTCATGTGACTTTTGGCCAAGGACGTGTCAGTGGAAATGCTATAAATTGCTTCCAGAAAGAAGCTGTGAGTAAGTATGCAGTTCTCCACATCCACGCCTCCCGCCTCCATGGAAATACAAGCACCTATGGAGATATGTTCTCTATAATCCTCAACCCCTAAGTGATGATAGCCAACTTGTTTGTCACTCATGACAAACAAGTCTCTGTTGTATCAAACCACTGAGATTTTGGAGACATTGTTACCACAGCCTATCTGAATTAATTAATATAAAAATCTATGTGGAACAGCTCCATTACATTCCTTACCGAGCCAGGAATCTTCAGAATCATAAGATGAATTTGCAAAACTAAATATAAAGACAAACACCAAATCACTATTCAATTATCAATTTGTATTGTTTATGCCACTAGGCTCATTCCTCTCTATCTAATAGAAAAAAACTAACATAAAGCACACCTTCATAATACAATAAAACAGTTTTGAAAGAACAATAGTATCTAGGACTGGAAGGGGAAAATGTACTCACATTTAATATAACAGTGCTGTATCCATCTTCTGGTTCAGTTCCGCTGACAAAGAGTGACTCGGGGCTAAATTCAAATACACCATGAGCATGGTCAGAGGCGGCAATTGTCACTAGAATTTGCGAAGCCACTCCTAGACTGGCTGCATGAATGTTTCAACAAATAGTAAGAAAATGTTAATCAGTAATTTACAAACCAAAGAAAAAGGCAGGGAACAATGTTTTGAAAAGAGTTATGCCATTCATTGAGTACTTCTAATCTGTTTCAGAAAGAAAGGCAGACACAAATGGTTGCCACACATATTCATGCTTTTTAGGACCTTTCTCTACTTTGGCATCAACATGATACACAAGTGCTGCATAAGCATTTGCAGATGAATAAGGAAAACTAGTTTTTCTTTTTCTTCTCTATGAAAGAGAACATTCTTCCACACAGAGTGTATAAGGAAAGTCTCCCACGACCTTTGCTGACCTTAGAAGAACATGAGCCAAATGACTCTTACCTTTATGAAACAGTAGCTTCCCTACAACTTTTGTCAATCTGACTGAACGGATTCTTGCTTTCCAAATGTGCATTAATTCTAGGCCTATTTTTCATTATATTATGATATTATAGATCTATCCTTCCTGGTCCCAAATGGTCCAATCTTATAACTAAAAAGATATAAAGATCTAAAGAAGTATTTTTTACCCTGAGAAGTCTGAGACTAAAATATAAAACCTGAGATTGTAAAAAAGGAGCATTTGAGGTTTAGAAAGAGTTCTCCCTTAAGAAACAAGCATACTACATATTCTCTCCTAATAAGAAAAAATATTTGAGGTAAAAAGCTGAATCATCTTTGTACATGAATCTACTTCAAAAAGCATCCTCTTTTCAATATTCCCTCCCATTAACTGGCAACTTATTCTCCCAGTTTATTTTCTTAATTACTTTTTCTCATTTGTTTTGATTAAATGCTACATCTAAAGACTCATGGTTCTTCTTGTAAAGAAAACCACATGGATGCATGTAACATGAAAATATAAATGTTCTATTTATCTCTTTTTAGGTATTCAAAGCTATATAAAATGTTTTTCAATAATCACTGTCCTAAATGATATGCGAACAAAATTCCTATTACAGTTAGAGTCAGGAAACCGCAGTAGCCTCCTACAGACAGGAGACTGAGCACTGGAGGCAGGCAAAGCCTTGATTCTGACTTGATCACTTCCTAGCTGGGTGAGTATAACATGGAGCAAATAATACTTCATAAAGTTGCTGTTATTATTAATGAGATTAAATATACAAAGGACCTGGACATAGTAGGATCAATAACGTCAGTATTGTTGTCTCTTAAAAAAAATTAAAATGTAGAAAAGTAAATAAAGGCTTTGGAATCGCTGCTTACCGCGTTTGTGAACAGTTGGAAGGAAGAATTCCATGTCCCCATCACCACTACCACTGCCATCAACCCTAAAGAGTCCAGTTACTTTACAAGGATAGACAGAGACACAACCCACACAACACACATTGACACAATGAGAAAAGTGAGAGCTCTTAAAATATCCAGTAGAGAGGAAAATACAGTAATATTCACCCAATGATATGTATTTTTGCACAAAAAATAGAATACTTTAAATGCTATAAGTATAACATTAGTTAAGCTACCAATTGCAAAAATTTCATTCATAGCTTCAGGAAATACTCCACGTAAGCTGTAATTGGTATTTTCCATTTCTGCCAATTTCATTTTAAATTTTCACTCAAACAGCAATGTAAACTGCTTTTAACATTTTTAATATTTAAAACATATATTTGTGTGTGTGTGTGTAAACATGCGCTTAATTCAAAATTAGGGAAATGTATCTAACATTTCCCTCTAGCCACACAAATTTCCACCATATTTACCATTCTTGGACTCGATCACCCTTTTGCAACTGACATTATGGAAAGAACCCTGGGCAAGCAGTCTCAAAATCTCTGCTTCAGCCCTGGCTGTGAAAGATGACGAGCTATAAAACCTTCAGCAAGTCACTAAGCCTCTTGGTACCTCACTTTTCTCACCTATAATAGGTGCGGCTTTTTATAGAACTGCTGTAAAGATCAAATAAATAACATTGCAAAAAATAAGGCACTTTAGCAAGATATAAGGACTATAATAAAAAGAAGTGGTTTTACCTTCACTTCCAATTCATCTTATCCCCCAACTACTATTTTGCCAAATGCTTGCGAACAGAGAAGAAAGGAAAGGCAATGGAAAAGAAGAGGAGTAGGATAAACAAGGCCACATTCACATGAATGTGTTTCTGCTGGCACCCCTGACTGGCATACTAGTTTAAGACATGCTCTGCTCTTCTGTCCCTTTCAACAGGACTGCGATATTCCAGGCATGAAAAATTGATGGCACACAAAACCTCAAATCATCTTAGAAATTTAAGAGGCAAATGGATTTCAGGAAATATCCAGTGCATGGCTTTGTCTCCATGTTATCCGCAAGTTGTAAGAAAGAGGGATGAAGTTCAACAGTAATGTACTCTGGCTAACATAAAGCATCTATTCAGGTGGCTATGTAATTTAGAATCAATTTTATAAACAGAAGAGTATGGAATAAGGGTTGCTCCCTTGACTCTCAGAAGAATTTAGCTCTACAAACTATTCCCCTTCTTAGGCAGTCCAAGGCCATGATTCAAGGAGTGGAGGCCAGTGTCTAAATCCCTTTACCTTCAATCTCAACTCACGTGGGGAGGCGGGAGGGGAACCAGATTCTCGGCCACTATTACTTACTAAGAAACTGCAAGACTGGTTTTTAAATCAGTACTCATGCCCAATTAATACATGGCAATGCATACTGTAGAGATATGGGAAGATATTTCTACATAAAATCACAAGTATCACTATGATCACAAGTATTTCTAAAGAATATTTGATGATCCTTATTAATCAATATTAGGTAATGATCACTAACATTTTCTCAGTTACTTAAGTATTTTTAGCTATAAATGATACAAATAACTTTTAAAATAATTTATAGTGACCTTGGATTAACAAAGTCCTGACACAAAAATAATGATTTGGGGATCTGAAGACATCTCTAAACTGAAGACAAGCAAAGGTATTATTACATGCCACCGCCAAACAGGTTTTCCAGCATATTTTTACTGTTATGCAGTCAACGAAACTGGTGTTGTTTAATACTTTCCCTGGCTTGTCCTCTTTTGCTTTCACCTGGGCTTTGGGAAGGAAAAAAATTGGGGGGAAATTTGAAATCCTATCCCAAAGTCTCACTACATCCTAAAACACAATATTTTTGTCCTATCCAATCTCTCTCCGTGCATGGTTTATATAGTACTATGACTTTCTTTACCAAAACATAAAGATCATATGACAATGGTTTTGTAATGGAAGAAAATGTCCTGATGAATGTCATATCAACTCTCAACTTCTTTCATGCATAAAGGTGATACGGTACATAGCATGTGTTCTATAATACCTCAGTAGCACCTGATAATCAAATGAATTTAATACTTCCGCAAAAAAACATATATAAATAGTCAACGTAAGTGGAATAAATAAAAATTTTAAGTAGCCTCTCTTTAATGCAGATGAGTTTGGCCATGAAATGAATTTTGACTCAAAAACCTTTGATAATCAGAGCTTTCTGAGTATCAGAATTGAGGATAAAGTATTGCTGACATCTTTCATTGATAATCCCTCATAATAGATTATCCAAAAGGACTAGTTTTTACCTGTGCTATACCTGGAGATAGCTTTAAAGGAGCTACTGTAAAAATTGGAAAAAGGAAGAACGGGGAGAGTTGATTTTAGGGGCACTGACTATGAATGACAACTTTAATTTAGTGATTCAGTATACCACTTCATCCTAAAAGCACATCTACTTTAGGAAAAGACCAATGAGTAATAAAAAGGAAAAAAAACACTGCAGTAGGTGGTGTCCTTATAATAAACATTAGAGATATTGACTCAGATTTCATCAAACCTCACAGGAAAAAGAATTTGTAAATAAAACTGAGTGGAACATTAACTTCTAAACTAATATTCTAAACTTATGTTGAGAGATGGAAATTTTCTTTTTACCAAAAAAGGAACGATCCATCAGATATTGTCCACCACATACCTTAAGCAATTATTAACATTCAGGCTGTTCTTTTCCAAAACTCTTAATTTGCTCACTTAAAAAAATGATACCATTAATTCAAAGGAATGCATTTCTTTAAAAGAATCTACAATCATCATACTGTGTGGACAAGCAAATATTTGATATTTTTGAGTCACCAATCTTACCTCCTCCCTCCAAGTTTAACAATTCAACTTTAAAAGACTTTTCCAATTCAGGGATAGAATTATCAGTGATGTTAACAGAAATATATTTATATCTTTCTCCTGGTTGAAATTCTAAGGTATCAGCAACACTCTGAAATACAAATAAAAGATTTAGTTATTAGATTATAATTATTCCATATATAAATGTGCAAAATGTGTTTACTATGTCCCAATTTATTATAAGTACTGAAACAGAAGAACATAAGTAAAATATAAAATTGAAAAAACTTAAGTAGATATGTACAGTGTTCAATATAAATTCCAAATAAATATTCTCCAACTAGCAATGCAGATAACATTTTTATTTCTCTTATTTGCCTACTGAGTAAAACATGTAGGCCAAGTAAATGAGAAATGTGAATAGGTGACATCCGCAAATTCTTAATAAATTAATTCAATGAGATGCACCAAATTCTCTTGAACAAGTATATTTTGAACTAATCAAATTATATCACTGAGCAATTTAAATACTGAGCACATAATAATAGCATTTTGATTCTGAGAATTTTTCCAAGCAATAATAAATACCAGTTCATTGGGCTTTAATCTTTCCTTGATTATACCTGAAATTGCAATTCAGAATACAGATTTTTCCATCGGAAAAGTTTGAATACTATAAGAAAAACAGTTATTTAAATTCAAAGTCTTAAGGCCCTTTTTCTCCTGTTATCTCTTATATAAGCATTTTCTCTTCAACGTATGAGCATAAATTTTAAAGTTGTTTACATTTTTTCTAGTGTTAGCTTATGTGGACAACTATGTATCATCTTGTTGAGCTTTTAATGACCTTAAAGCTAAACTGAGCAACCCAAGTACCAATTCACATAACCACTTATTTATTAACCTTTTTCGATATTTATCAAACACGTAGCATGTGCATGGCACCATTTTAGATACTTTAGATTCAAAAACAGCCAAGATAAATCTCTAGCTCTAGAATCAAGAACATTCCAGAAGAAATGTTAAGTATGTAATAAAATAATTCAATTAGAATAACAATTGTTTTAAAAGATATATAGTTAGCTCATGAAGGAAGTAATTAACTTCGTCTGTAGTATAGCTATCAATGGAGTAATTCTACAAGTCTTAACAGACATAACATGTGACTGTCTTAGGAAACCATTTTACTTGACTTTAGCAAAATCTTACACAACTGGCCGTTTCTTTTTCTGGATACATGTTCTTCTCTGGTATTCCATGATATCACATACTCCTGTTTTTACTACCTTTCCAGTTCATCCTTTTTAGTGTTCTTTGCCAATTTTTACATTCCCCTGTGACCTCTATAACTTACTGTTCATCAGATTCTCTGTAGTGTCTCTCCCTCTTTCCTCTCCCTCTCTTCAAGGCTATCATACTCTAAGCTTTTAATACCATTCATATACTCCCAACTCCCAAATTTCTATTTCTAACCTCTGATATCCAGACTTAAATATTAATACCTATTTCAAATTTTTCTTATAATTTCTGTCGGAATTTTAAATTCATGATGTTCCCTTAAAATCTATGCCTTATCCACAATCCTCTTCACAGCACTAAACTACAGAGAAATAAGTTGCTTATGTCAGGAATTAGGGAGTTACTTTTGACACCCTCTTTGCTTTATTTATCCTTCACAATAAACAATCCTCAAATCCTGTCATTTTAACTATTTATATTTCTTGTGCCCAACTACTTCTATTACCTGCCTAGTCCGAGATACTACATTCTCTCTTGCCTTGCTCCACAAAATTGACTCTTTACTAGTTTCTCTGCATCCAGAGTCTCTATCTTCTAAGCCATTCTCCAAGGTTCAGCCTAATGATCTTTTATAAATACACAACTTCTATTACTTCACGTTGTTTTTAAAATAAAAGCTACATAAGCATCTATAAGGCCTAGAATGAGCCAGCCCCTGCATATCTCCTCTTTTGTCACCAGACCTAGCTCTCCACATCCCAGGTGCTTTTTCCTACATTTGGGCCCTTTTACCATATAATTCATGCCATTTTACTAGTCCCAAGTAATTCTTCTCCCTTCATATAGTTTGCTGGTTTTTCCCTACTTAAACTTCACAGCTCTCAGCAGAGATATCATTTTCTCATAGACATCACAGACTAACCAGACTGTGTCAACACCTACCTCTCTCCCAGAGTTCCAACTTTGAACATTTCTCACAACTGTAATTCCGTCTTTAATTAGCTGTTTAATATTACTCAAGAACTGCAAGCAAACACCACCTGGATGGTGGGAATCACCTGATCTTGGTATGTGAGAATAAAGTTAAGAACAGTGATATGATTTTCAGTTGTCTCCTCTTCTATACATGATCCTTCCTGGCACCACCCCCTCCTTCCTCCTCCTAACATACCCATATACACATACTCACATACACAGCCTAAGAATTCTTAACTTGTGTCCTAACACAGACCAGAGATAGCTGAAGCATAGAGAAGTGGTGAAGGCAAAAGTTACCAGGTTTTCAGGGATAAGCAAAGGCAATGGTTCGAAGTGGTAACAAGTGACAAATAGGATGTTTCTGCCCCCATGAAAATCCTCAGAAACGTCTCCAAGGGTATTAGCTTTCCAACAGTCATGTAGGATGGGAACACAGTTCTTTTTTTATTGTTTCGTTCCGGTTATTAAAGAAAATGCTAATCCAATTGGAGAGTGGGAATGTCCAGACTACCTAGAAATTGAAGACTATCAATACAAGGACTTAGGTATTTCTTTAAGAAGATGCACAGAAGACACTACTAAGCCAAGCTGAGATGTCCTGTGGAATATGTTACATACTGAACTAGGTCAAGATACAATAAATGTCTGGAAAAGAAACAAGGAGTTTGAGAAAAAAGAAATCCAAGGAAACTTTGCTAACTGGAGTACAGCCAAAATTAACTGAATTCAATTAGCCAAGGTTTCTGGGATTTGGGAGGAAAAGGGTATACAAATTACTGAACACTGTACCATGGTGTGGACCTTATTAAAGAAAAAGATTCTTTGAGAAAACAAAACTATGAAAGGATATATAAAATACTTCTTGAGAAGTATAGCCAAGAAGAAATTATGAGCATTTGCTTAACATGAGTATTAGTGATAAGAATGGGATAGTGGTTATTGAGCATTACTAAACACGTACCATGTATAGTATGTGACACTTACAATGCTGCTGTCAATCCTCAGAGTGATTCTCTCTTACAGGTAAGGAAACTGAGGTTAGGAAAGATTGAGTTTCCCAAGGCCACACATTTAGAAGACCAGTTTAAACCAGTTCCAAATCCTAGGCTTTTTTTCTTTTTTCTTTTTTCTTTTTTTTTTTTTTGATGGAGGTAGACAAGAGGATTTAAAATGTATAAGAAACATAATTTTAAATATATCGTGTAAGAAACATAATTTTAAGTAATCTGATCAAAACCTATAATATTAAAATAAATAATACGAGTGAAGCCTATGACAAATATAAGGTACAAGAAATCAGTATTACAGCTATTTAAGTGTCAGGCTTCCAGGAACTGAAGTACTTTAATTTACATAAATTTAAAAAGCCATCAGTGCATATTTTCCTTGTTTAGTGTGTCCCAGGTACAGTGCCAAGTCTCTTCCAAGAGAAGGACTATGTCTGTTTTACAAGTGCAAATACCACTTCAGAAGGATTAAATGATTTACCTGGTAGTCTTCAGGGCTGAATGCTGTCAATGACACTGTTCTAAATTCCACCATAACCCTCCCCAGGAGTCCTTGTGCACGAACGATCAATAACCTAACTTCTCCATCTTCCTCCTGCACAGTGACCTGAGGAACACTGCTTGCGGGCAGGGTCATTGTGTCCTCAGGCTGAGGAGGCAGCCCTGTGGAGAACTGTAGCAAGCCTGGTAGATTCAAAGAGAGGCAGGGCATCATTCTTGACCCAATTATCTGTGGAAGAAATTCTTACTCATTTGAAACAATCTTGCACAATTATTTTAATCAACAGGATAATATTCTGGGGGCTTTCATTTAGAAAAGACTTTAGTGAAAGTCTAATTAACATGCTTTTGACAAAGAATATGTTCACTTTTTAGAATGCTAAAAATTAAAATGATAAATTTCCTCTTGTCTACCCTAAGAAAGATTTTTTTAACAGAAGTATCAATAAAAAGAATAGTGATGGGGTTTCAAGGTATATATTATCAAACTTTTGCTCATGTTTGACTCTCCAGAATTCATTCTTGAACTAAAGATTTGCAACATATTTTTAAAAATTTAACTATGAGTAAAAGATTCTCCTAGGTTTCCTACACAGACTTTTTAATAAATGTTCTTACTTTATTCCTACTAAAGAACTATTATTTTTCAATGCAGAAAACAGTCTCAGTTTTTAGGACAGATATCTGTAATAGTTCCCCAATTAAGAAAATTATCACTTTTCAGCGTAAGACAAAAAAGGAATCAATATAAACATACAGTAACAATGCCACTTCTCGAAGCTTAATAACATAAATTATAAAGTACTTTAATTAGATGTTAACATATGACACTAGGATAATTTTTAAAATAAAAAAATTTTTGATAGCCACAAATAGAAATACTTTTATTCATTTTAAATATTACTACATGTATTTTCAAAGTATATTATTAAACTTCAGAAACTGATCTTTACATTTTCCTTCATAAGCAATGCTTCTCAAAATGGCAGCTTAAAAGTTCAAGAGCTTAGAAGTGAGAGGGTCTAAAGTTCTACTTCAATCGTTTGCAAAAAGTCTCCTAAGAATTTCTTAACAGGACCAAGTACACCCAGAGAGGATTATTCTTGTGAAAGGGCTTGGTTACCATATGGATGATCACTCGCTTTGATGGTGATATCTGTCGTTTCCTTTTCAGGATCTATGCTTGCACCACTGGTGGGAGTTGAACCTAGTTTCCCATCTCCAGGAACTGCAGAAACCAGTGTCACACGGAAGTACTCATTAAGCTCAGGAATATCATCATCAAGAACATATATATTTAGGACCTATAAATATAAAAATCCAGAGTCATTAAGCAAGAGGCATATATAAATTATCACTTACCAAAAGAAAATTAAATAGCAATTATAGTATATTTAATTGAAGTTACTATTTAACATGACTGATTTCTATACCAACTTAAAACACTAAAATGTAGAGAGAGAGAGAGAAAGAGAGAGAGACAGAGACAGACGGGAAGAGAGAGTGATCTGAGGAATTAATTCTTTAAACAATAATGAGTGCTAAGTAGTAACACTTTGTCTAAAATTATCCCACTTGTATATTAACATACCATATATGATATTATACTAATATGATACATCATATATTCTTTGTATCAAACACCTCAGGGTACAGAGTTCCTAAATGAGGAACTGCATGTTATCAGAGGATGTGGTAGGGTAGTAAGAAAGGGCAATATATAAGTGTCTAGTTCCTCACTAAAGAAAGCCTGACAAACTTAGTAATAGCATTTTAAAAACTAGATTCACAACGGGCCTTAGAAGTCTGGCATAAGCAATATGTCCAAAAATATTATGAAAGGAAGTAGCAGTAACTCAGCCATACTCTACAAAATTTAAGTCAAAATTTGAAGTGAAAATTAATTTTTCCTTCCCTTATTAATTGAACAAGCATGTTTTGATTTCTACAATGTGACAGAGTTGGAAAGGGCCCCAGTCCCTAAGAGGCTGACAGTCTATTGTAGGAGAGAAATCTATAGGAAAAAAAAAAAAAACCATTCAAAATGCAATGTAAACATGTCATAATATAGTTATGTACAAAATAAACTGAGAAAGGAACAACTCTACCTGGTAAAGGTTTTACAACAGACATGTTTGAAGCAAATCTTAAAGAATTAGTTTCAGTTGTAAATGACAATGGCAAAGGATATTCCAAATAAAAGAAAAACACCGGTAAAGGCACAAGGGCATGAAAGAACTGCAATTAGATCACCAAGGCTGGAGTGAAAGATACAGGTGGATAATCAGGAGTCAGATCATAAGGACTTTTTATGCTATCATTAAAAAATAGACTTTATACCACAAGGAATGGAATGAAATTAAAGAACTATAAACAAGAGATTGACAAAATAAGTAACATGAATAAGTAACATGGTAGAATGTAAATGAGTGAACAGAGCAAGAAAGGATACAAGGAGTTGAGTTAGGAAGTGACGGATTAGAAATCAGATTCTGAACTAGTGCAGTGCCAATGGAGATAAAGAAAAATAGAGAAGCCCAAGGTCTTGATGACTCTACTTAGTATAGAAAGTGAGGCTAGGAAGGAATGAAGGATGACTTCCTGGTTTTTCCTAGAAAGGAAGGTAAGAACAGTTGGAAAACAAGTTCTAACTTCAAAGGCAATCTCCGAAGCACTAATCAATGGGCCTAAAACCATTTGGAGGACTTTTTCTTAAATGTAGATTTCTAGAGATTTTGATCCAGTAGGTCCAAGGTAGAATCTGAATTTGGTTTTAATGTTAATTTTTAATTAAGAAAATAATACATGGCATGGTCAATGTGCTCAGAGTAGTATAAAAATGACACCTACTACCTAAATCCTGTCACTGCTCTTAAACTAAAGGGAACAATAAGTAATATGAAGATTTCAGATGTCTTGCCTCTAGAAAGCTGACAAATGTTGCTGTGAAAAGCAACACCAAAACATTAAGATACACATTAAAATTGAACCAATAAATATTTTTAAAGTGTTGAAGCATATCAAAGTAATCGTTCATTTTAGTGAATAAAAGAGTTTGAAACTGAAGACTCTATCGAGGTAAAAAATAAATGTAGTTTACATGACAAGTCAGTACACAAAACAATATTTACCTTTACTAAATGTTATATATTCTGCTATTTTCTATTCTATTTTTAAAATCTTGGTCATAACTCACTAAATTGACTTTTAAAAAAACTTGAAAAATACATTTCCATTGTACTTTCCTGTACTGCAGAGAAACACACACACACACATACACACACACACTTTGCAGACTACCTTACAACTAAGTTTCTCAGTGTGATTTAAGTATATTCAGTTAGATAGACTCTCCAGTGATCTGGAAGGCAGTAATGAAGTGGAAGCCACATTAGTGCTGTTCATGATAGAGAGCACAACAGATATCTCTGCATCCAGTTATTGGCTTTGTTAGATGGAGAGGCTAATATAGATCTAGCAGGAATAGCGCTATAAACCAACCCCACTATTCAATCTTATTACTGTTACTTTAAAGGTCAATTATTTTCTTAATTAAAAAAATTATAAAAGAAAGTATTAATTTTCTTAATAAGATTCATTTAATATTAAATACTTCTTTACAGGAGCATATACGACCATTTTCTTGGCCAAAATTTTATTAATTCTTATCTTTTCCAAAATGTATATGCACCCACTTATAAAACAATGGCTTCTGGTTATATATTTATTTCATAGTTGGTAAATCTTCTAAGGGAAAAATTGAGGGATCAACTTTATTTTCCAAGTAGGAACATTAAGAAATTTCCACATGCTATCCTTACTATTTGATAAGAGAAAGCTTTAAATCCAAAAAAGGAGTAAAAAACATCAGAATAAAATAGTCTTTTAAATAGCCTTATGAAAACTTACTTGTTGTCCTAATTTTCCTCATTTTACTGGAGACGAGTAAAACAGTTATCATGGATTTATTTGCAGACTGCTAGGGAACTTTTGTTCTAAACTATTTAATTTGTTCCCTTCTTCCCGAAAATTATCAATATTTGATCACTCTTTTTTAGCTTTAACTCTTTAAATCTTAAGAACATTTCAAAATCTACCCTCGATTTTATTTTTTTCAACGAATGAACTAATTCCTAAATCGGTGAGAAATTTCCTCAAAGATTGTAATTGCAAGCCTGAAGTTATTTTACTATTTATCCCTGATGACCTATTAGCTATTTCCTTTTTTAATAAAAAAAACATATGAAGATGAACAGTCCAACATGATAGACAAAAAGAATGTAAAAAATTCTGATGTAGGAGGAGGTCTCATCCCAATTTCACTTACAAAGATTCATTTATTTCTGCAGCATCTATTTAGAAACGAGATCACAGTTTATGAAAAATTTTTGATAAAACAGGAGATCATTTGTACTTTCAAAACAAACAAACAAAAAATACCTCGTTTTTCCAAATTTGAAAATGAGATTATAGTTATAGAATTTCTCATTGGCTGACTAAAAGGGTACCACTAAGAACTCTGCAGTTTCCCATTGTATCAGTAAAACAAAAAACCCACAATAATAAATCTCCAAGCTATATCATTTTTATTACATTGGGATTAAAGAACAAGTAAGACTATAACACACAACATTGAAAATCCTGTTTTTTGTACTATAAATACAAAAATATTTTATAACATGATATATACTTAATCACCTAAATTTTTTAAATTGCTTAAATAGCAAGAAGCTGCATATAAATTACAGAACAAACAGATCAGAGAAAGCTTTCTAGGAGGCTTTCAAAGAAACAAAGAAGGTAGGGTTTACCTCTGATCTCTGCCAAGGAAGGAATGTGATAGTTCCACTGGCATTAGCAAAATCATCAACAAGGTAATTAATGCCATCAGATTCGATCTGTGAGATGGTGTAAAAAACCTGCACATAATCCAGAGCTCCTCTGGTTCGCTCCACCACACATGAAATGGTAGATCCCTCCTCTGCAATCTGAAATTGAATATAAATTATTTATAAGCATATTCTAATTGAAATCAGTGATAAAATTACAATGCTATCATGAAATCCTTTTACAAAACCTTAATTCTATAAATTTTGACCACTCTAAAAAGGCTTTACATTCCTCCAGATATATTTTTGACTACTAAACAATATTTATAACCATTCATTTTTCTCTAATTCTTTTACAGGGATAAATAAAGCAAAATGAATGAAAAGTGACCAAGTAGTTGTTCAGTGGAGATCTCACTGTATCTGCTGGTGGACACCACCAGACCCAGCCAGAACTCGAACTTCTAATCCAGTGGAGCCTAAAGCATGGGAGCAGGAAACAAATTCTGGCAGTGAGCCAGTGAGAGTAATGGCGATAGAGCCAGTTTAAGTTTTATCTCTTGCTTCCTGAGCCCATATGGTCTAGTTATTGGGGACACAGAACCAGATATCAGCCACTGGATACACATACTGGATCCTGGAGGACAACACCCCAACCCTACGAGCTGGCACCTCAGCTAAGTCTTTATCAAGCCATTCCATTGTTGTACTAGGCCAGCTGTTATAGGTGATGTGATATATGGTAAGTGGAATCTGTGCCCATTGTTATACCTCCTTCACATAAAACAAATCCCTGTGGAGTACTGTGATGCAGGTTCTCCATAGATACAACAAGCATTCTTCAGTCTTCAGATGATGGTTTGGCAGAAGTACTAAGTAGATAAACTCATTAGCTAAAGTATTAATTCCAATAATAATGAGTTGCTCTCCCCTTCTGAAGTAAAAGGGCCTGATGGGGATCAATCTACCACTTAACTCATTGAAAAGTGCTTAGTCTTTGTTACTTGCTATTGACATCAGAAGCAACAGTTGCTAGATTAGTCTTGATAAGAAGAAGCTCATGTCCTCAGGCCCATACCTCGCCTCAGGCCCTGCCATCACTCTTTTAATGGCATTGTGGTGGTGGAGTAGAGTCTGCTGACAGCCAATCAATGCATCATCCTAACTTCCTGGTTGTGGAGAGCCTTTTGGGAAATGCCCCTCATACATAGTACCTACTCTCAGTGGTCTATTCACATTACACTTTCTTGTCTCTAGTCTTGATTCTCCCAAGACCCTGACCAATCTACTACATCATTAGTACTGCTCAGAGATATGGGTATTTTCATACTTCAGACCATTTCTCCCTTCACACAAGATGAATAGCTAAGTGGTCTGTTCATAACTCTGCCCTTGTCCTTCAGAGCTACTCCTGAATAAAGCAGTAGAGTGATGGTGGCCCACGTTCAGCAAGCACCAACAGATAAGCTGAGTCACGCATGATAGGCAGCAGGCTTGCTTTGAAGGAGGCTTGATTTTTGCTCTTCCATCAGTTAGTAACAGGTTTTCTGTTAAAGGCCAAAGAGCTTAGTTTTAAATATGTCCAGTTTGAAATATCTATACAAGATATGTGCCAAGTATGCAACTGGAGAAATGAGTCTGGAATTTTAGAGAGGCCAAGATTAACATAAATTTGGGAGGCATCAATATATAAATGGTATTTAAGCCCATATACAAACGGCATGTAAATATAGAATTATATAAATGGTTTTTAAAGACTAGATGAGATGACAAGGGAAATAAGTATAGACGAAGAGAAGAGGATCGAATACAATCAGCTCTGCTCTAACATTGGTTTTGAAATTATAAAATTGTTCCAACACAACTGATACATCAGAGAGCATTTTTAACACAACATGGATTTCACATTTGCTTATTTGTGATTTCATCCACAAGAAACATGGTAAACAGGAGAAAACTGTACCCACTTGAAACAAGCCATGTAGAAATACATAAACACACACACTCCTCAAACATCTACCAACTACCTCAGCTCAAGACATGTGTTACCATCCACTCTTATCTGTACCTAATGTGACGATTTTCCTTTTGATTTCAGATAACCCTCCTTCTATCACTTAACAATAATTCAAAAGCTGTGATTCCTCTGATATCCACTTCTACAAGCAAACTTGAGGATTTTTTCAAGGTATATGACAGGTATATTATAGTATTTAAGTACTGAACATTATTGTATAAGTCTTTTTTATTAGGTTCCTATCTCACTTTTTACATGTCACTGACCAAGTTTTTGAGTAGTGTTATTCTAACCCAAATTTCCCATAAATACTTTGCTTTTAATTATGTAATTTGGCATAATATGGGATTTTTAGAAACCTATTTATCACATTATGGCAGAACTGACTGTTTTTATAGGTGGGGCCCTCCAACTCTAAGAGGCTGAAGAAAAAGAGGCTTAGAGACCTAGGTGCTCAAAACAGCATCTCATTTAATTTCCACCTAGGCATCTATATCATCATTTTCATCACAGCTAATTGGTACACAAGCAAATGTGGGGGGAAAAGAGTATGGATTTAAGGTCAAATGGTCCTGAGTTTCTTCATTTTGAAAAGTTAAATTAAAAAAACATTAATCTCAACTTGTGGATATTTGACTTTCCTCTTTTTAGCAAGATGCATGGGTTAAATCGATCCAAATGTATACCCAAGAATCCATGATGTTTCCTTACAGCTTTTTACCAAGTCAGTAAGCATTACCATGCAGGACTTCTGCATTACCATGCAGAAGCCTTTTGCTTAAAGGAATCATATGGGGAAAGTTATATAACCACACTTTCATTTAGAAAAGTCTTCAACAAAATTTGTCACCCACCATTTTCAGTTTTACAAAGGAAAAAAAAGACTATATTTAATACAACTTGTGCCAATATGTGATATACATCAAAATTTCATAAAAAATTTAATGAATCAATAATTTATACAATAAACTCTGTGAAGTTCCATTTAGGGAAGAAACTTCAAATGTCAAGGGTCCATATAAAAACCAGGTAAGGATGCTTAGTAAAAATCCACGTTTCATACTTACGAATTTATGGAGAAATGACATAATGCCTGAGATTTGCTTTAATAATTACTTCAGCCAAAAAAAATCAAACAACATTGGCAAAAGGCTGATAAATTCTGAAGCTAAGTGATGAGTCACTGGGGTCCATTACTCTATTTTCTCTATTTTATGTATGTATGAAATTTTTCATTTTAAAATAGTTTAAAAATTCAGCTTTTTCTTTCCCATCCCATCCTCCTGCCAGAGATTGTTTCAATAATGGGATCGTGAATAAGGAATGGTATCCAGAAATAAGAATATTTTTGACCAAGCCTGTCCAATTTAGGAAATATTGGACCAGAGGATGAAATGAATACCAGAAGATGATCAAAATGTAGAGAATACATCATTAAAAGACCTTTTTTTTTTTTTACTATTAAAATATTCATCTAATTGACTTTAGAATCGTGATACAAGCAAATGTTTAGGCCAGTATATGAAGGAGCATAACATCAAATAATAATCATCGAAACCATCATCACTACGCTTTTCACAAGAAATAGTAGCCACTACAGTTTTCTCTTTTGAGTCAGGAATTTGCTAAATCTTCAGATCAACAGAAGAGTAATTACAAAGGTTAACAATGAGAAGAGTTCTTGAAATAGATATTCCAAGAAAAAAAGATGTATGGTTCTGAACCATAAATTGGCTTTCTCTATTAAAATAGAAGATTAAAGCTAAACACTTGCACATCCAATTAATTTTTTATTTTGTTTCATGCTTGGGTAATGATCTGTGATATCAGATTATATCAACATCACTTATCTCTAAAGGAATCTATTCACATAACATATGGCAGGCACTTAAAACCAAACAGTCCAAGCTAAATAATATTCTCATTTTTACAAAAATACTCTCAAAATGTCTCTAAATTTATTCTTAGGCTGTGAGTTTATAAATATAAAACATATTCCAAGTATTAGTTATAAAAGTAAAATAATGAGAATAGCAAGTTCTATCAATTATTTTGAAAAGCAATATCATTACATAATTATGTGTTATATAAGATTGCAGGACATACAGAAACAGAGCTAAAACAAGGTAGAGAGAAAATAACTTAAAAAGTACATGGAATAACAAAATATGGGAAGACAACAAGAGAGTGTGGTTACTGGGCTATCGAGCCAATAAAAATCAGTCATCCTTTCTATATAGATCCTGTTTGGGATCCAAAGAACTATCTGGGGGCCCTATCGGGGCTCTAAACTACACACAGGTCTAGTCATTCTTTCAATTGCCATTTATTAAGAATCTCCTATTTTCTAGAGCATAGTGTTCCTTGTTAGGGAGGGCAAATTAGAAAATAATTACCTCTTTCAATATGCTAAGTAGTATGTCATATTCCACATATTTTCAATATTTATTTAACATGTGATTATGCTTCCATTTTAATCTTAATATTACTTTGTCATATAAATCTATAAAAAATGTAAAATCATAACATAACTCAGAAGTCTTTAAAGAATTTCTATTGCCTCCAGTATTTTCAAAGGGATAAGAAAAAAGTTAACTTTCCAATGTCACTGCAACACAATGTAGAATAATCTACAGAAGTGACAATGATTTTTATTTCTGAAAATGAAGCAAATAACCATAAAATTTAAACTCTGAAGACAAATTCTAGGCATAGACTGAACAAGCAGTTCTCAAATATTTTAGTTTCAGGACTCCAAAACACTCATAAAAATTAAGAACCCCAGGGAGTTTTTTGCTCATGTTGGTGAAATCTGCTGATACTTACCATTTTACAAATGAAAATTGAAAAAAAATTAAATATTGATATATTATCTCATTTTAAAACATCAGTAATAAATTCAATACATGCTAACATAAGCAACATATTTTGAGAAATAATATTTTGTAAACCAAAAAAAATTAGTAATAAGGAAGCATTGTTTTATATTTTTATAAATCTTTAATTCCTAGCTTAATAAAGCTAGATTTTCATATTTCTTTTTACAATCAATTTCTGTGTTGCTATTTGTTATTTTGAAGTATATAAAGAATATCCAGCCTCATATAAATATATA
Organism: Pteropus alecto; assembly: GCF_000325575.1. Lineage (NCBI taxonomy): Eukaryota > Metazoa > Chordata > Mammalia > Chiroptera > Pteropodidae > Pteropus > Pteropus alecto. The sequence continues at coordinate 20,961,858 of NW_006436298.1, read as the reverse complement.
ACTGGAAAAGGAGGAGTGTTTTAATAGTCTTTTCAGATAGTTGTGGGTATTCTTCCTCAATACTATAACCAAAATTTGACAAGTGGTAGGTTTTTACAGTTGAGTTGCAATGTGGAATCATACTCTAATACATTAAACTCCATTGGTCTACTTTGTGTTTTGAATCCATCTTTGACCCATGTTTAATTTGTAATATTATGCATCAATTATTTAGAAAATATTGGTTCACTTAGTTATATAGATCTTCCAAATGTTGACACAATTCATTATACAAAATAAAGAAATTGCACTTGCTAATATTATCAAGGCACTTGCTAATATCATCAATCTCTCTGAAAAATCTTTAAGTATTGGGAAATAGTCAAACTCACCTTGGCAGGTAAAAATGTTCTAAAATTCTAATTTTTATGTGAAAGCTCAAATTTTTACCATTGTCAAGAAGTATCTACCATCAGTTATCTTCCTTCTAGTCACTGACTCACTTCATTCATTTCATGAAAATGTCAGATACCCAAGTCCAAATAACTAAAATTTGTTATTTTTTCAAGTAAAAATGGTGTTCCATGAAAAAAGCAGCTAATTCAGCTCACAACTCAATATCTGTATAAGCACTTTTTTTTCAAGGCAACTATCATGTTTTGTTAATGCAGCAAAAGTATTTTATTTATGTTTCTCATTTTGTGACATGAAATATTAAAAAGACAGGGATTCAAGGTTCAAGATTTTATCAAATTAATATTCTGTACTTCTTCGTCAAAGATATTAAGTGAGATTTGCACCTTTTAAACTACAGGCATGTGGAGAAAAGACAATAACTGCTACAGTTTGGTGCTACCACCCTAATTCACACAAAGGCACTAGCAGCCAGCCGTTTTGACAACCATTGTTTTTGTGTGTGACTGTCAAAATAAAAAAGACATCTTAGTATATTATAAAATTAGGGTTGAGCTTTGTAGAACTCCAGAACATCTCAAGAACCCCCAGAGGTCCTTGGGCTACACTTTGAGAACTTCAGTATTCAATAAATAATATTATTGATGATGATAAAAATATTTCATATTACTGGCTTCAAATGACACCAAGATGATAGTTAAGAGTTCTCTACTTCTATTCTTAACAGTTTCAGAAATGAAAATTTGGTATTATTCCTGACAATCAAATTCCAGTGTTTGATCTTTCAGACTCAACAACACTTTTGCTCTATTAACCATCTAAGCTTTACTCTTTTCAATACACATATACTCTATTTCTCTTATGTGAGCCTAGAGAATAACCAATCATGTTTTCTTTTTCTTTCTAGCAGTTGTAATAATATAGGTGTCGTGGCCTACTTAGGGAAGTTCTCTCTTCTGTAATCAAAGGCTTGACTGGCCCCATTCAAGTTCTGAGATTTTTGAGAACAGTCAAAGTTACATACCTAGGTGAAGCTAAACCACCACCAAAACAATTTAGCGATGGAACTTGGAAGACAAGCCAGCATTGAAAACTTACTATAATGGCCCAGAAAACCAGAGAAATACTCAAAAACTATTCCTCATTTTAGGCAGGTTTTTAAAACCTATGGGTTTTTTTTTTTTTTTTTTTTTTTTTTTTTTTTTTTTTTTTTTTTTTTTTTTTTTTTTTTTTTTCAGTTTGGTTGTTCACGCAGTTTAACTAAATCTAAACATGTTTGAAATTTCAGCTATGAGTTTTTTTTATGTTGATATTAAAATACATTCATAACTTCAACAAAGATTTATTGAGTACCTACTATACTCCATTCTAGGTGCTAGAGATACAATAATGAACTGTAAGATCTTATTATACTTAGAGCTCTTTCATCTTTGTGGTAGAAAGGGGAAGCCAGTAAATAAATAGGTATAAATAACAAAGGTAATTTAAGAGTGGGATCAATGCTACAAAAAAAAGTATAACTTGGTGAAGGAATGGAAAGTGATCAGTTGGAAGAAGGCGGGGATCACTTTAAGAAAGAAAGTCTTCACTGAAGAGATGCGTTTGGAGCTGAGACTTATACAACTAATTTTGAAGATATGGAATAAGAGTGCTCCAGATAGAAAGGCTAGGGTGTACTGATGCCCTGACATAAGAACTGAAACAAGGCAAGTCTGACTGAAACACACAAGAGAAGAAATACACAAGAAGTCCGAGTCATAGGCAGGTGCCAGGTTGTGAAAGGAACTGAAGGAAAGCTGGTTTTACATAGGAATATAATGGCCCGCACACTCTGATGGAAGCCACCTGTCTTTTTAAAAATACAGGTGATGATATTAAAGATATGAGGGAAAGACAACAGGTTAGAAGTCACAAAACATAGGTTTAAATTCTCATTCTTCCCATTGTATCTTAGGAGCAAATAAAAAAAAAGAGAGAGAGAGGGGAAAATATTTCTAAAGTCCTATTAACTGCCAAGCTTTGAACCTGGTATTTGATCCTGTCTCATTTAATTCAACATAGGTTATTTTCTCAGGTTCCTTAGTCTCGGTTGCTAACCTTATAAAATGGAGAGAATAATACTATTTTTGCAGTATGTTATGGACTGTCAGAAAGGTGTATAAAAAATCTTAACATGTAAAGTTCTTTGATGACTGAATAGTTAAAGGCACTATCATTATAAATAAACATTTATTTTTTAAGTTACAGATTTACATGACATTTGTCCCCCTGCTCTAGGATATTTTATTGATAGTTCAGAAAAAGACAACTATTTAAAGATCTCTCAAAATTGTCACCGAACCATAAAGCTAAGAGGCGCAATAAGACATTCCACAGAGTCAGGCACCCCAATCTGAACAACAGTGAAGCCTACAACCCACATATATTTCCAAGCTCTAACCATTCATGTTTTTTCTTAACCATTTCACTTTGCATATATACCCTGTAAGAATCGACTTGCAAAGGGAAAGGTTCTCTTGTTCTTTGGCATCTTTTCATAGACACTGAGCTGTTGCTGTCACACAAGACACCTTTGAAGTAGTTTCATGAGATCTCACATTACTGAACAGGAAACCAAGATGATTACGAATCTTTGAAAACTTGGAAAGAACTGATAAGGATAGTAAAACAGCCTAATGAATTGAGCTGGCCAAGAAGGTTGATAAGAAAGGCATTTATATCCAACAGGGAAGAATGTTGTAACTAACTACTTAAGTACTTTTCACATATGAGGAAAAAAAAAAACATATTTTAATAAAGTTTCAACTGCAATTATTCATAGAAGCGTTCAATATATATTATTTATTAATGTGGTATCCAAATAGTAGCTAAAAAGTAAATTACATGAAGAGTATAATTATACATTCTGTGAAGTGCATTAACTTTAAAGATAACTGCTAAAGTTTCATTTGCCAACTTATTACTTCTATCAGCTTATTAAGCTTTTGATTCATATTGTGAACTTATAAGAGCAAAGACCTTATAATTTACATTTGTAACCACTGGCTCTAGCATACTTCTGGGCTTAGAGTAGACAGATATTCAAGCAATCTTGCCAAATGAAAGAAATAAACCCACCTACAATGAATTTTCTAACTCCAAAATTCTCCAAGGTCATTACTTACCTCTGGTATACAAGTTCCTGTGAAACCAAACAAGCCATTGGCATTGTCACTTTTTTGTACTATTAATCTTGCCGTAGTATTCTCTTCAGAAATACGAGCTCCTCCATAAACAGAGACTAGTTTAAGGATGAATAACTCTTCTCCTTCCTCTTCATTGTCATCTCTTGCAGAAATAATAAATGATTTGTTAATTTCTCCCTGTCTGAACTCCAGATATCCAGAAACCGGGTGTATGTCACTCTTTGCTGGCATAGCATGAAGTTCGTAAATTTCTTCAAGGGTCAGTTTCTGCTCATAGAATCTCACATCCTGCATCAGACCTGTAAATCTGTCATTGCCATTAATTCCTGCCCCGATTCTCAGTACTCCAGGACCTGAAATTAGAGATGGGTTTAAATGCTGCAATACCTACAACTATCCTGTCCTAAATTATAAGTGTGATTCAGGAAGGACTGGAATAATTTTTTAAAAGGTTATTTCTGTTATGATGAAAAATGAAGTCAGTACGGTAATCATTAGGATTTAACATATTTTGTACTAATGGATATTTTATACATGTGTATGTATGTGTGTATATGTATATATGTGTGCATGTATATATGCATTTATATTTGAACAGACATTTCTTTTAGGAAATATTAAAATTTCCTTTTACATCTAAGAATAGAATGATTCGATTCAGTCACAATTTTAAAACTTTAGTATTACTATTCTTTGAAAACCTCAAGGCTTCATCTGTTAGAATTTTATCTTGATTTTTATAAAGTCATAAAAATAAATAAACAAACAAACAAAGTCGTGAGAATTCAGGAAAAAAAGTTTTGTGGGTCAAAGGTGATAACATCATGCAGCCCAATTATCAATAACAACTCTTTTTAGGAATTCACCAATTCTTATTTCTTCTTTACTTATTTCCTCTCCAGTAACTCGACTAAGATAGTTTTGTAAGATGAGAGCTTGGTGGTGATTTAGGGAAAATATACAAGTAATATTTCTTATCAATATCATCAACCAAGGCAGTTTTACAAGTCATTACCCAGACAGTGCTTTTGGGGTTGTTGCAAGTATCTTGCACTGTCCCATGCCTTCTCCAGTGGTTCTGAACTGACTACATAGCAATGAGAGTAAAATATCTACAATAGGCAAAAATATGGATGAACCTCATACACAAGAGTGAGCAAAAGAAGCCAGACACTCAAGTGTAAACACTGCTCAATTCTATTTACATAAATTAAAAAACAGGAAAAGCTAGTCTTACACTCTTAGAAATGGCAATAGTAGGTGGGGATGGTGAGTTAATAGCTGGAAAAGAGTCAAAAGGGGTTTCTGGAATGATGCTTCTTGATCTGGGGGCTGATTACATGTGTGCTGAAACATGAATTTAAAGTTTTAAAAAATTCATCTACCTGTACACTTATGTACACTTTTATATAGTTTATTATCTATAACATATACTATATTTCATTAATAACTTGAAAAATACATATACATTTTCAAATTACAAAAACAATATAAGTTCCTTGCAATAAGCTAAACAGAGAAAAGAAACACGAGGTCTCAGGTCCCCCAGGCTTTCCCATTCTCTTTCTACTACCATGCTATCACCAAAGGAATCAATGTTAACAGATATGTTTATAACACAATCAAAAGGTGAATTACTTAATGCCACACAGTGCTGTAAGCATAAGTGTTGGGGTTGAAATCTGTAGTGTGTGCATGTTTTTTCTTTTATCCATTTTTTTTCCCCACTAGGAAAAAAAAAGACAACCAGATATCTAATGTAGGAAGTTCAAAACAAAAATATCCCATTAAGCTATAACCATATAAGTTCTGTTCTACTTTCTTACTAAATAAAAAAAACAGAATCAAATCATAGGATAGAGGGGCTGGAAGGGAAGTGGTGATTATAGTGGAGATAACCAATACTGGTATATAAACATGCAAATATGTTTCTCCAGGAAACAGCATAGATCCAGCTTAAAAACAAAGATTATCTCTTCAAAGCACTCCACAGAATTCACCAGTTTACTCCTGATACTAT
>NW_006436298.1:20930672-20956223 GCF_000325575.1 Pteropus alecto | reverse complement strand
TCCTCTTTATACCTTATCTTCACCACCCTTCATCCCCAGCAAGACTGAGCTAGCAGTAGCTCCCCAGATACAATATGCTGTTTCGAATTTCTACACCTTTGTCCTTTTCTCTATCTAAAAGATCATGCCCCACCCCTCCTACTACAAGAGGAATAAATGTTCCTCCGTAATTTTTTCCTTTCTTCCTACAGTGTACTGAGTGATCTGTTTTCACGTCTCTCGCCCAGAGCATATTCCAGATACCTCAAGGGCAAAGACTTTACCTGACACTCTTCTGCTACGCACAGCACAGAATTTATGGTCTTGGTAGGCACACAGTTTTATTTAAAGAAATTAAACCGAAACACAGGCAGATTTTTAAATATCTGTTGGCTTTTTTAAGAAACCAAATTTTTTTAAATTCCAAATGCAGTGTCTTGGGTGTAAAGATAACACTCACCATCAGCAATAGCTTCTCCTTTCAGACTCTTAATTCCTCTGGGCACTGCATTTCCATCAAGGTAGAATTCAATTATACCATCATCCAAGATAATCAGAAAATGGAGCCAAATATTTTCTTCTAAATATTTCATGATTGTTGTCTTGGCAATATATGTAGCATTGGAACCCAAAGTTTTGAGATTCGTTTGTTTGAATTTTTACCCCATAGTAGATGCTTCCATTACCATCATCCTTTGCTATAACAAATCCATTTGTATTGGCATTGGGCATTACCCAAGCTGAAAATGTAAAGTTGGCAATTGAGCTGTTCCTAGAGGGATGGTATTTCGGATTAACAGTTCCAAATGCATCCTCTAGGCCAGTGAAGTACAAAGCATCTGTTCCACTATGGTGACGTCGCATGTGCGGTTGCAAATACACAGTGCTGGGGAAAATTCCAACCAGCAAAAAATCTATCATTGGAGGCAAACCAGCAGTGAACTCACTGGACAGTATTTCCCAGCCAACACGTACACCACCAAAGACACCCTGCTGCCTCAGCACAGTAAAGTTGGTGATATAAGACATGTCATCTTCTGAGAGAACATCTTCTGCCACCTCTCTCTCTAAGCACTCTGGATCCAAGATAAAAACTCCAAAGGGATCATCATTGAATGGAATCATTACTGTCACCTGGAGGTTGGTTCCTGCTAGTTGGCCCCCAGGGCCTGGGGACCCACCTATAATAAGAAAATTTATAATGAATGAGAAACCAGAATTTGAAGTACTTTCTAGTTTAAGGTGAAAACTAAAGGAATTTGTTTAGCAAACTTCTGGTTAAATAATTTACCCATTCATCAGTGAACAGCAGTGTCAGCATATGGTTTATACCACATTTTCAAAGGTATTCTGGCTCGGCATAATTTTATTAATAACCAATCAAGCCTGAAAAGAGGATATTAACTAGAGAGGTTGAATTCCTGTGCTTAAAACTAAAAGTGATGGGACAATTGATTGTTTAAATTATGGCACAAAGACCAAGCTTTAAGTTCCTAACTTCTATTAATGTTTTGTTGGAGATACTATATTGGGGTGGGAAAAAAATCTATTTACAAGTTTGAAGATGGATACAAGTCTCCATCCATAAAATTTAACTGAGCTAGGACCACAAAATGAATGTTAAAAAGAACACTTCTATTAAAAAGGATATTCTGACATTTAAAGTCAGACAATCAAGATTTACTTACTTCTTCACTTGTATTTTCTCTACAGCTCTATTTAAATATAAAATATTAAATTTTAGTGGTAAAAAATAAAAGAAAACACAGCACCTGAAATATTAACAAGCTTTAAAATATAAAACTCATTGAATTCAGGAATTTTATCTGGAAAAGCATGGAGAATTATTGGTTTGGCTCCTTCTCCATCCATAAAGTTAACAGTCCCTGAAGTTTCATAGAATTCTTGTCCAGGTTGCAAAGCAGAATCATTCTGAAACAACTGCCAAGCCACAGAAACACTGCCAAAGTGTCCTCGGTGCCTCAAAATCCTACATAATAAATTAAAGAAAATTAATTTTTATGAAAAATTTATTAGTAGTGAATCTAAATCTAATGAGAGCTTTCTGTGTCATATCAAAAAATGTACTTTTTCTATTTGCCATCTTTAATATAAACCAGCCAGCCAATCCTTACTGAGCAACCATGAAGAAAAGAAAGAATAAAGTAGAACTTTAAATAAATATCAAGAGAAGAAGTCTTAAAAGTCATAGTCTTTAAAATCCAAAGTGAAAGTTAAGCTCTAAGCCCAACTGAAAAAATTTAGGTGAGCATTGGCAAATGTTCTTCAAAAGCAAAAGACAGGTTAAGGTTAGTTTAACAGAGGAGTTCCAGAAGACCTTGAATATTAAAGACACTCAGTCCTGACAAAGGATGGAAGTTAGGGTAAGGAAGGTGAGGAGAATAAGTCCTGCTTATCAGCTAAAGTGTTGTTCGTTTGTTTTTTTTTTTTAACAAAGGGTAACCAAATAAAAAAATTTTACGATTCATACTACCGACTATGAAATTATTCAATCTTAACCAATTTTTTCATTTTGAAAGAAATTTTTGCATAAAATTTTTATTTTATTTTATCCAATTTGAAATTTTTTAAATCTAAACATGCTTACCAAAATGCATTAGTCTTTCCTTCTTCTACTGCTTTGTCTATGGGCTCCAAAGAAAAAATACCATTTGGGTCATCATTAGCGTCAATTATCACTGTCGCTATTCCATGTTGATATACTACTGTATCACCTAAATTAAAAACAGAAAAGTCAAAATAACAAAAAGTAGTTAACTTTCTGTTAAATTAGTATTTTTAAATTAAGAAACAGTTTATAATTAAGTGCAAATTTCAGCAAGAATTTCCTCAGTGGCGGTCATCAAGAGAGATGCCTAAATAAATTTAATGTGACTTGTCTTTGAGGAAATGTTTAATTACAAATTACAAAAGAATTATTTTATTGAAAAACATACTACTTTTCTTCACAACAGGAATATCGCTTCAATAGTTTAATTAGAGATAAACAATATAGCTTTACCTAATTTCAACTTTTTGAGGTAGATTCTTTCATTTCATAAAAAAATAAGGAAAGGATTATCCCCATAACATAACAATATTCCTGTCCATATTTATTAGAATCACTGGCTTAAGTGTTCTTCTTTTAAGTTTAGATCTCTTACTTTGGGCAACAGAGTTTGATCTGGTCATAAACAGAACAAAGCCATCTTTATGGTGTTGAACTTGATTCCTCTCTACTCCAATTCCTTCCACAGCATGTTTGCACCATTACTGCCAATTCATTAGGTCTCTTCTCATTACTTCCCTGAGGTCGACAGCGCTTCCTCTTTGCTCCAGCTGTTCCATATGTAAGTAAAAGTCCTTCCCATCTTTACTCACCTAACTCTTATCAAGTCTCAGGACCCAGTTCAAGAAACAACTCTTCCAGGAATTCTTCCTTGAATTCCCAAGTTAAGTGCATCTCCACTGTGCCTCTACAGCACTTCACACTTTGTCAATGTATCATAACAAATATCACATTATATTAGTGCACACACAAACATATATACACACACACAAATTTCACTATACATTCCTTGGACAAATGCTTCTTAATCAATTCTATGCTCTGGCAGAGTAGATGCTGAGTAATTGGTACAAAGAAGTTATTTGTAAATGTTAGTTACACTGATATGAATAAAGTTTTCAAAATTAGATGAGGGCAACACCTAAAACTAAAATTATAGAAACAGAAATTATATGTAGAGCAAACTAGCACATAAAAAAAAATTATGTAAATATACAATTGTATTCAATCTTATTTGATAATTAGCCAATGGAAAGAGGGGGGAAATACATAAAAATAGGAAGTAAATCACTATATAGAAAATTTGACAACATAAAGTAATAAAATATTATGTCATAAGATCTAACAAAAACAAATAAAAATAATAAAACCAAATTCTGGCAGGGCTCTACTATCATGTGCATTTGTCATACAACATGTCACAGGTGATGCTAAAAACTCATTCAGTTCTTCTTCAGGGAGAACTGGAAATATTTAACAAGGGCTCTAAGGATGGCCAAATCCTTTGATCCAATAACTCAATTTTGAGGCATATACTGTGAACAATAACTATAAGGCATAGACAGCCACTGCCAGCACTAGATCATGTTAGAGATGCTGCCCCTCCATCTCCCTCATCATGGATCCCAAGGCCCTAGATGTTTTGACACCATAAGAAAGGAGAGAAAAGAAAGAGAGAAAGAACTAAGAAATGGCATAAAAAACACAAATTCTAGAGATTTTTGTTATTTAAGTCTTCATAGCTAAAGTCATTAGATCCTCAGATGTTATCACTTCTGGAAAAATACTAAAGACAAATGCAGTGGTAGTATATATACACACATACCTCAGGCCAGGTGTCCGGTCACAGTTTATGTATGCTTGCTCACTCATTCTCTCTCTTATTCTCTCTTAATATCAAAAACATATTTCCCCAATGATACATCTTGAAAAATAAACTCACTTCACCTCTCCTGGCAGTCATTTTCCATTCTCTTTACAAGAGGTTCATCATGTTTTTATCACTATTGTAATCACAGCGACATTTTGTTCTTGACAACAGTTTAATCTCACTGACATTTTGACACCAAAAATGTTAGGGACATAATTTTCACCAGAATTACATCAAATTCATAAATGGAATCAAGAACTTATTTATAGGGTAAGCTCTATTAAGACATTATTTCTTCATCAACTTTCTACATACCTCACAGCAAAACTGTTTTCCACTTTTACTTAACTATTTATTTTTATCTATAGCAATTTTTCATTTAAATTTTAGGATAATGATTGAAATCACCAAAATGTTTTTGGTCTAATAAGACCTGACTAATTTATGATTTTTGCAACTGTGAAATTTCTTTTGTGGCCATTATTCTGCAAGCTCAAATTTTTCCTTACCAGAGAATAGTTTCTACTTTTTACTTTTTTGATGTCCTTAGTTAAGTCATGTGAAAAATGAGAAAGAGAGAAAGGGGAAAAAGAGAAGAGACAAATGGAGAGAGACAAAGAAGATGAAAGAGAAACACAGCACAAATAAAAATTAAGTGCTCTCTTTCTTTTCCTCTTCTTCTCTGAATATTTCAGTCCAAAAGGCACAGGTAGAGCTCAAGGAGGTCATTGACATTGGGGTGGAGGTTGGGCACCACCGTGACCAGCACAAGGGCTAGAGCTCATGCGGGGTGAGGAGGGCATCTCCACGGGAGAAAAGCTTGCTATTGTGTGGCAGGGTTTGCGTGGAGTGGGAAGGCATCCACATGGTGGAAGAGGCTTGACTTGAAGCAGGAGAGAATCCTCGTGGGGTAAGAAAGGTAATCTCATTGTGGGAGGAGGGTAAAAGAAGCAATGGGAAAGTGGTTACATACAGGGAGAATTGATCAAATAACTAAATATAAAGAAAGATAATGGGAGCTGTATTTCTCACTATCAGAAAAGGGAGGGACAAATATGGAAGGGGAAAAAACTAGAATAAACATTGATATTGAACAGAAATGGAGATATTGGTATGAACTAATGGTTTTTAATATAAACAGTTGGATATAAAACTAGAGATGTAAAAGTTTGTGTGTATGTATACATAAAAACATACATACATAAATACATACTTACATACATACATACATACATATATTCCCTGTATCTGTACACTAACAGAGCCTAGGAGGATTATAACAATAACAATAAGCACACCTAGTACCCAGATCCTGGTTTCTAAATAACATTCTTCACTAAAAGGAACCAGAGCATCTTGGAGAAATGGTTGATTTCAGGGTTGTGACAGGAAAAGTATAAGATGAGTTTAGAACATCTTGCTTTGTCAGAAAATAAGAAAATGTTCAAATAATAATTGGGACATGTCAAAACAAAGAAGTCATCCCTAACAGGCTACTACTGGCCAAATCTGGGACAATTTGGCCATCAAAACAAATACTGACTGCAAAATAAATCTTATTGCATTAGATAGAAATCATGGGGGGTAGGGGGGAGAAGAAATCATGAGTCCATAGTGATAAATATATCAATGAAAAAATTGAAAGTTTGATGAGTAACAAGATATTTACATAGTTTTAAAATATCTTCCCCATAAAATATTTACTAATTCCAAGGGGAAAAAAAGTATAGTATAGAAGGCTTGGCTGTCACCACCTAAAGTGAACATCACAGTAGGGACAAAACAAAATCATGTGGCAACTGAAGGGCTACGATAAGTGCAGAATCACCTTTCATGAAATTCCTACCTACCAAGGATGAAAAACCTGAATCTAATAATGAGGAAACATTAAACAAACCCCAAATAAGGGTCATTCTACTAAATAACTAGCTTATGATCTTCTATATGACAAAGATCATGAAAATCAAGGAAAAACTGAGGAATCAGTCCAGATTGAAGAGATTAAAGAGACATGGCAATTAAATGTAATGCATGATTTAAGAAAGGTTCATTTTGCTAGGAAGGATAACTGGGCCAACTGGAGAAATTTGAATGGGATCTGAGGCAATGATTATATTAGGTTAACTTCCTGATTTTAATGGTTATGCTGTGGTTATATAAGAGAATGTCCTTATTTGTAGGAAAAGCATCATGTCTTCAACTTACTCTCAAACGGTTCAGGGAAAAATAGCTATCTGTACTCCTAAAGAATAAAATAAATATAAAAAGAAGTTATAGTCCCTCTAATTTACTAAAGATGAGGTCAAAACGTTCTCAGGGCCCAAATATTGGGGTCGAAAATCCTGCTACATATACAGTATGTTAAAGAAGAGTGAGTCTATCCCTCCCCTTACAAATTATCATTCATCGTGACTAACAGCTCTAGAGAATTATCCAAGAGTCATTTGGGCTCAGACACCTACAGAATGCAGCTTCTCAACAGTATGCTTAACACCATGCTAGGAGGTAAAGGAGTTACAGAATCCTTGATGGCCTAAGCCCTTGGCTGACTAGACAAGGCTTAGCACAGCTTTGGCTAGAACATTTTTAGTCCTTATATAATTTTCTATGTATGCTATATTGTGAAAAAAAGATTAAAAATAATGCCATAGAGTAGACCAGGTAAATGAAGGTTCAACACATATCCTTCACCACATCCCCCAAGAAATCAATGAAACAATTTTGCTCTTGAACAGTCACAGATGACGGTTAAGTACTATCTGGTACCACTACTGGACAGTGTACTCAATGTCATGTTAATAAAAGCACTGAAACAACAGATATGCTATAAAAATACAGTTTATTTACCTGTTGAATTAAAGAGGATTATATAAAAGGGCTCATCTGTTTCTGGGATACCATCTTCATTAATGAATACCGATACTCTCTGCTCTCTACTTCCAACTGCAAAAACAAGTGTTTCTCCTTTTTCAATGGGAACAAAGTCTCCCTCTCTTGCAGTAGCCTTCCCATCTATGGTAGCATACTGGACAGTGCAGGCAATATCAACGGATCCATTTCTGAGAACTGTAAAGTCAGCAGTCTCACCTTCCTGAACCCTCACTACACGAGGTTCTGAAAGAGCCATAGAGAAAAGAAGGAACGTGAGCTTTTCTGATTCCAGCTACATATTTTCAGATCACTTTGTTTCTCTCTGCCACCACAAAAAAAAATGCCCTCCACTCTGTCTTAAAGATTCGGCTCTGGTCCCAACTCCTACATGAGGCCATCTTCTGTTTAATTCTAGTCAATGGCCTTCCTCCTGCCCTAATTCCTACAAAATCCACTGTCTTTAAATACTCAATTTGTCAGTAAATTACACACGATATGAAATCCTCTTCCTACTGCTAATACACCTCATTTCCAAATTAAGACTGAAAGTTCCTTGAGAAAAGGCCCAGATATCTTGTTTTATTTTTGTCACAGCAGTCAGCACAAGGCTGAACACAGGACTAATTAAGTACATGTTAACTGAAGGCAAATACGAATCAGTAAAATTCAAGAGGTTTAAAAGATTCCTGCAACTGTAAGTTGAACAGCTAGCAAAAAGGGTTTAAGAAAGAATTAGACACCAACTGAGTCTCACAAACAAAACTGAAGGATGTCTCAGGTGCCAAAGACAGTTTTAAAGAAACCATTAGAGTGGCAAAAATGGAGAAAGCTTGATTTCTATGTCCATTCAATATTAGTAATTATAGTAAGTGACCATCCATTAGGTAGAACACCCAGACACTGAACTGGTTACACCGTGTACTGGAAGAGGTTACATGGAAGAGTGTTCTTTTTTGCATAAAGCAAAGAAAATATTTTGGAATTTGGGTGGGGAGAGAACAATGCTAACAAAACAGTATCTTTTTTTTTTTCCTTCAAAAGATCTTTAAAAATATTTGTTAAAACATCAAAAATATCAAATAATGGTCAAATCATGATATCATATTCAATCAAGTATCAATTGTGCTTCATCAAAATTATTCGGTTAAAAACGTTGAAAAAAATACATATATATGTTCTGTTTAAGAAAGATATAAACTCAAAATAGCAATACCACCTGCGAAATAAATGGGGTCATCATTTCTTCTAATCCTCAGAGTTGCAGTAGTCTTATTTCCTATTTTAGCTCCTCCAGTGGCATTAAGTAGGGTAATGGTAAATTCTTCCATCTCCTCTGGAATCTTTCGGAAAATGTTACATATGTTTTAAGTCAAGTTATTTATACAAATAATTCCATTTTTTATTCCTAAATTTTTATCTTTAAAAAAAATAGTTCTAGTAATAAAAGCACTAATGTTAACCCTAAATTATTCAAGTAGGACTTTAGACACCCCCCCAATTTCAATGTGCATTCATCCAAACAGCCATTTTATTTTGACTTATTATAAAATTTAATGTAAATATTTTGCCTTATGTAAACTAAAAATAGAAATATTGCAGTCATTGTTTCTTTACAAAAATGGGATATATGTTGTTTTCAAGAAAAAAATGGAACAGGAAAACATATTTAGAACTGAGTTCATAATAGTAACAAAAGTTCAGCCAGCTCTCAAAGGCCACTTACAAACATTACTAAAGTTTCACCCCAGTGTGTCATAAAGACCTCATTCCCATGTCCTAACAAGATGAGATTCCCCACATCTTTGAGCCTAAATAAATCCCCAGGTGGACACTCTTTATTTTTCACTTCATCCCTGTGTTGTGGTCTTCTCTGAATACTAAAACAAAAGTGTGTTGGAATTTTGTCTCTTGAGGGACAAAGGAGACAGGATCCCGTAGCTGTTTGAAGCATAGTTCCCCTAGAAAGGTCCACTCCCACTGAGTTCTTTCTCCTCATTATCAAAACACACGCTGCTGGGTCCATGACCCATCTGGCCCACAGTCCTGACTCTGAGAATGCACCGCAGGGTCCTTGGCAGAGGGCAGGCACCCTGTTGTCAAAGGGCTTAAGCACAAGGCAAGCACTTCACCTCTCCCACAACCGAATCCCTGATATTTGACACCTATGCAGTGTCACTGGCCACTATCAGTTCTAAGAGTTGAAAATGCCTTCAGAAAAAATAAAAATAATAGTACTCTTTTGACTTATAGTCAGACATTATCATACCTGAGTTCTTTATCAATATATTCATAACAAAATGTTTTACCATATATTTAATTATTTAATAAAAAATAATTATTAAGCAACAAGTAGAGAATTATATATGCAACATTTACCTCATCTGGAAGGGAGTAAATGGTGATATTTTTTGAAAATTCTTGATCTCCAAAGAAAATAGTCCCTCGGATGGGAAATACATCCTGTGTAAAGTCTGGACTAACCACCCACAATACACTAACATCACCAAAGTTGCCTCGATTTCTTATTGTACCATAAACAGCTGTGAAATACAAATGGCAGAATATATATGAATATGCATATTAAACAATTTTAAAATGATGAGTAAAGAAATAGCTCAAATAAGCAACAGTAAAAAATAAGACCTCTTTTAAATAAAAGCCAAGTATTTGCTTAGCATAGCCTCCAAAGTACAAATAAAAATACATTAGCCTAGTCCTCCTTCTGTTGGCATACAATTGATAAAATAAATGGACTCGATCTTTTCCATCACAGTTTGGGATTTTAAAAGTCATTCAGTATACAGAACAGACTGGGATTAATTAGGTACACCTATCACAGAGTCCTATAAAGATATTTGCTAAAGGCAGCTAGAGGAAGCTGCGCATTCAAAAACAATTTTCTTACCCAGAAAGACATTGCTCTAAAAATAAACTATTTCTCATTCCAGGCCACTGAAATAGTTCCCTAGCAATAACTCTTAATTTTAAAGTTTTTCCTATTTGATTCGACTCATTCTTGAGTGAATTAATTACACAGCATATGCTTAATTGAAATCAAAATAGAACTGAAGTCATCGTATCATCACAATGCTATGTAAAAAATAAAAATAGCAATCCTAAATGTGATTTTTTTTAAGCACCAATTTCTGCACTACATGTAATTTCTAAGACAGATGGACAACTAAAAATAACTATTTGATAAATAAATTTTTAAATTATTAATTTCCACTTTAGTAAATAATAATAGAATATAAGAAGCAAAATAAATTACCACTATAGGTAAGGTCTCCTTTACTTTCATTTATCGTAACAATTAGATCATCAGAAACAAATTCTATAATCCCATGAGGATCATCATTTTTCAGAATCGTTATATTGACAATGGTAGCACTTCCCAACTTGCTTTCCCGTTCACCATGGCTTCTGAGGACTACCCAATAGTGTTCATCCAACTAAAATGAACATGTCAAATTAGGAAAAATACGAAGTTGAAGTTTTCAGAACAAGTAAAAAAATATATATATTCAAGAATATAAATACAGTCAATGTTTCAGAAACACATAACTCACTCAAAGGACAAAAGAGCTGATATCAGTCCTTAAAAAGATTTTTGAACATTCTTCCATCAGTTACGAGAGACACCAGATAAAGTATACGTCATCCAAAAAGGGAAAAGATAAATGATAACACTATTCTAAAATAGTTAGAAGACTGAACTTTATCACTGATGATCTAGTCACTTAAACTAATGAGAATAAATAAAACAAAATGAATTTAAAAGCTACTTATATACTCGTGTGTAAACATAATGGGACTATGCCTGGTCCCATTAATATAAAACTTAAATTTATTGCCTTTAAAAAAGTAATTTTAAGAAAACTTCATCAGTTCGAAACCATACCATTAAATGTTCAGTCAATGCAGATTACATGAAATAAAACAACACAGCTAAAAGGAGATGAAAACTGATCACACACTGAAAGTTTCATATTGTTTGGTATTTCTTTATGTAGGGCAAACATACACCATTCAAATTTGAATGTCTTACTTTGTTTTCTAAGCTTGTTTTTTTTCCTTTTCCAACCACAAGGATTTCTCAATCCATTCTTGCCCACTTCCTTTCCTGTGTCTTTGTCAACATTCAAAATGTTTATACTTATAATAGATACTATCAACTTTCTATAAAAGCACAAAGGAAAAATTAAATCTGGTACCTCTGGTATCCCATCCAATCTTGAGAGCAGGGTGATTACGATCTCTCTTTCCCCAGGTTTAAACTCTAGGACCCCTGTGTTTCCATAGAATTCATTGCTATCCCTAGGCTCTACCTGGTAGTGCAGAAACTGCTTAACCAGAGCTCCCTGGGATCTAATGATGTGGAGCTCTACAGATTCGCCTTCCTAAAAAAAAAAAAGAAAAGAAAAATCCACAAACGTTCAGATCCCTTAAGATTCTTCTGAAGTTGTGAGTACAAAATAGACTGAAGTTTCTCTCAACTTACTTTTATAATATAAGGTCCTCTTGAAGCAGGAGAAAATTCAAAAATTCCCCCAGGATCATCATTTTCCAAAATAATTAGATCACGGCTAGTATATCCAGATTTCAGCACTTGATTTTCCACATTAACCCTGGAGAAATCAGAGGGGAAAAAGGTGCCCACTACCTATAGTTTTACTTCTGAATTTTGCAGGCTTCTAAGGCAGTATTTACAACTTTCAGATAATGAATAAGAAGGTTATTTGGAGGTAAACCTTAAACTGAATTTAAGCATATTAAAATCACTTAAGATCAAAACAGTTAACATTTATGGAAGAACTTCTATTTCTGAGTTAATTATACCCTTTACATTTGACTGAAACTAAACACTGCATATGTATAGAATACAAGAATATAGTAACCAAAGGTTCTAAATATAGTTTATTTTTATCAAGTATCGAATTCCAGATTTGTTACCAGTTTTAGAAAAACCTAACTTGTAATGTATTTAGAAAATATATTTAACAAAAATTGTTTTAACTTTACATACACTTGAATTCCTTTAAAAAAATAAACTCATTACATAAGATCATACTAACTGAATGAAAGTTGGATAACTACATGGACTAAAACAACTTTGATATTAATAGTTGATAGGTGGTCATGGGGATGGGGAGCATGGCGGAGAGAATGCAGTTAGCATTAATATGTTGGCTAGGTGGAGGGCCGGGGAGGGAGGAAACAATTGGGGGGATCATTTTATGAACTATATAGATGTCTAACCAATGTACTGTATACTTGAAACTAATTAAAATAAATTAATTATTTTAAAAAACTACTTTGATGAAAAATAAACAAAACTGTGATAGATTTTAGAAATATTTTGTGAACTTTCATATGTTTCTATTCACCTCGATTTTAATCTCACGCATTTTTTCTTTTAAGAAAATGTAGGACGTATAAAAAATGGAACAAAATGGATCTCATATGCATGACACGTTGTAACAATTCCCATACATATCTTCAAAGAACATATTAAAACAAGATTTTTTTTTTTTTTTATTTCTGGTTTTTATGTTCAGTGTATAATTAGAGTGATCAAAGGGAATGGGACTACAGGCTCCTAGGGTTTAAAAGCCTGCATGTTCTTTGAGAATTCTTAATCCTGCAAGCTGCTCTAAACCTTTCCAAATGTCACTTTCTATTGAACCAAAAAGTACTCATGATCAGACCTCAAAATCACAATGAAGCCACAATTAATATGTAGAAAGAACAGCTTACTTCCTGTGTAATAAAGAATCTGAATTAACATCGTTCCCTAGCTTTTGGAAACCTGGCAACCAATACCTAGCATACCAGTGGCCACAGAAGGATTAATCCAAATAAGAGGACAGCTATTTGTTATATTGTTAATGCGGTCATATGATTCTCATAGCAAATTTGCATCACTATTTTTAATAATTAAAAATTCTTGTGTCCACATAAACTAAGAGAAAAGAAAACTGGATCAGAATATAAAATATAAGAATCCACTCTGAGCATTAAACAAATAAATTTATTTTCAGACTTTCTGAAAATATATTATCCTTGTGTAAAAAACAAATTTTTTAAAGATTCTTTATACAAATGAAAAATGTAGGCAGAAATTGCTTGGATACAAACCAATGAAAGAGATGAGTTTTGATTATGAATTCTCTGTTAAACTACAAGATTCACAAGCAAAGCACAATAATTGCTCCCTATATTATGTGTAAACTATAAAGAAAGTTAAAATTTTAAATAATTTAAAACACATACTCTAATTCTCAAACTTTTTTATCAGATATCTTAAATGCATTCATAATTTAAAACTCTTAGGGAAAAAACCTTCATATACATTCCTCTTATCATTAAAAAATGAAACCACACAAATCATGCACAGGCAGGTGAACAAGCAAAACTTCTCAAGACCTATAGTCATGCAGAATGGCAGCCTTATCCAAAAAAAATAGCTTGCAAAGCGAAATGCTGAATCACCAAAAACCAGGCATTATCTGATACACTTACCCAAAATACACAATAAACCTTTCTGTTTCTACTCTGTCAATACACAAAGAAGCATGGGAGGCAGGGAAAAGAAGACAGAGACACAATTTGCCAAAATCTCAGTAATACTGCTAGAAACTGAGCACAGTAGGATAAAATAAAGCTAAAGAAAGCCTTTTTTCCCCCTCCGCAAGCTAGTTATGTCTACTTTATGGGAACTCTACATACTGGGTTCTTTGCAATTGACAAATGTTAGCAAGAGGTTCGACAGTTCCCACTTAGGAAGATGACCCCATGGCCAGCCAGCATGCAAGACCCATTGAAGACATTCCTTTCTAGGCCTGCTCCAGGGCGCTGGGGCCTGCCAAGCACTGTGCACACTCACAAAACCACAGCAGCTGAGTAAATTTCATTCAACCTGACTTATAATTACTTAGCAGCTTTAATTAAGTTTAAAAAAATAAAAACATCCATCCTCAGATCTAAAGCCAATGTGCTTTGAAAAAATAAAAAGTATATAAGCAGAGAAATATATACCTTTCATCATCTGCATAGAAATATACTCAAGGAGCCATATCATTATACCTTTGAATTATGACAAATATAACTTTTTATCAGGAACTATAAACACTTTCCAGCATAGTACATTTTCAAACAGCATTGAAAAACCCATGTCAAAATATAAAGACTTACTGCTTCATTTTTAAAATCAAATGACACTCTCTATAAATAAGAGGTTATATACTACACATAACAAAAAATTTTTTTCTGAAATAAACTAGAATAATGAAATTGTTGATTTGGGGAAAACCAAATAATAAAATATTTTTAACTGGTACCCTATTAAAAGCATTATAAACTTTCAATACCAGGGCAACTTTTATCTATATTTAGTTGAAATACAGAGAATTTGCATTTAAATTTGACAATAAGAGAAAACCATAAACTGCATCACAATAGAGTATTATTTTTGTTGCAATATTATATTGTAACTTATTTTAATCACACTTAAAAGCATTCATTCACTCTTTCACTTTACTTTTGTTAAAAATTTGCAAACGAGATGGAAGTTTCAAAAAATATGTTAAAAAATGTTATTTCAAATCATTAATTTTATTCTCATATTTATTTAATTAAATATAAATATATTTATATATATTAGAATACTCAAATGTAATTTGCTCATTCTCATCCATGCACAACTGAGATAATACAAGTATGCACTAGTTACCAAGAGAATTAAAACATTTTAGTATGAATTGAACTAATATCCTCTTTTGAAAAGAGAAGAACCAATGATTTCTGAAATTCTCTACTCCACGATTTATACTTTGTCATGTACTGTTTTTACTCATAGGACAGAGAGAAAAAAAAAAAAAAACACTTAAAATTATTTTAATTAATTTCAAAGGTTTACATGATAAGGTTAAATGACTATTTTAATAGAATATGAAATACAGTCACTCTGAACTTGCAGAGATATAATTTAAATCATTCCTCCAACAGTTCAGAGCAGAAATTCTCATCTAAGCTAACAAAGTTTCTATGGATTACTACATTTTTGATTTATATTTGCTGTTCATTTCTCCTTAGATTTTTTAAGATTGTGTAATAATTTAATAAGTACTCAAACCTAACTTACAGCAGAAAGCACATAAGTGAAAAAAAATCATAATTTTCAGTTCACATTTCATTATATTTCACTGATTTTTTCATTAGATGAATACTTTTCCTTAAGATTTAATGTAAAATATATATTAAAAGCATAAATCATTTAGATAGTATGTGCTATACTTGTGTTTTGCTTTTTTGTTTGTTTTGTTGATGTTTTGTTTTACTTTTTATATTAAAAAGGAAGTAAGCATAACGTGGTCCTGAAAGAAAAGAAAATGAACAGTGGAAATTCAATAGATGTGTTCCCTACATTCTGTATTTTTCTTTCACATAAAAATAAAAAACAACTACTCATCGGGTTTATGAAATGTGTTTACACAAAACATCTACAAAGAAAAACCTATAAGAGGCTAATAGTAAAACACAGAGTGGACCACGGGTTACATAAAATAATTACTCTTTTAGTCCTGATTAATATAGTACAAACTAATGTCTATTAAATTTATCTGTGAATTTTACTGTTTCTAAAATATGAATTTTGCAAAGCCTGCAAGTCACTAACATGTTATTAACTTTAGTATAGAGATTTGTAGTAAATAAGCTTCATTTTGACTTTTTAAAAAATAATTAACATCAATTAAACCCAGTATTTTTTTCATTTTTGGAAAGGATTTTATGAATTACTGAAAAGAAAAATTATCTCTCTGATGGATTATGATATTTTCTTAATATAAATTACTGAGAAATGTTAAGCAAATCCTTATTACTACTGAAAAAATACCCCTTATATTTGTATTAATTTTGACTCTCTGGAAAATAAGCATTATTTAATGTTTAAATTCCATGAAGAGAGAATTTTATCATATGACAATTAAGACTTTTTTACTCACTCAAAAATGATCTAATCTTTTCGGTTGAAAACCAAGCCAGCAGAGAGCTATTTGCTTAACCTAACATTTTTTATTTATTGCTGCCTTTTTTTTAATATAGCAACATATTAGCTATGTAATTTAAGATTTATGTGAAATCTTCCATAAATTCTATATGAAATCTTTCCGCACAGTGAATAGCAGGGTAAAAGTTCATGATGCCATAACATTCAGTCTAACCAGAAGCCACCAACAAACAGAAAAGTCAGAAGACCAGCATAACATTATCTACTTAGTTTTTCTTTTTTACTTCATAAAAATAAAAGAAAACAAAAACAAAATTATTTTAGAGAATTCGAACATATAAATATTACTAAACATTAACTAAATGGGTTATTACCTATCTAGAGAAAGTGTTACCGTCTCATTCATTTCTGGTATGTCATCAGCTTTGACAGTAATGTTGATTGTTATGTCACTTTGCCCAGATAAAAACACAACAGAGCCATTAAAGGGACCTATATCATTCAGGGTCACTGCTTTTGAATTAAAGCCAGAGGGCTTCAAACTCCAATAGACAGTAGCCTGGCCATCAGTTCCATCCCGATGTAAGGGAATGTATACCTTATAAGAAAGAAACAGAACAATTTCTTCTGAAATATATACTCACAAATTATGTTTTTCAGTGACTGTGCTCACGTTATCATATGAATATATATGTATTCTGCATAGAAAAGCAAACCATTAAATGACATTAAAAATACATTTAAACCTCCTCTTTAAGCTTAAATGTAATTTTAGATAGAACTATTTTTTATTAGTTTTTGCTCATCAAATTTATCTACAAAATTGCCTCCACCCAAACATACGCCTAACCAGGGATTTGTCTTCATAAAAAGACTTAAATATATTAAAAGCCAAAGAGTCATGCAAAACAACAGAACAATTTGGCTAAATTTCCATGAGAGGTTCTCTAAAAAAAAGAATCTAATGTTACAATATAAACAAAAATAAATGTGCGATTAAAACTAGAAAATTATATGTTATGTAAAATTCATCCTAAAGTGACAGGGGACAATATAAGAAAATAATAATAATAAGTAACAATAAGAAATGTTCCTAACCAATACAGTATATGCACTACAAATAAAATCAAATACTAAAATCATGGCTCTGGGTTACCTTGGGCAAATTACCTAACCTCTCTGACTTCAATTTCCACATATGAAGTGAAGTCTGTGGTGAGGATTAGAATACCTCTCCATAGAATGAGCTAAGAAAATGGAGGCTATTATAATAATTTTGAAATGAATTGTATTTGGTAGTTTTATTTAAATGCAATACTATATATACATACATATATATATATTTAAGTGCAATAGTATACATACATACATATACATATAAAATAAAAGGATACCGTAGATCATGATGAAGTTTTTTAGACAAAGAATTAAACGAATACTTAATGATAGATATACAATTCTTTTTAAGCTCCTAAAAAAAGGTATCCTCTTTGTTCTTTGCCCTTTAACACAGCCCATCTTGGGGGGAAAAAAAAAAGGAAGATATTTTCCTCATTAACCATCCTGTTAATTTGGCTAACAAAGGTCAGGGCTGGAGACTAGAGAGCAAAGTAAGATTCTTAAGGAAGACAGAAAAAAGTAACAGAGGGCTGGACCCTTAAATCACAGGAGGAAGTGGATGTGGCCCAGGCTGCAGATAGGACAGAGAGAACAAAGGGAAAACTCCCACCTTTCTGCTCTTTCCCAGGAGGGAAAAAAATGCAGGTTCAAGGAGCCCAAAACTTTCCTCAAAAGCTAATTTCCCTCAAGAGAAAAATATGAATTGGTAAACTGACAGCTTTATATGATAAATGAATAAAAACAATCCACTCTTTAAGAAAAGCTAAATGCTTTTTAGTTTTTTTTTTACTTTTTAGAAGGAAATAGTATATTAAGAAAAATATAAAATATCAAAACCATATTGAAAAATGGAGTTTCTCTGCCAATTTACAGAATCAAACATACAAACAAAGAAAGTTGTGTTCACCATATTCCGACATGAGGCTTTGATATCAAAAATAGCTCTACTCGGCAGAAAAGGGTAAAGGGTCAAATATACAGCGATGGAAGGAGATTTGACTTGGGGTGGTGAGCACACAATGCAATATACAGATGATATATTATAGAACTGTACACTTGAAACCTATATAATTTTTAACTAGTCACTCCAATAAAATTAATAATGAAAATTTTTAAAATAAAATAATAATAAAAAGAAAAAAAATATAGCTCTCCTCATTCCTGATCTGAACCCTAAACCAATTTAAATCAAATATAAGTGTGAGAGACTTGGAGAAGGTCTTAAAGACAGACTGTGGCTTAGGGAATGAAAAGGCTGAAGGTCAGAGAGATAAATGGCAGGAAAGTTCAACCAGGGTGGAGAGCAGTAGTGTGATACATGTGAGCACGTTTTTGTATTGTACGTGTATATGCATGTGTGTGTATATCTATGCAATAATTTACCCACATATATAATATAAAATGCCTAAGATTAGGCATTCCACAACTTAACCACCATCACCTCTACCACCAAACATGGTCAAGACAGCCACCTGAGTCCTGCCCAAGGCAAGCGTGAAGTGTGCTCAGAAATGAAATGAATCGAAGCTACCTGTGGTACATATGATTTGGCCAATAAAAGAAAAAAATTACTTGGCTATCATTCTATCAAATGTCATAGCATTATCCAAAAGCAGCTATATCAAAATATACTACTTTTACTGTGAGCAAATAAAATTCAAATTTTATTTTACTGAACATGGCAAAAGATGATGGAAATCACACACTCATCAGTTACTTATGTCAAATTATATATTGAAGATTTGCTATAAATGGTGAAACTTTTCATGATCTGTTTACTCTGTATGCTAACTTTACGAAAAATGTCTGTCTGTACATTATCTCACATTCATTATGTACCACGGATAAAAAAAAAAGCCTCCTTACCACTTCGGCAGTAGCATCTTCTGGTTCATGCAAAATGATTGGAAGATTGCTAATAAAGCCAATTTCTCCATTTGCAATGTCTGGAGTAACCACCAAAGAAATATTTCTAATTTTCCCAAATCTAGGACTTATAGGTGGGATTGGGGGAATTATGTTCGCCAACTCCACAGTTTCCAACTATAATGAACAAACAAAAAAATTAAAATTGAAAACAACAGAAATTTTAAAATTAAAAAAAGTCTTAATTGCATGGCACAACAAAGTAAACATGGATAAAGGCCACCAATAAATTAGCATTTTCCTTCATTCTCGATCCTGTTTCAATCTCCTGCCCTGGCTTCTTAAGCTCCTTCTGCTACTCAATTATTATTATCCTCCAGGGTTCTTTCTAAGTCCTTTATACTATAATTTTATACCCTTTCCCTAATAATCTGTGGATCTCTCCTTCAAGTTCTAAAACTTTATAACCAGTTGCCATTAGATTTGACATGTGATACAGATACTTTACAGATAAAATGTCCAAAATAGAAATCACTATCTCTGTTTTATGTCCTCTTACCACTACCATCACCAGCACTGTCAGCTGCTTTTCCTTCATGTTGCCTATACTGGACTACCTTGACCTTAACTCAAATATCAGAGAGTAGTCTCCATCTTCTTCCTCTTTTCCACTGACCCACAGCTCCAATCACCCATTCCTCTCCACTGCCAGAGAAAATTCACTGTCAGAAGACCATTCAAATTCCAAATGTGACACATCTTTATGTTTCAAGAAATGCAATTTCCCTGTAATTAATGAACATTACCACCAGAGTAACTTTCATGGTGTTCTCCTCATTTAGAATGGCCTCCCTTCATCAACTCACAAGTCCAAAATGTACTGGTCTTAAAGACAGTTAAATTTTCCTCTCTCCCATGAAGATTTCCTCGGATTCTCCAGCCTTCTTTATTCTCTCTCATTCTAGTCTTCTACTGTTACCTTTGCTAAATTTAGACTTAATTATAAATTTCATATATTGCTTGCTTATCATCATTATGTGTATTCCAAACTTTCTCTTTACAACAGGATTACAGAGCTCTATAGGGTCTGTGTCCTTCTCAGAATTTTCCCAGTACATGACATAAATCTGAAACTGTAGCAGCTACACAATAAATATTTGTTGATTCATCCCTCTAACACAAACTGGGCTCTGTAGGAATCCTGATATATTACAAGCCTTCATCATTTTAATATTCTAACTTGTCAAAATACAATTTATCAATCCTCGCAATGTTTACTTGAGTGTAGGAATAGATGATCATTACAGGACTGCAAAAAGCACAGAGATTTTAAGTTAAAACACAATTTTGAACTTAATGAGACCCTATGGATCTCCCACTCTTTAGAGCCCTCTGTTAGGCTTTGTAATGTGGAAACAATGCCACTAAATAACCACCAGTAGAGACTTGTGATTTAAGTTGATTTTCCACAAGTTGACAGAACTGGTACTGATCCTGCATATACACACATTTTTTTGACGAACAATATACATTTTAAAGGGGAAAAATAATTTTTTTTTCAAATGCCGCACACTTCGCTTTGAAAATCATATATAGGGGAAAGATATAAAAAGTTCCACATTTGTTTGAGTCAAAGAAAAAAGAAATTAGGCTGGTCAATTTTGCCAAATATTGGTATACTGACTAAGTAAAACTGACAATGTAATTCTTTAGTATATTGGCTTTATAAAATAAATAAAATGTAAAGATAGTTAAAAACACAGAAGTATAACTGTGATTCTTTCTAGAGAAAAAGAATATACACACACACACACACACACACACACACACATACACACACACACACATATAGCCCATATACATATGTATTTATCTTTAAGAACAGTACAAAGAATAGTATATGTGGGTGTGTACACATACTGAATGGCACGTGAATATAAAGTGTGCATTATTTGGATGCAAAGATGTTTTTAAAATACACTGGTTGTGTATAAGCACATGTGTGTGAATGAACACTCTCATTTCTGTATATTCACAAAGCACTAAACTGACAATATTGTTTAAAACATCAAGGGAAAAAACTCAATATATTTTTACTTCGAAACTTTCTTAAAAGAAAGAAAATAAATTATATATTACATTTATCAAAAACAGTTACAGAATTAATTCTAAATACCATATTTTTGAAAAATATAAAGATATAGAAGGCTATGAAATGAACTGATCAAAAGGAAAATGCTAATTTTACAAGGCTTATTTCTTGCTCTCTAAGACTTTTTGTCTGGGTTCCTTAAGCATCTGCTAAATCAAACTGCTCCATTCATAAAGAGTCGTTCTTGGCTTTCAGACAGTTTGCAACTGGGACAGCACATTAGTAATCCCATGGCTGCCAAAAGTTGTATCTCAGACCGATGTATTTAGCTGAAAGGGTTACTTAAGAATAAGGAGCTCATGTCTCAGATTCTCCTTTCTTCAGTTTCATTCAACTTTCCACGCAGAGTCTGATGCCTCTGATCCTTTGAGTTGCTCATCCATTATGTACTATACAAACTACACAACCTTCCAATTCCAACCAGCCTTCCAGAGCCTACTGCTGTTTGGAATCTCAAGAAACTATGTCACTGACAAATAATGACTTTTTTTCTAAAGTGTTAAATTAACTGTCTGCACAATAAGACTTTTGTTTTTTAACTGAATACAGAAGCAGATAAAAAATTGAATCTGGAATTGGTGCAAACAGATTTCTAAATCAGGATCACCAAAATTTAGATATTACAAGGCTTCTTCAAGTCTTTCCTTACTTTTCAAGTGTCATCAAAAATAAATTCTGTCATGTTCATATAGAATGCCTAAATAAAATAGCTGGGATAATATCTGACCGATAGAAGGTTCTTAATAAGGTTTTGCTTACATAGGACTTCTCCATAGCTACTTGGATACAGATATTAAATACTTAAAAAGACTAAAAGTTTAATATAAAGGTTACTAATACTGGCCTAGATAATGGGGGTATCTATCCACAATCAAAGAGTTTTAAGGCAGCATAAAAAATCATAAAGCTAGCAGCATAAGAAATCAGAAAGCTAAAAATGGAAAAATAAAATTTCTCTACAACTCAAAATCAACATTTCTTTATCATCAGTTCTCAAACCCATATTACATTACTACAACTACTATAGGAATGCCAGGATGCCCAGGCCTCCAAAAAGCAAAAGCAACTGTAAAATCTTTGCTTGTTTTAATGCTTTGGTTCTCATATGAGTGTTTTACTAATTTGGTTTTCATACAAGTTTTGACCTATGCAAAATTGGAGACAGAAAGAAGGGATAACTGAATACTAAGATTCTAGAAACACAAAAACCTTAAACATATGCTATGAATTGAATGCTTATGTTGAAACCCTAATCCATATGTTGAAACCCTAATCCCTAACAGTGATGGTATTTGGAGATGGGACCTTTGTGAGTTAATTAGGTCATGAGGGTAGAGACCCCCATGATGGGATTAGTGCCCTTAGAAGAAGAGATACCAGAGAGTTTGCTCCCTCTCTCTCTCCACAATATGAGGACATAGTAAGAAAGATGTCGGTCTACAAATCAGGAAGAGGGTTCTCACTAAAACCCCACCATGATGACACCATGATCTCAGACTTCCTAACTTCCCAAACTGTGAGAAATAAATGTCTGTTGTTTAAGCCACCCAGTCTATGATGGAATTCTTTATAGCAGTCCAAACGGAATGAGACAATGTACACTAATGATAATGCTCTGAATCCGGAGGACATCAACAGCAAAGAAATGAAAGAAAGCATCAACACAAAAAATAAAAACAAAGATTAAAACCTCCATTAAATTCTGAAACTCCACTTGACAAGTTATTATCTCCCGGGACTCTTGAAAACTCGTAAGTGGAAATGCTACCCTAAGTGAAAACTAGTGAGATTAGTATGCATTTTACTAATAGAATCAACTTTAAAAAGTAAGTTATGGCATGTTTTGTATGAGACCAAACTTACAGCTTTTTTTAAAATTTCTATTCATATCTCTAAACATGTTCTGGTGACAGCATTCTAGTTTTAACTTCCTGCTCAACAGGGCCAGTGGCTTGACCACTTGTTCAATTCCATGTCACAGATCTAGACCCCCCCACCATCCAGCTCATCATCTCACAAGGGCATTTCATAGGCTTCGGGGAAAATGAGCACAATGGTGTGAATAACACCATTTTCTGTTCAACCATCACTCCTAGAAGACACATTCAAGGGTCCTCCAAAGCATGGGTTATCTTCATAGACAGAACTATGCATCATATCATAATTTCCCCATTTTGAGGAGACACAATAGAACTGTGAGAAAGCAGCAGCAGTAGCAGTAGCAGTAGCAGTAGCAGCAGCAGCAGCAGCAGCAGCAGCAGCAGTAATAGTAGTAGTAGTAAAAAAGATGAGGAGCAGGATCTCCTACCACTAATAACAAAACCTTTGGGGACATTGGCAAAAGGTCTCCTTTAGTGTAGACATTTACAAAAAGGCATTCCCTACATAGCGATAAGTTATGAATCTCTATAACAAGTCACCCACTAGACCCCTTCACCAGGAATGCTTAAGAAATGCACAAACAATACAAGCATGAGTGGTGACCCAGCTTTGAAAAAAAAGGCAAGAGTCTTCAGAATGAAAGGTTCCACCCAACCAAGTGCTGAGCAAGGTGAGACATAGCCCTGGGGAATTTAGACCACCAAGAAGATTTGAGAAAAAAAAAGCTTTCAGAGATAAAGATCAAGTTACCTACAGAGGTAAATAATTTCTTTCTCCTCAAATTTCCTGTCACCAACTCTGGAAGTTAAAAGTTCCAAGTTCTACAGAAGAAATTATTTTAATCTCAAAATTTCTACCAAGCCAAAATATCAATGTGAGCATGAAATTTCATTTTCAGCTGCTCAAATTCAAAATGTATTTAAGGACATATATACTACACATGTATTTAAGGACACATATACTACAACACAACTAAAACACAATTTAAGAAGGAAAAGACAAAAGATAAAGAAAATTCAAAAGTTTCGTTAAAATAGTACAAGTAACAGGTGTGAAGCAAGTGCACGAAGCAGTCAGTACAGGTAAATTCAGTGTTCATTATATGTTACAAAGCTGGAAGGTCTACATGCGAGGAATGTATATGGAAAGAAGGCAATTAGAAACTTCGGAGAAAGCAAAAATAAACTATAAAACAAGGTATAGTCAAAAATATGAAACAAATTTAAATGTGGCATGATTTAAAAAATTAATGAAATAACGAGATTTCATTTGATATATAGTTTAGTTAGCAAAATGTACGGTGACATAAGATTGTACATTTTTTACCAATCCATTCATACTATCTTCATCTGTATTAAATTTATTTACATTACCAAAATTTGATAAGTACCCTTTATAGCATTCTAATTTTCAGAATCAACCAATACCAAATGCATAGTAAACATAACCACAGTATCAAATGTGAGTGCAGATGTTTTCAACTTTGACAGTAAAAATAATATTAATAAAAGTTAAGAAATAAAAGAGATAAGATGGAAGAATATGTTATGGGGCCCTTAATTCTTCCTAAATAGATGAAAATGCAGAGATGCTATCTATAGTTAATAGACAAAGAAACAGACTGTTAGTATATTATTTAAAAGTACCTACGGTACACAATTTTTCTCATATTGCTTTTTTATTTCTAGAATGCTTTCCCTGCAGTATTGTTCACGAAAAACATACTCCTCCTACACACCCCATTCCTACATCACATTTTCCCAAATCAATTCAAAAGAATGACAACTCTCTCTCCTCTCTCTCACAGCCCTCTCCCACTAACAGTTTGTGAGTTACTTCATTATGTTATCCATTATATTCTGACCTGATTAAAATATTATTTAGTAGAACCCTTGTTTCATTCATCCTTATATGTCTTAGGAGCAGACGGAGTCTTTCTTTGAACTTCCTCAGTAACTTATAGTAACCAACAGTAGAATCCAAACTTTAAATGAGGGCAAAATAATGGTTAGCTAACTCTCTCATGTAGATAAATACACTTACAGTTTAAACAAAGCTGATATTGTTTTAATTATTAAAGTACCTGTACTACAAAGTGGGCCCCATTTTGAAGGAATGCATCATTTCTTATTGGTAATTTTGTAGCGACTTTGGGTTTTTTTTCTGGAAAAATGAGGCTATTTCTCCTGGATATGTTTAAGATGCCGTCTTTTGCTCGCAAAGGGTCCACAGCT
>NW_006436298.1:20904652-20930628 GCF_000325575.1 Pteropus alecto | reverse complement strand
AGCAGGAATATAAAGTGCAGAATAAAACATCCTCACATTTCCTTTAGTTTCTCCTAGTCTTGCAAAACTCAAGGATAAATATCGTTCACCTGGGCTGCTTTCAATCTTCTGGTTTTCCATAGGAAAAAATGTTATTAGGCCATAAACATCATCACTATCCTGAATGTAGAACAAAAGCTGTAGATAAAGAATAAAATATTGAAATGCAGAATTCTCCCATCTGAGATTACCAAACTGTTTATTTTCTAGTCTATTCTTATTTTTAATATTTATTTATGTCATTTCTAAAAACGATCTGAGTTTTAATATTTACTTATACATCGTGTCTAAAAACAATCACTTCTTCATGAGCTAGAGTAATAGAGTCAAAAACAAATTTGAAAACCTTCCTAATTTATAGTTTGTAGAATTTTTTTGAGTAAACTTTTTATTTACAGAAGAGACAACCTTGAACATGCGAAGCAACCATTATTTCTGAAACCAGTGTTCTTCCTGTCACATCAAACTAAGCTTTAGCGTGATCTGTATAATCATTCTTTGGCTCTTCTATAACAGAAATATTCACATGAGTAAAGCATAACAAGAAATCTACCTCTGCTGGTTCGCTCACTTCCGCACCTCCTTGTACTGTATGAGGCAGAATCTGAAGTAAATAAGCTTCTGCCTCTTCTGGAAGATCATCATTAACAACAGTAAGAGGAACTGATGCCAGCATCTGCCCTTGAGCAAAATGAAGCACTCCAGAACTTGGTCTGATATCTGCGGTTACTGGTGAGGGATCACTGCTATTCCTTGTCAGTATCCAGTTCACAGAAATATTCCCATGGGTGCCACCATTTCTAACCACTGTAATTTCCTCAGATCTAGAATTTTGTAAAAAGAAATATATACAGTCATACGATACTCTCTATTTCCCTTGGATAGACTTTTCTATGTCAAGTTGGCCATCAGGCACTGGTAAAAGCAGAATCCATATCATAAAGAATGATTGTTTTTAATCTGAAAAAGTTGATACATGGATGTATCCTAGGAAACTACCATGATATAAATATACTTGCATATTTAAATCACTCCCAAAATAAGAAAGAAAACAGTGAGACCGTGGGAGAAGAAATGACATACTCTTAAGAGTTCAGCATTGTATCCAATGCCACAAACATAAATCTTAGCAACAGGTTTAAAATAAACCTTACCTCAATGTTGTATCTTCATCGATTATAACTGTCCTTTCAAACAAGATGCTGTTGAATGAGAGGACACCATAAGGTTTGTCATTTGGCTTAATTGTGACTTGTACAATAGAAGGACTTAACAGCACAGCATCTCCCCGTAAGGTATCTTTTAGTAACACAATATGAAATGATTCTGCAATCTCTGGTATGGTGTCATCTACTATTTGAAATTTCAGGTGTGATTCATGAATAAAAGGTGGAAAAACAACAGATGTGTTTAGCTGAAGATCAATGAAGTCTAAATTTTGCTGGGCATGCGCTGTTGAATTCCCAGTTATAATAACATAACTTATCGAAACTTCATATTCATCAGATCCAATCAGATTTCCATTATCATCTTTTCCACGAACCACTGGAATGATGAGGATGTGGTCTTCTTCGGGTACCAAATAAATACTCTGTATGAATCTCACAGGACTGTCATTTTTCTTAATGAGGATCTCAACTGAGCTCCTAGAGGCATTGATCTCAGCTCCTCCTTCCACACGTTTCAGATGAACCAAAAATATTTCATCATTTTCTGGTACCTGTCAAAGAAATATAAACAGTGGCAAAACACCAATGGCCAAAACACCTGCAAAAATACCAAAATGTAAAAAGTCACTATGTTTCAATACAATTACATAAAAATAGAAAATCTTTAATGAAAAGAGAAGGTAGAGGCTTGTTTAGTATCCATTTACTAAAATATTTTCTAAAAGTAAGTAACATATTTTAGATAGGGAAGGGAAACTTCATAAGGCAATGATATGAACAGGTAATGAAGTATAGGCATAATGTCTTTTGATCTTGATCAACCTTTAGATAACTTTAAAGGATAGTAAAATGAACATATATTCTTTCTAGCTTTATCAGGTGAGTAGGGTCAGAAGCACCATTCAAGGTCAACTAACATCTAAGAATCTGGAAAACTACATAAAATATCACATACAAATTGTTAGTTTTCCACTATGATTTATTCTTATTTCTCTCTAAATGGTTTCTAATTCAAGAATCAAACATATGAAACTAATCATGTGATTTCCAAATACATATCATGCCTCTCTGGAGAATAAGCTCTAAGAGTCGCTATTAGGGAAAATGTTGCTATTGTTAAAATGAAACTTTTTTTTTGGTAACTGCACAGAAATCTTAGGGATAACCTCTACTGTGCTGTTTGAGCTTTCCTTCACTATAAATTCTATTTTATGAATAAAAGTGAAAAAATACATCTTTGTACCTCAATTAATAGTACTGTAAAAGGTAAAGCTATATATCTCAAAAAATAAAATATTATAACTTGATTAATAATCTTTTTTCCCCAACTTTATTGAGGAATAATTGACAAATATAGTTATAATATAGTTAAAGTATACGATGTGATTTGATATATATGCTATCAAATGATTACCAAGATCAAGATAATACATCCATCGGCTCACATAATTAACTCATTGTGTGTGTATAGAACGTTAAGATCTACTCTTAGCAACTTTCAAGTATACAATACCACAAATATTAATGACAGTCACCATGCTGTACATTAGATCCTCAGAAGATGATCTTTTAAGTTCACAGTTAAAATGTATAAATAATCACTGCCCCAAATTATAAGCTTTTCAATATTCCAGGATCTAAAAACAAATGGTTTTCATTAACTTCTGGAACCAGATGAACTAGAGTTATCACTACTACCTAATATTTCATTTTTTCAACAGGACCATTCCTTTCTAATAATATCTTCTAATTCATTTATTTCTTTTCTTCTCTTAGGATCTGTGATTTGGTTTCATGATTTTTTTGTAGGAAGGTAGAGCAATGGTTATAAATTTCTAGCGATTACCTTTATTTTCCTGGCAATACTAAGATTTTTTTTTTTTAATTGTCATGTTTTCTTCTGTTTAGCTCAAAGGGGATATACTGGCACATTACTGCTCAAATTCATTCTTTTCTGAGCAATTAAACGAACTGTGTCATATATCTCAAACCCTGGTAACCGTCAATGTGAAATGTAAAATTAATGAAAGCCTTCCTGTGCCTGTGAACATTTAAAATATTCAAACAAAGAATATCAATTACAGTAAATTTTTTTTTGTTTTTATAATATTTATGCTGGGTAAGTACTACTGTACCTGCTCAAAACTGTAATTGTTAACAAAAATCAGCTATCAGGATCTACAAAATGTTTAAATTTCTGTATTATGTATAGCTGCCAGTTATATCCAGGTTCATCAGCTTTTAGACATATGATTTAATGTTAATTCAATAATGTAAATATATTTTAAATAGATATATTCCAAAATATATTCCAAGATACTTTCCAAAATAGTTATTTATAGTTAGTTAAAGTATGACTGGCCATTATATACTAACTTTACATAGGACTGTTCTTGAATAATTTCAAATACTGAACACATTTAATAATTGACATGATGTTCTCTAACATGTTTGTAATAAAGAGTCCCTGTCCCATTTAAGCATTGAACACTGTCCGACCTCATCATCAAGCACCGTCAAGTTATAAACCACTGTTGCTCTGCCAGGGAGAAAGGTGATATTTCCTTTAAGTGGACTCAGATCTTCTTCTGGTGGATTAGGGCCACCCTCTACCTGCAAAGAAACACACAGTGCCATCAATACATACAAAATATTTCACAAGAGTAAAAAAGCATTATTGCGATGTCAGCTGACAAAAATCTGAAGTTTACTTAAAAATGTTCTACAAGAATGATACTATCCCATATGTGAGTCTCCCCTTCTAATTAATAGTCAAGACGTATAATTATAGGTTTTGACTATAATTACATCAAACAATATGGTTTCTAAGAGTTTTCTCTTTTTTCTCAACCATTTTATTAAGCTTGAGAAAAAAAACTTTTATTTTTTTCTTGAGAGGAAGGTATTCAAAATTAGTAAATTCTCTTAGGTAATGGAATCAAATACCAGTTCCATCATGGACTATATAACCTTGAGCATGGTAGTTAACCATTCTGTGCAGTATTTTCGTCATCTTTAAAATGAGAATAATGTCCACTTCACATGTGAAGATTTAACAAAATCATTTCTTTTGAAATGTATTTATTAAGTACTTTGTGCCTGAACTCTTTTAAGTACTAAGGCTAGAGCAGTGAAGAAGGCAACCTCCCTACAGACTAGGACTTTACATTTGATGAAAGAGAACAAATGATAAGTAAATAAATGTGTATGTAGCAGATGATGATAAGTATTATGGAGAAAAAAATTAAAAGGGCATGAGGAAGATTGAGTGATAGGAAGAGTTGCTGTTTATATGCAGTGAAAACAGCATCAGTGTCAAGCAGAACAGTATATGGCAATATTAAGTGCTCCACAAATGTTAGTTGTAATTACTTCAATAAAACAAAGGCTCAAGACTCAGTAAAATAACTTCAGACGTACACAGCAAAGTTGAAAACACTATAACTGATGATACCTTATCCTTTCTACAAGCAATGTTTTTCTAATTTTCCCATATTCGTTATCAGCTATTATTTTCAAAAATCTATTATCTAAGTGCATATTACTAAGTACATGAAATATTGATTAAGGCTTCCTGTACAGAACTTGCAAGACTACTGCATAATTAGTGTTTACTATGTTTTTCATGCATTACTGCCTTTTGCCATTTTATTTTCTTATGTAATTAACATAACCATTATATGATGTTGGCCCCCATGAGCACAAGAAAAACTCTTCTATGCTTCTGTAGAATTATATTACATAAATCCAATTATCCATTTTATTGATATTATAATAATTAAGATAGAATCTGGTATCAGAACTTTCTAATGTTTTAATGTTTGAAAATAGCATATGATTATGTTCTGGATCTTATAAAACACAAAAATTAGTTGAAGATTTAAATATTTACCTCATAGAACAGCTAACTATGGTGAGCATGTGCTGAGTAAGCAATAAAATGGAATGGTTACAGGTAGCACCCTAAGAAATGCATCTCACCCATAGCCTATCTTATTCATGTCAAATGCTATAACATCTATGGTCCTCTATGGTGGAGTTCAACTTCTGTTAACACCATCCATTAAGTGTATTTTTTAAAATGGGTAATGCAAATGGGGGAATACTACATATTAAATATTTTTATATAAGCCTAAGTAACCCATGGGCATTTTTTTTTTAATTTATATTCTTGAAAAGGTTTATCATACAGGTTCTATGAATTTTATGAAATTAACATTATTATTCTATTTTGTGGTTTATTATTAATCTATATCTAAAATGAGATGTCGTGTTCCACAGTATATTCAAAAAGCAAGGAAAGCATTTTTAACTTAACCACGAAATGTATCAGATAATAAAAGTATTCATTTTTATTTCATTTTGGTTAAAGGCCATATTTATTTTTAAATTTGTGCCAATTTTAAAAATATGAACTCTAAAGTGTTACCATTCGAAATGATTTCAGAGTAAACTTACCTCAAAAGTTACAGTGACCATTCCATAGGTTCCTTTTTCTCTGATGAGATTAAGAGGCACAGACTCGTTTCTGCCTGTAGGCTCACTCACTGTGATTGAGAAAGGCTATTGGGAAGAGCGAAGACAATCAGGCACTGATCTGCCAGAGGTAGGAGGTGCTACAAAATGTTACCTTAGAAATACTACATTTCCACAGGCAAATCAATCCACGTTGTTCTCTTAAGAAAGTGGTATTTCCTAGCATTAATTAACGGAAGCTAATAAAAGCACTTCACTTATAAGGTTAAAAACAATAGTGTTAAGGGAACATAAAACTAGTCAGACAAAAGATGTAGATTCTTGTCTTGGTTCTACCATCAAACTGTTTTGCTGAGGAATCTTAAAGGTTATCCTGTTGAAAAATGACAAACGCAAATGCTCACAGGGACCCAGGTCACAGAAATGAGTTGCACCTTCAGACCAGGGCAGCTCATTGGAACCAACACTCAGCCTTGCTCCCAACCACTATTCCTTCTTCATCGGTGAGCTCATCATTGAAAAGCAGACAGCTGCTAATGACGTTTTCAGGTCATGATCGCTGAGGGGAAGAAAAACCCAGGACTTCAAACGTTGAAATATGCATTGGCTGGCTGAAAGTTGGTGTGGAAGAGGGAAGTAGCCAGGTACATACTACCTAGGGCAGTGGTGCCCATCTCTCCAGTATCATTTATAAATGATGTTAGGAATGCCTGTCTCAAGAGTTGTGATGAGGTTTCAACAAGATAATTCATATCAAGTGCTTAACCTAGTACCTGACACATAGCGAGGGTTCAGGAAATGTTGGCTACTATTATCATCGAGAATATTACCTTCATCGTCAATATATTCATTATCTAGATCGGGAAATAATGCCAGCCTATTTAACGTCTATTATAAGCTCAACAGATACTTAATTTAATTTTAATCATTTAGGACAGCTTCCCAGTCAAAGGCTACTTGGCAGCAGTGAGACAATAGTCAGGAACCTGGAACCAATGCTGGAGACTACAGAATTCATTCCCAGAGGCTAAGATGTATAATGTCAAAACCAAAAAAAAAAGGACTTCTGGTCAAGATGGTGGTTTTTGGTTCTCCTGAGTACCATGTTCTACTGGATTAGAACTGAATATTAAGAATACAGTGTCGCCAGGGTGCCACTCTCCCCCAGGGACTCTGGATTTAGTGCTGGAACCACTCCCAACTAATACTCCACATGTATGCCCTCACTCAAGTTGCCAAGTCAGTTGGTATGGAGTTCCTTCAGGCTTTCAGGCTCTTGAAATTCTCCACTAGTGTTTTGACCCTGGCCTATGATTCTACAACATTTTTATAATCAATAGGAGGAGAATTTGGAAAGTAATAATAACTACTCCCATCCCTGTTTCTTTTCATTTTGGAACTTGTGTTATCACAGCAAGCCATTTGGACAGCAAATCTACCTGTATTTCTCACTAATTACTAAGACACCTTCAAAGGCTTTCATTCATCTCAGTATTGGCAAGGTGAGAGAACTAAGGAAAAGTTTACTGAAATACACATTTTGCCTTTTGTTCTATGGTGGCTTCCATTTACAGAAATTCAGGCGATTCTCCTTATGCCACCTTGGGATCTTTTTATTCTCTGGGGAAAATGCTCCATCTTGAGTTAACAATGGCTGAAATATCCTCTCAGACATTGTAGAGTGTTATGTGTTTAGTAACCTCAATCTTGCATTAATGAAAAATATGTGGACTTTTCGGGGGGGACAAATTTGGGGACTGTTATATATTTACTAGTCTCAACTGGAAATCCCCTTTGAACAGGGGAGAAGCAAGCCAGCTATTGGACAGTGATTTATTGTGATTTTTGTTTACTGAAAAAATATTTCTCTTCTGAACTATATTTCCATTTGTAGTCCAGAAGGAAGTTCTTATAACTCAAAATTTGTCCAGTCTTATATAAAGGACTTTTAAATATGTTTACTTTCAAAAAAAAAA
This sequence comes from Pteropus alecto, assembly GCF_000325575.1. Classification (NCBI taxonomy): domain Eukaryota; kingdom Metazoa; phylum Chordata; class Mammalia; order Chiroptera; family Pteropodidae; genus Pteropus; species Pteropus alecto. Next base: position 20,922,968 of record NW_006436298.1, on the reverse strand, counting down.
AAAAAGAATTATTTAAACAAATCACTATGAGGTTGGGGGGTGAGTGCAGAGGAAAGGCAGTAGGGAGGAAATAAAGCAAGTAAGCCTGCTTTATAATTAACTAATAATTCCCTAGCATTCAAATAGAAATAATTTAATTAATTTCTGCAAATGACAATAGAGTAGAGGTTACAAAATGTCTACTACATTTATATTATTCACATATCTTGTTTAATAAAGATACTACAGTTATAAAGATTATATTTATTTATAGCCCACCTTGTTCTGAAGATAATTTAAGGTAGTAAGAAAATGACATATGATCTACCAATTGTAGTTAGCATTCTAAATTGGGGAAAAAGCTGGGGAGCATCACATCATATTTTAGTAATGATAATTAGTAACATGATTCAAAAGTTTCCATATCAGGAAAGTGATCATAGTCTAATACTTAGTGGCAAAATCCAATAGTATTAGAAAAAAAAATTTGTTTTATTTTTTTAGAGCTCGATGGCAGCTATGCTCACCACTACACCACCAATGCCAAGTGACTTTAGCAAAGGGGGGACCGAGGTCCGTAAAGATATATGCACCCTGATGTTCACCACAGCATTATTCACGGTGGCCAAGACATGAAAACAACTGAAGTGTCCTTCAGTAGATGACTGGATAAAGATGTGGTACATATATACAATGGAAGATTACTCAGCTGTGAGAAAAGATGAAATATGCCATTTGAGACAACATGGATGGACCTTGAGATTATCATGTTAAGGGACATAAGTCAGAGAGAAAAGGTTGAGAACCATATGATTTCATTCATATGTGGGATATAAAACTGAAAGCAACAAACAAAAACTCATAGACACAGGCAACAGTTCAGTAGTTATCAGAGGGAAAGCGGGGAGGAGAGGTAGATAAGGGTAAAGGGGGTCGAATATATGGTGATGGAAGGAAATTTAACCTTGAGTGGTGAACACACAACATAATATACATACACATGATGTATTATTAAATTGTACACTTGAAACCTATATAATTTTATTAACCAATATCATCCCAATTAATCTAATTTAAAAAATGAATATGATGACAAAAAAAAAAAAGAGCTGCTTACAATTTCTCTCAAGGGGGGACTTGTCTTGTGTGTTTGTGTTTAAAGATAAACCCTCTGAACATAGGATTGGCCAGGGACATAGGAATCTGGTGATAAGGGAGAAAAAAATTGAACTGCTGAGAAAAACTGAAGGGGATGACATGGAGTTTTAACCTTTATGAAATATTAATTAATGGGAAAATCTCAGGGTAGGGATTAACTACAGATGTTTTAAGCACTGTAATGCCTGCTATTCAATTTTAAGGTTACTATAGATTTTTCCAGTATTCTTTCAACACATTTTTCTCATTTCCAAGTCACTCCAAATTTTCAGAGGAGGCTGACAGGCAACACTTTCTTTAAGTGGCAATTGGGGAAATTAAGCATAAGGAAATAGTTTATGACATCTGCTATAGACTGAATGTTTTTGCACCCCCACCCCCAATTTACACGTTGAAATCCGAATCTGTAATGTGACAGTATTAGGAGATGGGGCCTTTGAGAGGTAATTAGGTCATGAGGACAAAGCCCTCATGAATGGGATTAGTGCCCTTATAAGAGACTCCAGAGATTTCCCTTGCTCCTTCTGCCATGGGAGAACACAGCAAAAAGGCAGCCGTCTATGAAACAAAAAGTGAGCCTTCACCAGACACTTCAGAACTGTGAGGAATAAATTTGTTGTTTTTAAGCCACTCAGTCTATGGTATTCTGTTATAACAGACTGAACCGACAAACACAACAACCGAGTTAGAGACCACCAAAGGAGGTAACAGTGAGTCAGGTGGAATAATCAGCAGAAAGAGATTAGGGCAAGTAACAACCATGATAGTATAGGCCTTATCAATTCGAAAAAATCTTAGGTAGAACAAATGGACAGTCTATAGAATGTAGAATACAGCTGAAGTCAGAGCAAATTTTATTTAGTATCAAAAGACAATGATACTAGGTAATAACATTATAACGATTTAAAAAATAAGCTATTATCTAGCAACCACAAGATTAATCAAACTATAAACATACCATATTAAATGAAATAATTCCAAATGCATTGTCATTTGATAATATTGTCACAGTAACAGTCCTTGGCCATCCAAGCTTCACATTTCCTGAAGGTTTCTAAAATAAAAGCCCAAATATATATTAACAAATTAAAGATAAGAAGAAATAATAATCATTTTAACAGAATTTCTGTCTTTAAATAATTATTCAGAGTATGAATAAAAATACAAGAATATTTTCAATGCACAGATTAAGAAAATATTTTCAAACTAAGTCAATATGGTAAAAACGTCCCAACAAGAATTCTTCAAAAAGTTTTGAAATTGTTAATCACTAACTACTAAAATATAAATTATTATAATTATAAGTAATCATTGGCTACTAATACGATAAATATTACAATTACTCTAATCTCATTACTAATAGGAAAGAGAATTAAGCAAGCAGTATGAAATTCTATTCAAACATGATTCTTTTCTTATACTATAGAAGGTGCTAAAACTTAATTATTAGCTATTCCATAATCACAGAGCCAAGCTAAAGATAAAAAAAATAGTTAAAGCATTTTTCTAATAAATGTGAGAAGAGTTGTCTGCAACATTTCTATTGCCATTCAACAGCAGCAAAAAGGAATATAAAAAAGAGGATAATAAGCAAAACATGACTGTTTTAAGTGTCATTTTCATAAAAATTTTAATCATACCAATATAATCATTCTAAAAAAATTCTCGATGCCCTTCAGCGAAATTAAGTAGAGCAGCATTGGCAGTTGTTGACTCAACCTAACAGATAAACCCATAAAGGAACAATTAAACCTTAAGCTTTTCAAGCATTTTTCCCAGGGGTACTCTGAATTTATTCTAAAGCACAGGGACCTCCCACTTCCATGCATGCTTTTTGTGCTCCTCTCCTTTGAACTCAAAAGTCATGGTCATTCTTTGTGCATCTGGCAGCAGGGGAAGGATAAAAGAGAAAAGGGCCAAAGAGAAGAACGGGTTTTCTTGAGCATCTGTCATGGCAGTTGCTAAGTAAGCTGAATGGATCCAAAAACTAGCTGTAGGATCTTCTAAACAAGATTGTCTGAGGAATAACTAGACCATGGAACTGCCAGAGAGGTTTTCAGTTCTGGCTTCTGTGAAAACCACCACCGGTCACCTAAATCGGCTTATCTCTATAGCAATAGATTTTTAAGGGTTACAAGATTTTTATGAATTTAAGGTTAAGGGAGGGTAGGGGAGAAGGATTTACCTGTAATGTTAAGTGAAAAATAAAAGTTTCATCAGGCTCTGGTAAGTCATCATCACATACTGCTATATACACTGTCCTGTTTGTTTCTCCAACAGGTATAAAAGCTGCAGCATATGTGTCAAAAAAGTCACTGGTGTCTTCTCCATAAAGCTATCAAATGCAAAATACATAGATAGTTCTTACATAACACAGTGAGGACAAACAAGACTGATGCTAATTGGAGCGATCAACAGAAAAAAAAAAAAAACATGAATCATCAAGTGACACTGATGTTTATAGATAAGATATACAAAAACAAATATTTGACTGATAAAAATCACCGTCAAAAAGCATTACAAAAAGAAATGATTCTACACAAAAAATATTTGCTTATGCTCTGGAAGATAAAGGAATCATCACATAGAAAGGTAATAATTATAAAGGAAAGTAATGATGTATTTTTTTTCTCTGCCCCTTGACTGACCCGAAGTGGATTACAGCAAACCTAACGAGAAGGCAGTTGTAGCTAAAACTCTCCCAAAGAAGGGTTAAAAGTAGCCTGCCAAAATATAACAAGAAAATCAATTCTTTTCCTTATCAGTTTCAAAGAAATTGCTCTTTCCAAAACTTCCAACGTGCAGTTTATTTATATTTTCCCACAACGCCAATAAAGATCCAATAAATTTATTAGTCATTATAAACTTTTCCTTAACTTTTAAGACCTAATTCTGTAATAACAGCATTGCTAATAAGTTTTTTAAGAGAAAAATAATTATAAAATTATAATGGGGCAACTTCTTGTGCAAAATCTAAATGAGATTTATTTTGCTAAAGAACTCAAAACTAATAACTCAGTTACTAAAATGAAACTATTTAGTATAAACAAAAATTAAAGATGCATATAGTTAATTTTTAGTCTTCATTTATATAAATCAATTGTTTTAAATACTTGAGAAATCCAAGTAAGTTGTCAAGGATGTTGGAAAACTTGCACTCATACTTTAATATAAAAAATGGCACAGTCTTTTAGAAAGCACTACATATCAAAAGCCACTGAAATGAAGGGAAAAACAAAGTAATCAAACTCCCAAAAATAATTTAACAATCTAAAATATGCAAAAATCAACACATAAATAGTTTCATTTATAACAGCAAAAATTGGAAGCAACTTCAATGAAAATCAGCTGAGGAATAATTAGGAAATCATGACACCACCATCAAGAAACGCTGTGAAAATAATAGAGCAATCTGAAAAAATCATTAGGATACAAGCAAAATTATATGTAAAAGGTTATCAAATATAATATATACTCAAACTAAAAATTAATTCAATATATACATATATGTCATAACATAAGAATGAAAAGCAATGCATGAAATTATAATATTGGGTTTGTTTCATAGGTAGTTTTTTCTTCTTTGTCTCTTTTCATAATGTTTCACAATGTAATAATTTAACCTATTGCTTAAAAATCTATGGAAACAAAAAATTTAAGTACATTGGACCTCAAATATACCAATATCCTTAGTGGCATATGACATTACTTTCTGGTTAAACATAAACACAAACATATGCACACAGAATCCATCCAATAATTACACCATGTGCGAGGGCAATAGTTTAACAAATTCTACCTAACATCTATTTAACATATCTGATTTCTCCTAAAAGAGCTCTCTGACATAACTAAGGGTTTTTTTAAATTATTGCCATGTTTCTACTTTTAAATATTTCATGTATTTTCTTAAAGCTACCTGAAAATAGATAATATATCCAAGCAGAGAACTAGAAGTCAAATTACCCAAAATAAAATGTTCTTTTACTCAGAAATACTTATTGATATTTTTGTTTTGTTTTAAAATATATGAACATTTAAAAATAATCAGTCTATACCTTTAATATGCTATTACTGTCAAATGCACATGCTACCTTATAATGATGAAACTATTCAGAATCTCAAACTGAAACTAAGAAATTTTCATATCTATTTCAATAAGAATAGAGTACAATCACTTCTTACCGATACAACTGCAGTAACATTTGCTGGCTCTCCTATCCTTTCGATGACAAGACGAATAACTGTTGTACTTGTTTCATTAACTATAAATTCTGTTTGTCCAGCAAACCTTATTTCTGTTTCTCCAAACACAAAAGGGATGAATAAAGCTGAAAGAAGATTTACTAATAAAGATGAAGAAGGCATCCCTACAAGAGAAAAAAAACTTTGTTCACAAAAACATATCTAACGTTACTTTCATAAAATTGTGTTGTCTACAGATATAAAGAGTGAAGACTCAGACAGTAAGCAACTAAGACATAAATACATCAAATACTAAGTTACCCGATCCAAATGTGTTATTACAGAAATAAATTAAAAATACCAAACTCTTCTATGGTTCTCTTTCACTATTCAGAACTACTTTTGTTAACTTATATATCAAGATAATAGGTTTATAATACTAGCTTTAAACTTATTTACTAAATTTAGTTTGTTTAAAAAAAAAAAAATGACCCTCCAATTATTCTAAGAAAAACCTACGCAGCAACATGAAAACTAATTAAAGCCCATCTTCCCCCAAATGAAACTATAAATTACAAGCAAAACCTTTTAAAAATTACCAAATGGATCGATAATCTTAATGGAACTTATTTGTCTATTTAGTGATCACTCAAATGAGAACTCTTGAAACTAGTATATAAAGCATTTAACCTAAAACTTTATAAATTGATTTCATAGTTGTGTCTACTTTTTCCTTAAATTGGTCTTACCTGAGCATGCTTTTAAAAGTTTTTGGTTATTCCAAAGAAACATTAATCTTTTTAAAGAACACATAAATTCCCAGAACTTAAAATTTTCCCATTTTACTAGCTAAAATACTAACACCACTTCTTAGAAAATGTCCATGTTGCTTTAAAAACAAGCAAATTTGGCAAAGCATGTTACTTCCATAACTTCTATTGTTTTCATCTTACTACAACCTGCATGTTTATGAGTCATCAATATTGTTCCTACTTTCAGCACTGTGTGATTCAAGTCTTTCAAAAGCACAACAGTGCAGTGGCCTCTTGAAAGCACTGCTGTTTTGTAATGTAGATGTACCTTAAAAAATGTGAACAATTTTTCTCACGGATCATTAAGATTCCAATGGATTATGTGATCAGTCACACGAACATAACAAGTTCATGCATTTTTAAAGGAGAGTTGCATTACAAACTCTATGAGCCAAAATGCTTCCTATTAATCTTTACCTTGGTCAAGAAGTAATAAAATTTTCACATCCGTGGTATTTCCACACGGCTGCGCATGGCTTTATATTTAAGAACCACAAAATACATAAGTTCTTGATATATTTAGGGTTTAAAACTAATTTTTGCAGTCAAGTACATTCAAACAATGCAGTCTGAGACTGCTTAACATCTCACATGCTTAGAGCAGCAAAATCTATAGACAGAGATGCAGAGTTCAGATGGAGTCTAGGAAAGAGACATAGGCCAATAGGGAAAAAGATTCTGGGAAACTAGGGAACTTCTTATACCAGTGCCTTCTCTCTAAAGAAAGCCTGCCATGGGGCTAAGGGATTTGGGTAGAGAACTGAAAAGAGTTCTCCCTCACCAGCTGCAAACTCTTGACTTCTAAGCCAGGAGCATTTATTGAAAGAAAGGAAATGAAAAATATGAGAGAGAAGGAAAAAGGCAATACCTGGGTGAGGAAAAAGGCAATACCTGGGAGCGGTTCTGGGCTAAACTAAAGGCAAATGAAGAAGATCTTTTGTGGAATTCTAAAGCCAGAATGATTTCACACCTCACTTATGACAAATAGTGAGAAAGAAATGAACTAGGGAGGAGAATACAGAACAGAAGGATAAGGAAGTAGCAACTGGGGCCTTGGGTGTGTAAGTAAAAGATCAACTTTGAGCTATTGTGACTTTGAAAGAAAAATCTCAATTCCTTGAACATGAAATGTTATAGTACCCTGAGCTGAGATAAGAAGACACCTAAAAAAGTTCTAAGAGAGAAAGAGTGAAAATGAGTTACAGTATGAGGAGAAATCATGAGTGACTGGGAACATAAGTTCTCAAAATTTTTTCTGCATAAGAATCCACTCAGACCTTTGTTAAAATTCTCATTCTCACATGCAGAAACTCAGATCCAGTGAGTTTGGGGTAGGGCCCAGGAATCTGCATTTAACAGGCAGCCTGACTGATTTCTAATGTAACTGATCCTTGAGATACACTTTGAAATACACTGAGTTAGAATGTGAGGAGTGTGTGCTGGAATGGACATACAATAGACCACATTTGTAGCTTTAAGTTAATTACTAAATTTTTCAATGCAGTATGAACTTACTGCAGACTTCCTCACATATTTTTCTACATATTACCATATTGCATTTTAAGATGCCATATATCCTAAAGAAAAACTATAACGACCTACAGAAAGTAATCAGAACAGCAAATGCTTATATAATGTTGTTCTAGGTACTTTATATATAATAACTCATTAACACTATTTTATAGTTGAAGAAACTAACAGACAGACAGACTAGTTAACATATGCAATGTTATTTAGGCTAAGCAAGTAGCTATATTGCCTCTTACATTTTAGTCCTATTCACCACCATCACAAATAATATGATAGACTGTTTATGCTACATGCTTCCAAGCATTAGACTATTTTAAACTTATGTACGATAACCAAAACTACTATGAAACTGCATCATTATGAGTCTCCTAAAAGTATGCACTTTATTCTGATAAACATTACACTTATTTAACTGAAATTATAGTTCTCTTGACTACTTTAAATATAACAGCATCTCTGAATGTCAGAAACAATGAGTTCAAATGGTATATTCTTGCAGTTTCCCATGCAATTAGAGCTCCGAGGACTTGTGGTAAGTCAGTAAATTCATTTTAAATTGGTGAACATCAGTGAGTTTTGGGATTATGCAAAATGAACAAACAGGCATGATTGGAAATGCCTCAAATTCTGTGACATCAATGATAATTGAACCTCCTTTGCTTTCATCTTTTCAACTTATAAGAAAAGTTGTTGAGGCAAAGCTGGCATTCAATAGAAATTAAAAGATGAAGAAAAAGTTGTGAAAGTGAAGTTCCAAGGCATAATTACACAAACGCTGAAGTTTCTTTTTCAGAGAAACTAGGTACATTCTCCTTTATCATACTGAAAAACTAATCTTTAGAACTCCGTTTATTAAACTCAGAAGACAAGGCATCAGTAACTGACACAACATTTAAGTCATATCTATTCAGGTCAGTTTTTCTCTCATTGGATTTAATAAGTTTTACATGACCCGTGAGACCACCTATTTTAAAACTCTATAAAATGAATTCTGAACAACAAATATTTAAAGGTCATAATGTGCTTAATTCGTAGTCTGTCACAATTATGAAAGAATAAGTTTGGCATTATTGAGTCATTTCTCTGCTCTGTAAATGGCATGATATTCCCATATTCGAATCCTCTCATTTCTATCACCTATGTTCTCTTCCCACCTCCCACTCTTGCTCAGTAAACTGTTCCGGCTAATAGATATATCTCTTAACAGATCTCTTACTGTGGTAAAACAATATAAGATCTGGATTATTTTCTTGCTTCTTATTTCCTGAATTATACTACTTTTTTTAAAATAATTTTTTGTTTTTCAATTACAGTTGGCATACTATATTATTTTGTTTCAGGTGTACAGCACGCCGATTAGTATCTATAACTTACAATGAGATCGCCCCAATAAATCTAGTGCTTATCTGACACAATACATTGTAATTAAAATATTATCGACTATATTCCATTTGCTGTACTTTATATCCCCATGACTATTTACTTCATAACTACCAATTTGTACCTCTTAATCCCTCCCCCATCTTTACCCATAGCCCCAAACCTTCTACCATCTGACAACCACCCAAATGTTCTTTGTACTATGAGTTTCTGTCTTATTAATTTTGTTTTTTAGATTCCACAGACAAGTGGAATCATATGGTATTTGTCTTTATCTGATTTATTTCACTCACATACTACTCTCTAGGTCCATCCATGTTTTGCAGATGGCAAGATTTCATTCTTTTTTTTATGACTGAGTAATATTCCACTATATATATGTACCACTTCTTCTTTAGCCATGCATCTATTGATGGACCCTCAGGCTGCTTGCATATCTTGGCTATTGTAAATAATGCTGCAATGAACATATAGATACACGTCTTTTTGAATTAGTGTTTTGAGTTTCTTCAGATAAATCCCAGATGTGAAATTACTGAGTCCTTCTTTGTCTCTTGTTATAGACTTTGTTTAAAGTCTATTTTGTCTGGTGTAAGTACTGCTGTCCCATTTTCCATTTTCTTGAAATATCTTTCTCCATACTTTTACTTTCAGTCTGTGTGTGTCTTTCGATCTGGAGTCTCTGGTAGGCAGCATATGTAAGGGTCTTGTTTTCTTATATATTCAGCCACCCTATGTCTTTTGATTGGAGCATTTAATCCACTTACATTTAAAGTAATTGTTAGATGTAGTTATTGCCTTTTTATTATTCATATTTTTGATTTTTTCTTAAAGAAGTCCCTTTAACATTTCTTGTAATACTGATTCAGCAATGATAAATTCCTTTTGCTTTTACTTGCCTGGGATATCCTATGAAGTTCTGATAGAGTCCTGATAGCATGCAGGCACAAAGTCTTAGGGTCTTGGATTCTACTAATCACATTTAACCTACTCAACTAGTCATCGAATTCTGCAAAAAATATTTCAAAATTAAAATCAGGAATATAGTAGAGTAGCTCCTACAGTGCAAACTGGTTGCTTTCAGAAGAGCAGCTTACATTTTAGTATAACATTTCTATACAGAGCATTTATTCTACATTGTGCAACACCCTGTGCTAATCATTGAGGACACAAGGACCCATGAGATATCATCCTTGGCTCCATGATACTCACAGGGATGGGCCTAAGATTCAGGTCACACCCAAAGAAGCCAATGAGATAAAATTCTGAGACTTTTGCTTAAACATAAAGATGCAGATACTCTCTCCCATTAGATTCGGCATCATATTGGCTGGGGCTAGTTTCCTCCAAAGCCTAGAAATGAAGCCAAGACAGCCAGACAGAGCCAAGAGATAGAGAAGAGTCAAGTCTTGATAATCAAGCTTAGGTTCATAAATCAAGCTTTACTGAGGCAATAAATTAAATTTTTTTATATAGCCAGCTTGGGTTGGATTTTCTGTCATTTACAACATCAATATTTATCCACTAATCTCCAACCTGTGACATTATGAATGCATGTTAGAATATACCAAGTGGAAGATCCCTCCTCCTCCACTCTGACATTCGACGATCTTAATCTTTACTAAAAAGATTAAGTTTGTGAAAGGACCACACTAGCTACCTTTCCTGTTCTCATGCAGTTATTACCACCATCTGTAATATTTTCCTCTCCACCTCGAAACTGACAGTCACTAGTAAGGAAAGTTAGGACATGTAGACAAATCAAAGATGTTTCCACAACAGAACAAAGCAGGACAGGAGTATATCGCATTGGCTCAATGTCCTGAAAAAGTTAATGCCTTTCTGAGTGTCACAAAGAACCCTAACATCATGATTCTTTAAATTCTGGCATTAATTCCTTTCTCTTGCTTTTGTCTTGGATGCCTAGCTTTTTTTTCCCCTCTTGAAAACCTACTGATAATTGCTAACTTTATTCTCCATTTGGATTACTTAGCACATAAACATATCAAAGGCCATTTATAAAACACTGCCAACACAATATATTATAATAACCATGGAATTCTAAATCCTATTTATATAGGACATTATCTTCCTCCCACCTTGCCTCTTATTAATGAGTACCTTAGAAAAGGCTGCAAATATATTCTGAGTAAATAAAATAGTCTTCTATTGTAAGTTGCAATAAGTCTGTAGGCACAACAGAATAAGGAATAGAATAAATTAGAATCAGCACCCAATAGATGATGATGTAAAGAAAATCATAAGAATTCAATTTATTTTACTGATTTTGCAGCAATCAACTTTCATATAAAACCTTTCATCAATTTGAAAGTTAATTTTGTCTTTCTAAGTTTCAGAATAAACAATTTTAAGAATATCTGTGAGTGATAAGACAAAGTAAAAAGACAAAGATTATTAATTCACAAGTGAAGGGAATATACTGACCTTTTAGCTTCAGCTGTTGCCTTGTCAAAGCTGTAGCAAGCATCTTCCCACGGTGTGACCACCAGGTAATTAATACTGAAAATATGATCCTAATGGAGCAAGGTTTTCAAGTTTAGAATTACTTGAATTCTATTACATTTACTAAAGGGCACTCTAAAACTATAGAATTACTCCTGTGGAATAAGAGAAGTTTCATCATTCATATCATCAATTATTCAGCCTCAAAGAATTCTTAATCTGTTATTTGTACTACAAAAAATTGACCTCTTCCTTCCTTTATACCAAACATAATTTAAATTTGTACTTTTCAAAAAAATCTAATGTTACAAATGGAGAAAATGCTAAATATTTTTAAATGATAAAGGGGATAGTCCCTTACTGTTATTCAAACTATATGTAATGTTTATTACCTTTATTTTTTATTTATTTAAAAATTTTAAGGAATAAATTTTTATTTTATTCATCTTTAAATAACATATATATACATCATATTATATTAAAAAAACAAAAAAGGTAAACAATGAAAAGTAACTCTCCTTCACACCACTCCCCACCATCCTTATGCCTCTCCTACTCATAGTCAATTTGTTATCAACTTATTATCTGTCTGTCTCAAGAAAGAATCTGTGCATATATTAAGATGTATGTCCAGAAAAGTCTTGTGACAGATTTTGTTTTCTTCTGCATACAGGCTACAGAAATCAACACATTTTTTTCAAGATGGTAGTTAACAGATACTAAACTTCGATGTAGACAATCATAATGGGAACACATTTATTGTCTTAAATACACACCATCATTATTGCAGATCTCATCAATAAAATGGTGGCTTCCATTGACTTTCAGTATACCTATCAATTCACTCTCTCGGGAAAGGTAGACAAAATCTAGCAACCTGCACTTTCCAAGACCACACTGTCAAACCTACATTAATCAAGACTAACTTGACCTCTACACCTAGAACACAAGAGTCATCCTGCCTCCTCCCTGCTTACATCATTCTGTGATTCCCCTTTGTTTCTTTCCTGTCTGTTATCTCCTCTTTGTTGATTCCATGTTTTCCTCTTTGTTGGTTTACTTGGTTTATTTCCCTGTTCTGATGATGAACATTCTCCAGTAACTTCCTAAGAAAGGGTATGTAGAGATAAACATTTTAGGTTTAATATGTTAGAAATTATTGTGATATTAATCTTCCACCAAACTAATATTTTCATTGGGTATTGAATTTTAGGTGAAAATAATTTTCTTTCATTATTTTGAAAGCTTTGTTCTATTATTTTCAAACTCCCAGCATTGCGGTTAGGAAACCTAAAATCATTTTGATTCTAAAGTGTGGTACGTGTTCGCTTATTCGTGTTGCCCTAATTCTGGAAAGTTCTTTTTGTCCACAAGTGTTATAAAATTTCACAGGATTTTTCTTGGAATTTGGTTTATTTTTATTTGGCTAAGGACTCAATTTGTCTTCTTCAGTCTGACACTCCTACAGATCTGGAAAATTTTCTTATTCTACTTCACAATGCTTGTGCCCCTTCCATTTTCACTGTTCTTTCATCCTAAAATTCCTATTATTTAATATTTATAGTCTAGGACTGACTCTCATTTTCTTATCTTTTATTTTCTCTGATTTCTAATTCTTTGATTTTATACTACTTTCTGAGAATTCATTACTAAATTTCAATTCTAATTTTTTTATTTATGCTATTGTTTTCAGTTTCTACAATTTAATGATATCTCATTCTTTTATCTCTCAACAATATTGTTTTTCAAAATTTTCTGTTCTCTTTTTGTCTCTGTTACCTCTAAGGTGCTTTGTGATTTATTCTGAAATTTAATTTCTATATAAGGGGATATCTTCAAATGTCTGGTAATTCTTGGTTAACTACAAAAAGTAAGAGACTAAAATGATGATTGAATGGCCTGAATATATGAATCTGTATATCTGCATCTGATTAAGAACAAGAGACCGAATTGTTTCAAAATAACAATTTGAAATTCTTAACATGTGTAGGAGAGTGTAGCTTGTCAACACTGGGTGAAATGGATAAACCTTATATTAGAATGTCTCAATTTTAGTACCTTTAGAAAAGACTACCCTTGGGTTGAACAGGTTCCCCAAAGAAGATATAGATATAATTACAAAGACTTCTAGGACTAAGGGTGGGAAAGGGACTGGAGTCTGGGAAGTCAGTAATCATCTAATGATCATGTTTTCTCTAGGGATCTTCACCCTTAAACATGTCTCGCATCTCCAGTCAAGACACCAATTTTACCATTTCCAGAGAATAAACAGCACCGTTACAGGAATGGGTGTAGTCAGCAGCAGTTTAAAATGGAATAAATAATGATTCTAGGAATCCAACTACTTCTAGAGCAGCTGTCACCTCATCTATTTGCTTACCTACCACTTATAGTTACAGAGGTACCTGGTGCTACCACTTCCTATACCTTTTGATTATTCTTTGCAAACTTGCCTATTCCGTGGTCTACTAACTTAGAATTAAGCTACTGTGGGTCTGCTGAGCCAATCACTACTCATTCATCTACCTTCTGGCTCAAAAAGTGCATTGCTATTCTCACCACTCCTCTTTTATCCTTGTGAGTTTATCTAATTATCAAAACAAACAAACAAACAAACAAACAAACAATGCTTTACTATAAAGTTTTAGGTGGTTTAGGTAGATCCAATATAAAAGATACATATGAAAAGGTTCTTATTTTCCCAAGTATTTAAAATCACTTTAAATCTTGTCTTTCACGGTTCTATAAAACATTCTGGAGTCTCCTATTAAGTGCTACAAACAGTTTATATTCATCATCTTCATATTTTCAGCTAGCTAATTTTTATTCATTCACCTACTTTTGTATTAATCATGCATTAGGAGTCAAAATACATGAGATCTAGACCAAAACTGAGTGATAGGTTCCTAGGGACCCACCATATTATGACTTCTACTTTTGTGTATGTTTAAATTTTCCTGTAATAAATGGCATTTAAAAAAAAAAAAAAAAAGTCTTTAAAGGCTCCTAACTGCACTTAAGATAAAATGCAAACTCCTTACCATGGACCACAAGACCCAGTATAAACAGATGCTATCTTTTCTATCAAATACTACTCTCCTCCTCACTAAGCATTGCTGGTGTTTCAGATCCTTGAGAGAGTCAAGCCCTTTCTCACATTTGTACCACGGCTGGCTGCTCCCAAGGCCTAGGCCTCTCTTCTTTCCCACCTCTCACATGACCCTTTCCCATGATTTTATATGGTTTCGCTTAAATGTCACTTTCTCAGAAGGACCTTTCTAGTCCCTGTAGGTAAAAAGACTTGTCTTATGATATCTTTCTCTCAGCCTTTTCTTTCACTGCACTTATCATAATTTCCATTTATTCCATCTCTCTCCTTAGAACAAACACACCTTCAGGAATGACTCTGCCCATCTTTGATACCTTTGCATTCTCCTAACACAGTCCCTGGCATAAAATGGGCCCTCAAGATATGTTTAATTAATGAAAAAATAAGTGAATGAATAAATTAACTCATCTTCTTAAAGCAATGGGAAAATATGGTGTCATAAAAGAAAAGAGACACTCTCTTCAAACTCCCTTGCCTTATTTAATTTTGTCTGGGCCAAAAACAGTAGTCTTATTTGGATTTTGATTCCCATAGTACAGTATAGACATGAGGCACCTCGACATTAACCTTTTTTTAAAAAAAAAAAGTATCCAAAACTTGGATATAAGGCAAAAAAAAAATGTGTGTGGCATATACTTTCAGTATACAGGGCACAGATCCATCCAAGACTTAAAAAAATATATTTTGTTCAACTCAACAACTATTTACTAATGATAAAAGGTTTCAGACTTAGTGAAGTTACCATATAAATTTGGAAATTTTCATCCAGTAAAGGTACAAATTATTTTTGTCCAGTGAAAACAGTAATCTAAAGGTCACAGTTTTATTGCCCAAAAGGACACTAATCAGTTTTATAACTAACCTAAAAATCTTAACATTCCTTTATTAATTTTCTTTAAATACTTAGCTCTTCAAAAGCTCTTTGAACTAGTATTAACACCCTACTGGTTCCCTTATTAATGGATTGAATAAAATCTGTGACATGCTCATTTAACATTTGTATAAGAGTATGTTTATAAATCTTTGTGAAGCATGCTTTAGTGCAATGATTTTTTTTTTTTTCCTGAAGAGTAACGAAGAAAAAACAAATTATATGGCACATACACAGGACTTCGAATCCACAGCAGCCATTTCGGTGAACAGTTGTACAGTTTGGACCAGAACTTCCAGGAAAAGCAACATGTCACTTAACACAAATCAGGTAAGTAAATACTTGATACAATTCATAAAATCTTTTAAATAATGTGTGTGGACTTCTGATTTCTATTGTATTTCCAAATATTTAAGCTTGATATTTTCCATGAGACCATGTATACCCATATGCATGAGTCTGCAAACAAACATGACAAAAGTCATTCCAGCTGTTCATATTTGGATTACAAATGCCACCAACAGTAAGAACAGGGTACAGAAGCTTCAACTGCAGAGCTATGCGAATATGGATTTCACTTATGCTCTCTCTACTCCACTTTGACAAAGCACAAAATGAAAGATTTACTATACTAAATCCTCTGAGGCAAACTGAGATGCAAGAAAGTAAGTTAAGATTTTTTCACCCGGCTGCCAAATCCAAGCGTGTGAAAGGTATCTCTGTCAAGGAGAAGTAAGACACTTGCCTTTTTTCTCCTTTGAAATATAAAGAAGCACGTGTATAAAGATTTCTTGAACCACCATTAGATGGCACCCCTCCATCTTCAAAACAATCAATTAATTATGAAAAGAGGTTGTAGGAATTTAAAGATTGATTTTTGCCACCTACACTGGTAAGGTGTTTATGTGCCATGTGATCTACTGTCACTGCCAGGAGCCATTTTCCTAATTTAAAACAAAATACTTTTTAGGTACTCGATCTCTTCAATTAACGATTTCAAATTTTCCACAGGGCTTCAAGAACTGTACAAAATTCTAATGTTAAAATAAAAGCCTTGATATGAAACCAAAATATCTGAATACCCTCTACTCTTCCCCCAACTTTTACAATCCCCTACAACATTAACACTTGTAAAACCTAAGACTGGATTACAAACATTTCCACCCCAGGAAGCTCAAAGCCAATGACCTTACAATATTAATTCATTTCTCCATCTGTCTCACATGCATTGAATTTATAAGAAACAGATTTTATGTCATCTCAGTGTGCTACAATGTTATGTCAATATACTCGTATCTCTAAGGAAAATCAGTGAGACAGCTTTTCTCACTGTCCAATTATCTATTAGTTTACAAATCGAAAGTATCATGATAAAATCTAAAATCCATTTTTGATAATTCTCTTTAATGCTTGGTAAGATTACAAAAGTACCTCTATTAAGCAGATCAAAATTTCCAAATGCTAAAATACTCTTCCTGAATCCATTAAACACTGTTAAGCACCCTATGGAAGTGCCACTAACTCCGGAGAAAACTCAGTTCAGGTTGTTTTTCACTAATAAAAATGTTAATAATATGTATCAGAACATTTAAAAATTCTATGTCAAAGTTTGAAAATTTTCTAGTTCAGGGAACGCCTAGGAGTTTATCAATAACAGATCATTGAGATGAGTCAGAGCTGCATAAAACATTTTGCAAGATACGATTTTTAATTTTATGTAAGGTATGAGTAACATTTAATTTAGTTCATCTTTACGGAGAAGCAAATCCCTAATATACTTTTTCTTGCTTTCATGATTATGCTTTATAACTATATCTCTGCTTTTCTCAAAGCATTCACTCTAACCACTGATTTCTTAACTAATTTTTTTCTTTTCTTACCTTAAATTTCCACTCATTTGGGTCTTTCATGGTCATGATCTATGGCCTACATATATTCTAAAATTAAATGTTTCTCTTCTTTTCTTCCTCTTAAATAATATAGTGTTTTTGTTGTTTTAAATGCAGCCCAAATTTTGTTTCAGTACTATGCTGGGGGTTGGTGGATGACAGGGTTAGGTTTTATTAAAATTTCCTTATGGTTGACTGGAATAAAAATATTAATTCATTGGAATCTTCAGTATGTAGCAAGTGTGGACTAGTCCACAACACCTGGTGGTACAATTATGTTACCATGGTATTATTTCTCCAAATTAAATTAAATCCTGCTCAAGATGCCATACACCATGCTGGAAGGAAATCCAGTTTTACCTCTTGGAGGTCCCTACTTGTATGCTCCAAGAGCTTAATGGAAACCCATGCACGGCATGTGAATCCTACTGATGTGCTATGGCTGCGTCTATCATTCATTCATCATTCAATGATGTTCAAAAAATACTTACTGACTCTCTACTACGTGCCAGGCATTGTCTAAATTTTGGACACACGACAGTAAATATGACCAGAATCAAGACATTAAAATAGAATTTTATCTTGAGTAGGTAAATTTTACCTAAAGAAAAGGTAAATCCTCTTTAGATCAGTTTTTACCTCAACACTGATATGTGAACAGTACTGGGAAATAAATTGCACATCTTAATACGTTCAAAATTAGAATAATGTTTATTCTTCTTTGCTTTCGTTACCGCATCAGAATTCCCATCAATAATTGCCCACCTTTAAAATTGTATAGTATTTCAAACATTTAAGGGATTTTATTTCATTTCCCTCAAAATTTTCTCTGCCTCCATTTCCATAGATTGTCTCCAAATATGGAACACGCATACTCCTCTGTAAGAAAAATTCAACACCTATGTTTCTGACCCCATCCCTTCATGTTTCTTCAAGTTTT
>NW_006436298.1:20896756-20904614 GCF_000325575.1 Pteropus alecto | reverse complement strand
TCTCCCTGTTCCCCAAATGCAGTCTTCTTACCTACAAACAATTCCCCATCCTCAGCCTTGCTTCAAGCTTCGACCTCAACTCTATCCTTTCCTTCAATATCAAATTAAACTTTCCCTTGGAGCAATCTCAGGTTTTCCTCATCCCTATAAAACACTCCCATTTCCAACTCTTAAATTTTCACATAAGCTACAATCAATATTCCCCAAAGTGTGTTCTATGCAATGCTATGCCCACATTTTGACCAGACTAAAGAATTCTGTTGTGAATAAGGAAATAAATTTGTATGGATACTCTAGATATTTTCTTAGTCAAAATACTTAAACATAAAATAAACACCAAAAAGGCCTAAACACAGAGTTAACTTTATTTAACCTATCATTTTCCAAACCTATAATGACCACAGAACAATTTTCTCTAATTGATAGCTAATTACCTTCTGCAGAGCTAGACTCACATTGTCAACTACTTAGACACTTCCATCTAGCTACCCCACAGTTTCCAGCAAACTATTTTTACTGTAGTAGGCAACGATCCTTGTTCAATGAAGCCCCAATATTGAGCTCAAGAAGCTTTCAACTGACTGCTGGGCATCTCCATACAGAAATCCTACCAGTCTTTCCAACATGTCTCAAACCAAAACTAAGCACTACACATCCCAACATCCCCTCTTCCTGTCCCCTGCCTCTGCATTCTCATAGCAGAGATGAGCTGAGCACCCCTCTCTTACAAATCACTTATAATATTATTCCTTGACATCCATCATCCACTACATTTTGGTATCCTTAAAAAGGGGTGTCATGCTTTATTTATCTTTGCATCCTCCTCTGCACTAAAGCTAGTCTTATTCCAAATTGTGATCAATACTTTTTTATTATTTTCAATAAGAAACTGTATTACACAAACTTACACACACTTGTTTTGCAGTCACACTACCTCGGTTAAATCCAGGCTCATACTTGGCCATTTGTGTTGGCTTAGGGAGTGGCTTAGAGTCTCTAAAACTCAGTTGTGTCTCTAAACCTCAGTTTTCTCATGAAAACGTGGGAATACATCATCTACCTTAAAGAGTAGTCACGAGTATTAGAAGAAGAAAAATATAACACTCTTAACATATTGCCTAACTTATAGTAACTGCACAATAATTGTACATTATTGTTATTAATTTACCCAATTTACAATAACAAAACCATCGCTTCCACAAGGATATATATATATATTCAAGAAGTAGGGCTCTAGGTTGAAATTATTTTTAGCAACTAAAACAGGAAATCACATTAGGAGTCCCTGATTAGTTGACTTTTTAAATCATTTACAATGCCCTAAAGGCTATCTAATAATGAGCCATTAGCAGTTATGCCTTTCCTTTAGCAGATCTCTCTAGTTATTTTAGTCCTTTATATTGGTTTGCTTAACCCCTCTGCAATTTAAGGTGAGCAATTTAAATTATTTTGTCATTACTATAGTAACACCAGTAAATAATCTTTGTTTAAAACCTTTTTTAAAAAAAAAATGTATCAGAGCAATATGAAATCACTGAAAATCTTCTATAAAAATATTTATAGGCATGAGAAAATGTCCGAGGGTAAAAAGAAAAATACAATATTATGTTATGATAACATTTTTATTTTTTAAAAGTAAAAATAAACAAAAGTATCCATTTTTCAAGTAACAATAGTTAAATGAATATATAACATGGCTGATATTAGTCTTCTATTATAGCAAGCTGGAATTAAAGTGCATTATTCCACACTAAAATTGGATGAAGCCACTTGTAACAGATTCTAGATAGGTGCAAACTCTTTGCTATTCTATCTGGAGGGTGGAATCTAATTCCTCTCCCCTTGAATCTGGGCTTTAGTGATTTGCTTTGTCAATAAAATGCAGCAGAAATATGACATTCTGGGTCTTCTGAGGCTAGACTGTAAGAAGTTTTGAAGCTTCTGTCCAATCCTGGGAATGCTTGCTCCAGCAGAAGCCAATCACAATGCAGGGCATTCTGGCTACCTTGAGAGCACCATGCTTTGAGGAAGCCCAAGCTAGCCAAACGAAGAGGATGTATGGAAAGAGAGATACCTGGACAGCTTCTGGCTGTCCACACATGTCATGTCCAGACATCACAACCCAGACACCAGACATGTAAGTGATTAAGCATCAGACAATTTTATACTCAGCTGCTATTTTATACTCTGGCTGCAATTCTATGGTGGACCCCAATTTTATACTCTGGCTGCAATTCTATGGTGGACCCCAAGTAAGAAGAACCCAGCTAAACCCCTCATACCCCAGAATGTGAGAGATCATCATAAACTAATTTCGGCCACTAAATTTTGGTGTGGTTTATTTATGCAACGATAATTTGAACATCTCTCTTCATGATCCTGCCATTTTAATACAGACTAATTCCCCAAATAAAATGTCATTTTAATTCTTATTACATAATTATTTAAAATAATAAAGAACATATTATGAAATAAATTTTATGATGTAATATATTAATCTAAAATAAAATTACACAAAAAATAAATACACATACATTTACATATAAGTATATATATAGAAATGAACTGAAAGAACAGTGATCAACCCTAGGTAGGTAAGTTTCAGGTGATTTTGCTCTTTATTAGTACTTTTCTATATTCTCCATAGTTTCTGCATTGGATATGTTTTACTTTGGTTATTTCTGATGCTGTTTTTGTAAAGCAAAATACCAAGAATTTGAACTCTGAAACTAAACTCTAAAAGTAAGATCATTTAACACCCAGTTCTAACACCTGAATTGTGGCTATAATACCCCAGGGCTTAATTACAACCTAAGAATTACAACTTTAAAATAAGACTTATATGAATATATTCTCAACCTACTATCAAAATACTGAACTTCTGGATATGTTTAGTACCCATGTTTTATAAAGTAAAAAAGCAGAAATATCATTTAATCAAAACAAGAATAAAGACAAACAAACATCTGATCATCTTTGTACTTCTAAGCTGTTTCCTTCCTTACCTTCCACTCTCCATTTTCTTAAGCTACAATATTTAACTTGAGAGAACAGACCCCCACGCCACCCCACTCCAACACATGTATTTCAGGTCCTTCTATGAAATCCTTTATACCTAAAATTCACCTTTAGAGAAAATTTTGGAGAAAATTCACAAGTGAGAAGAAAGCCTTTAATAGATTCATTGTGTGCTCCAACTATGATATCTTTCATCTCTTGACTTTGCCTTAGGAGATTTGGTGTCATAAACTGAAATACAGGGAGTCTTTTTCTAATAATGCAATGACTCCCTCGGACTTGCTTCTTTTATTATTTTGCCTTTGATCAATGTGTCCAGGGTATAGAATACTTTGAAGTTATACCATCCACTCTGCCCTCACTTTCTATCATGGTAACTGTGCCTTCTTTCAATATAAAATTTAGACTAATCAATTGGCTTTAAAAAAAAAAAAAAGTATCTATACTGTTTTTATCTTTGTATTTTTTTACAATTCATGGAAAATAATATTTTTGTTTATTCTCTTTCTTCCAACTTTAAATTTTAACTTGATCCTATTTTAAATCCAGAGTTTCTTTTAAGTTTAACAAAATCAACTGAGAAGTTTGAGGTTATTATAAGGTAGTCTAAGAGTGAAAGTTTTACAAAAATTGGCTTACTTGAATTTCTCTTCTAAATTGGACTTGCTTTCTCATTATTAAAGCGCATGCCCTCCCCCTCTAAATATCTCCCATTTCCCTAACTTCAGCTCCCTCCTATAATTCTTTAAAAAGTGACCTGTGGTTAAGCATACTAGAAGGATAGCAATGCAAAAAGTGAGTGAAAGAGCAGGTGGTCCCATTCTCCTTCTGGAATCACTTTCCCATGCAGCTTCCTCATGCCACATTCATCTGGTTTTCCTTCTCACTCACTAAGTATCCTTCAGCCTCCTTTGATGGATCCTTGTCTTCTTTCTGACCGCTACATAATAGAATATTCCAGTTCCCAGTCCCAAATGTCTTTTCCATCTATCTACACCCCCTTCTCACTGTAATCTCATTCACTTCGCTGACAGTCTTCCAAATTTACATCTCCAGCCAAACTTCCCCCCAAAAAAACCAGATTCATATCCAACAGACTATATTTGATATCTCCAGGTATAGATAATTTTTTAACCTAGTTTTTATTTTCATAATATATAGCACATGAATACAAGCTTAAACTTATATAACAGGGTATATTCAGAGAATTCTCACTTCTACCCACCTATTCCTTTCCTCCTCCTACAGATAACTATTTTTACTAGGCCTTGAGTTATGTTATCAATGTGTCTTTTGCAAATATAACTATTTATAGGTAAACAAACTGAAACAAATAACTGTATATCAAGTGATGATATAATTGCACAGACAAAATAATTCTTTTTTTTTTTTTAAAGCTTACAGCACCTGGTATTCTTAGGTGGTCTCCCATCCAAGTACTAACCAGGCCCAATCCTGCTTAGCTTCCAAGATCAGACGAAATGGGGCATGTTCAGAGTAGCAAGGCCATGGATAGAAATATTTATTTCTAGTGGCTTTAGAACATAGTATTTTGACTGTCTGCTCTTAGTAGAACAAATCCTAAGGACAAATATAGCTACAAAGAAAGCTTATACTTCATTAAGTATTCTTATTGTCGGTGGTAATATCAGCATTATTATGTTTAAATTAAAGTTTTATATTGTAGAATATATATTTTGTAACTATATTTCTTATGTTGTAGAATATTTATTTTGAAAGTAGACATGTTGCAGGATAGAGCAAATAATAAGTAATTACATAAAACAGAAATGACAGTGAAATCAAAGAAAATATGTAAAGTCTCTATAAGGTTAAACTTAAATATCAGTATCACCTCATGACTTTTTTCTTTGTCAAAATATGTATTTCCTGACTGTCCATTAAAAAGGTAGTAACAATAAGCATCACTAGTGCCCAGATTTTTCTCTCTAAACACCATTCCCCACTAAAATGAACCAGGGTTCCTTGCAGGAATTACTGATGTCTGGAGAGAGAAATATATAAAATGAACCTGAACATCTTGAACCAGCAAAAAAGCTATCAAAGATTAATGGGGTCATGTCAATGAGACAGAAAAGGAATGTGAAAGTGTTCCCATTGGTCAAAGATTTAAATTTGTGCACCTCTAAAAGGGTAATGACTGCAACTGTTTGAAACACATTGACTATATAAATCCTTATGTTCATAAGGATATTAAAAAGAAGGAAGGGAGGGAGGGAGGAGAGGAGGAAGGAAATCTCATTGGTCACCACTGAAAGTAACTAGGGCATCAACTCCTTCCTATAAAATTAACATTTAAAGGGGAATAATTAAATATTTATCCCGTCTATCCTTGGTAAACTTTTTTTTCAAGGTAACCAAATAGCCTATTGTTAAGGAAAATGTTCTTCCTTAAAGAATTCCAGCTAATGTGGCAAGAATGACAGAAAAGCACCGGTTTGCAACTCTTAATAAAATTAAGAAAATGATCATTCATGGATGAAACAATTAGATAAAAATCAACTCAAAATGAATTAAAGACTTGAATGTAAGACCTGAAACCATTAAAATCCTGGATGAAAACATAGAGGGTAAGCAACTTGACATTGGTCTTAGCAATGATTTTTTGGATTTGACACCAAAAACAAAGGGAACAAAAGCAAAAATAAGCAAGTGAGACTACAACAACCTAAAAAGCTTCTGCACAGCATAGGAAACCATCAACAAAATGAAAGGCGACTTGTGAAATGGGAAAAGATATTTGTAAATCATATATCTAATAAGGTGTTAATATCCAAAAATATATAAATAACCCAATTCAACTCAATACCAAAAAACAATCTGATTAAAATATGAACAGAAGAACTGAATAGACATTTTCCATAGGAAGCATACATATGGCCAACAGTTACATGAGAGAGTGCTCAACATTATTAAACAAAAAAATGCAAATCAAAACAACCATGAAATATCAGCTCAGATCTGTTAGAATGGCTGTAATCAAAAAGAGAACAAGTGCTGACAAGAATGTGGAGAAAAGTACTTGTGCATTGTTGCTGAGAATGTAAATTGGGGCAGCCACTAAAGAAAACATTATGGAGGTTCCTCAAAAATTTACACACAGAATTACCTACTTCTGGTTATATAGCCAAAGGAAACAAAATCACTATCTGAAAGAGATATCTTCACCTCCATGTTCATTACAGCATTATTCACTATATACACACATGTGTGCACACACACATACAGGAATATTATTCAGCCATTAAAAAAAAAAATCTTGTGATTTTGACAACATGGATGGACCCTGAGGGCCTTATACTAAGTGAAATAAGTCAGATCGAGAAAAAAAAAAACAAATGTTGTATGATGTCGCTTATATGTGGAGTTTTAAAAAACTGAACTCAGAAAGAGAGAACAGACTGGTGGTTGCTATAGGTGGGGATTGGGAGGTTGGGTGAAGGTGGTTAAAAGGTATAAGCTCCTAGTTATACAATAAATAGTCTTGGGGCTGTAATGTACAGTATGCTAACTATAGTTAACAATACTGTATTATATTTGAAAGTTGCTGAGCGGGCATCTTAAAAGTTCTCATCATAAGAAAAAATATTTGTAACTATGTGACGTGATGAATATTATCTAAACATATTGTGGTAATCATTTTGCAATATATACATATATCATTATGCTGTACTCCTTAAATTAATACAATGTTATATGTCAGATATCTCAATAAAACTAAATCGAGGGGGAAGTTAATGGAAAATCTATGAGTGGAGGGATTGGACTTTCACCACCTAAACCCAATGCTGACTCTTAGCGTCACTAAAGTGACAGAATCAGACATGACGTGATACAACAAAGTTTATAGCACCACCTATGTATGTAGCATTCTTGCCCAAAGAACTTAACCTTAATCCAAGAGAGGCTTTAGAGCTAAATCTCAGTTTACTAAAAATAAAAAAGGTGGGTGGGGGGGATATAGAAACATATTAAGTATTCCAAAATAAACAATCAAATCCAGAACATGGACATTCTATGGGGCAAACTGCCAAGTTTCTTCAACAAATCAATGTTATTAGGGGGAAAAGGAGATTCGAGGAGACTTTTAGAGAGTCACATGGAATACCTAAAAATTACTATTTCCTAACTAGAAGAATCCAACTCTAAAAAGACATTTTTGAGATAAAGAAATTTGAATATGGATTCACTATTGAATAGTATAATGGAATTGTTAATTTTGTTAGGTAGCGCAACAGCATTGTGGTTATGTAAGATTTATAGCTGCATACTGTGCTACGTAGAGATACATGAAACAAGTATAGCAAAATCCTGACAATTGCCCATTCTGGGTCATAGGTGGAGAGGGGTTCATTTTACTACTCAACTTTGTGTATATTTGAAAGCTTTCATAATAAAATATATTTACTGGCAAACCCACACAATAATCAAAGCTCTAATTTTAACATTAACTTTTACCCCAACTAGAGCCTGCTACAAGCTGGTGGCTTACAGTTGGAGAATGGGATATCGTCCTTCTTTTCTTTTTGTCCATCTATAGTTTTCTTCCTCCCTCAGCTGGCCAACTATCCATCCCCACTAAGGGCAGAGCAAGGTGAAAGGAGTGAGGAGAGGTAAAGGAGTCAGAAATGTTCTTACTTAGCTGGACTGTTATGTGATGACTTTGTTCTCTACAGACTGGCTAAGTTATTCTTGTGGATACTTTTGCAGATTCCACAGAGGTTCCACCACTGTGCGTCACCAACATCAATCCCAAAGATGCAAGCTGTGCTTCTTTTCCAGCTGTCTAATCCAGATTCTCCCACCCCCCACACCCTTC
>NW_006436298.1:20886130-20896743 GCF_000325575.1 Pteropus alecto | reverse complement strand
CCCCGCCACCTCGCCCCCACCAAACCCCTCAGCTTCTGCTCTTGGAAATATACTCATAGCAAATTACTACTCAGCTCCCCTTGCCTTCCCTACAGGCTGTCCTCTTTAACAAGATCCCTCTAAAAATGACCTTGGGCTAATATCCCTAAAGGGAGTTTCACAGCTGGCCTTTAGGACTCACTTCCTTTTGCCTTCCTGTGGGAGGTGATACAGTTCAGTCCAGACACAGCTCTCCATCCTGCTGCCAAGGGCCACCTTGGCTCTCTCAGAAATTACTCAGAAACTTTTTTTGCTGTGGTCCTTAACTACAAATCAAACTCTCCAAAAAAGTTTTGTTAATGCCCTCCTCACCACGCTCTAGACGAGGCCCAGAGAGACACATGAGACAGAGGCACTCACAGCGCTTCTACAGTCCTTCCGCTATAAACTTTCCTCAGAAAATCTCAGACTTCATTGGTTTGACTATTTTATGTACTTGTTATGAAGGAATTCAAGGTTATGCAATTAGTTTTCTGTTACCTTCTTTGAAATTCTGAATCTCGATAATGTCTCACAACTCACTTTGACATTTGAGATATATCTATTTTTTGGTGCCTCAGTTGAAAATTCCAATTTTAAAAATGCATAAATATATAGTCATCAGGAAGTCAAAGTGGCTTTTTTTCCTTTTTAAGAAACCCAGAAACCATACTCTCTGCCAAATTTCTACCACTTAACCAAGCAATCCATGATGCTACTTTTCTTATAGTTTTTATTATTTTTATTAAAAAACAAAAGCAGTGTGGTGATTTTAAAATATGGCCCCACATTTTTGACCCTTCCCTACTGAGAGGTGGGCTATTTGTCCCCCCTTAAATCTTAGCTCTCTGGCCACTTTTCCACAAAATTCATTGGAAGTGAATATTGGTAGTACCAGCTTACAGGTCCAAACCTGAAGAATTGGCAGCTTCCACTTCCTGTTTCTTATTATGCTTGTCCTACCAAGCAATATTCACATTGCAGATTCATGAGCAAAATAAGTGGTTATTTTAAGCCAGTAAATTTTAGAGTGGTTGGTAATGATCAAAGCATAGATAATTTGGGGAACCTCTTTAAGTAAGAGGCTACAAATTAAATATAAAATCTTAGGGGCTGTTATCTCTTTTTGCATTCTTTGTATTTCAACCTTTCTATGTCCTTATATTTAATGTGTGCCTTGTAAAGAACATGTAATTGATTCTATATTTTTGGTCTTCTCTGACAAAATCTATGTTCTTACTGAAGAGTTCAATTTATATTCACTTATTATACTTATCTCACATTTAATTTTTTTCCCCATCTTCTTTTGTGTTTTTACCCAGCGCTTTCACGGTTTTCTTTTCTTCTCATGCTTCCCTTTGCTGTGCTTGTGGGTTTGTTTGTATATTCTTAAAGAGATTCCATTTAAACTTTTAAAAGTTTCAAGTTAATATCTTCACTTCACTGTTGAACAATAAAAAGATCTTAGAATATTTAAATCCAATCATCTATCATACAAACCTCATTATCATGCTATATATTCTGTATGATGTAAGCTATATCTTGTTTTATTTAACTCTCAATATTTAACATTTGAAATAGTCACAGAATTCAATCATTAATATTTTGTTCATTTATCCTAATGTTTACTCTCTACTTTAGTCAAATTCGTTATATCTTAGACCTTTCTGGCATTATTGTCTTCTTTCTGAAGTTCATGAGACAACAGGCAAATATTACTGACATGTTACTGGTGTCTATTACCAACAGACAAAATAAACTTT
The DNA here is from genome assembly GCF_000325575.1 of Pteropus alecto. Classification (NCBI taxonomy): domain Eukaryota; kingdom Metazoa; phylum Chordata; class Mammalia; order Chiroptera; family Pteropodidae; genus Pteropus; species Pteropus alecto. The sequence goes on along the minus strand of NW_006436298.1, from coordinate 20,894,962 downwards.
AAGGTAAAAAACATTACTACAGATAAAGACTGTCATTATATAATAAAAATGTAAATTTACCAGGTTAAAACATAGCTTCGAAATATATAAAGCAAAAATTGATAGATCTCCAAAGAGAAGTAAAGGATTTTAATTCATTTTCATTCTCTCTCTCTCTCTCTAGCTGATACATCAAGTAAACAAAAATTACGAAGGTTATGGAGGATCTGAACTACAGTTACTAAGACTGATCTAATAGGCATACAGAATATATCCCCAACATTCGGAGAATACAATGTTCTTTTCAGCACATAGAAAAAGTTTATAAAAATTGACAACAAATTCCAAAAAGTGGATATCATACAGATCTACTGTTTTGAATAAAATTCATTTAAAAATCAACAATAGAAAAAATAAAAACAAAGAAACATCACTTAGAAATTTTTAAAAAGCCTTAGAAAGACTCATGGGTCAAAGCAGCAAACATTATGGAAACAGGAACCTGAAAGATGCAAAACCCAATTAGAGGGTTCAGGGAAGACTTCCTCAGGGAGATGCTTATATTAGGACAAAAAAAAAGCTAAAGATTAGTGTGCTAAGGATCCAAAATAAGCATATAAAAGTAAAAAAAAACAAAAAACAAAAAAAAAATAGAAGCTAAAGCTTGAGCTCTAGTAGCTTCAAGGTTAATTTAAATTCTCTTCAGGAATCTAGAATAGGCAAAAGGAGCTAAGAAAGTATCCTAAGCAAACTCATCAACAATAATTTGGATTTCATGTGTGACAATAGCAGCTAATAGCAGCTCACTTTACTAAGTGCTAGGTGTTCTTGTTGCTTTACATGTGTTAACTCATTTTATCCTCATAATAACCATTTGAAATATAAGACAGGCACTATTATTACACTCATTTCAGATGAAGAACCTGAGGTACAAAAAGATTAAATATATTTGTCAAGATTATACCTTAGAAATGCAAAGCCAGAATATAAACTCAAGCTCTCAAGTTCCAGACCCCATGCTCTTAAGTACTAGATTAATATTGTCTATTAACAAAAGAATCTTGCTAATAGTCATACAGGAAAGATAATTTTAAAAGTCATTATATCTATACATTCTATCACATAAAAATGTCATAAATGAGAGAGCATGTCTATTCTCTTCTCTCTATAATAAAATTCAGCCTCTTACTGGCAGTATAGCCTACTCAATAGCATTGCCTAGTGAACAGAACAGCCCTACACCTAATGCTTAATGATGTAATAAGAATGGCCATATTATGTACAATTTCACACCCACAGTGATTTTCAATTTGCAAGGTAATTTGTTGTCAGTATAGATTTTATTTGTGGCTCACATGATACTTTAATAAAAGCAGAAGCCATGAAAAGTATGCGACCCTAATTCTATCCATGGTTACATTCATCTCCTGCATTGAAAGAAGTGAGCCTTGGCAGGGAGGAAAAAAGATGTTGGCTGCCTAGAAGAGTAGAGTTAGGACTTCTACACATATGGTGCCATGACATCATTGGGATTTTAACATATCATTAAAAATCACTATAAAAGCTAAATAAATTTTTGGTCAGTAGCCGTAATAAAATATAAAAGTAGAAATCACCAGCTTTGTTTTTCAAGTCCGTGATAGAGTGGGTCAGTAAAAATGATCAAACTGCTTTATACTGTTATTCAAAGATTATCTCCAATTAGTTAAAACTTTGGTAACAAATTTTCAGAAGTGAAGTCTAGCTGAAGTTTGAAAATATTTTTATTATAATAAAGTTTTTCAGTGTAATGCTATCAGATGAAACAAATTTATCTATATTAGACACTTTAAGAAGTCAATTTATTTTAAAATTGGAAATATTTTTGTGAAACATTCAAATAATGAAATATTACATTACAATCATTGTATTAATAAGTGGACAACTTTTGGACATTAAATTGAAGACCTGGGTTTGTTGCTGTTTTTAATTAATTTTGTTGACTTGCATGAATCTTCACTTCATCTATAAAATACAGTTAACTTACAGCCAAGTGGTTAAGGTAACATGAATTAATTTATATGAAGATATGTTGCAAGTTATAAGGCACTAAGCAATATTTTTTTAAGGTTTGTTTTTTTAAAAAAACTTTAAATATTTTGCCTCCAATAAATTTAGACAAATTTGTTTAAATGTCAATTTATCTTATAAAGTACATCAGATCCTTTCAGGAAGTTAGTTAAGGTTTCAGATAAGTACATAAGTGTCCACACATGTATACCTGAATTAGTGATATCTGACAAACTATACATTAGTGAATTGGACTTTTTACTTAAAGCCCAATTCTCAATCAAATGATTTACTAAATTGCCCTGATTTTAAAGCTTCCATAATTTGTCATAGAAGATAAAATAAATTTTACTCATTTTAGTAGTTCAACCAATATCATTTAGATGAGTACCTACTGAAAAATCATCAGAAAACTGAATTCAGTGTACCTCAAATAACATACAATCACACTAGGATATGATTTTAGCATATCCTAGATAAGGTCAATCATTATGCTGGCCACTACCATCCTTCCCTTAGGAAAACCTACAGTCAATGGTGAGGGAAAAGTCATTGGCTACGAATTGTTCCTTTGTTTTCTCACAATTTGGTGGCCTTAAATATCTTAATTAATTGGCACAGATCTATGCAAAGAAAGTTCTAAGTAATAAATCTTCAAGCCATACCTGATGCATTTGCCCCATAATGTGATCCTGAGTGTAACAGAATGTACAAAGGGATAAATTTCTTCTAAATGCATCCTGGCTACTTCATCCACCCTCCCTATTGATCCAACAATTTCACTCCTAGATATATAACCAAGAGAAATGAAAATGTAAGTTCACACAAAAATTTGCATACAAATGTCCATAATATAATAATCCCAAAGTAGAAATAACCCAAATATCCATCAACTGATGAATGGATAAACAAAAGGTAGTACAGTCATACAACAGAATATTATTTAATCATAAAAAAGAATGAGTAGTGATACATGCTACAATATGATGATCCTTGAAAACATTATGGTAAGTGAAAGAAGGTAGACACAAAAGGCCATTTATTATATGATTCTATTTATATGAAATATCCAGACATCTGTAAAGACAGAAAGTACACTGGTTGCCAGGGACTTGGGAATGGGGAGAGGATGGGGAGTGAAAGCTGATTGCTACATGATTTCTTTTTGAGTTGATGAAAATATTCTGGAATAGACAGTGGTGACAGTTACACAATTTTGTAAATATATTAAATACCACTGAAAAACTTTAAAGGGTGATTTCTTTCTTTAGTAAGAGAATATGCCTCCATTTAAAAACAAAAGTTAAAACCCACCCTGCACTTTCAGCCATCTCCTTCTTTTCTTAAACAGTTCCAGTGAAGCTGATCTAATTTATATCTGGGACAGTTCACCTGGATCATCCTTACCTCTGCTCCTTTGATCCATTCTACTCCCCAGGGCCTTCTCTCTACCTCTCCCTATTTCCTCTCCTCCACAATTCTTCAAAGTCCAGATCAAGTCCCACTTTTTCCAGAACACGTTCCATCCTTAGCTGACTAGTCTGCCAGAGGACTGGTAAGCCTTCTTTGTTTCATTCCTGTTCATCAATGCTATTGACTTTAGCTGAATAATATACGAATGACTCTAATTGTGGCTGCGGAGAGGGTTTCCTCCTTATATTACAGATTGGAAATACAGAAGATAATGCAATTCTTTCATATATATTCTCAAAATTATATTGATAACTTACAAGGCTTGTATCTGAAACACTTCTATTATGCCTTCTATCAGTTAAAAATGAGAAATGTATTATCTAACTTCCAACTAATTACGTAAGTACAATTTTATAAAAACAATATTGCATTAAAAGATGAGCTAAATTGAATTACAGCCCCATGACATGGATTAAAGGATAATAACATTCCAATTATCCTAACATAAGGATTATCATAGTATACAGTGGTTCTTTCAGAGGAATACGAGTATATACATGGAGCATATTAATATTACCTAATTATCAGAATTCATGAATAGAGAAGATAACAAAATCTTATTTGCAATTAGCACACAAATACAAACCCTGAATTATTTCCATGATATGTCTCAGAGCACTTGTTCATTTGTTTTAACATTTAAGAAAAAAATTATTTTCTCTTTTACACATATTTGCCACAGAATTCTTTCTTGCAGCAAGAAAGCAAAGTCAATATAATTAAGAATTGCTTCTTCTTTGTTAATTTTGACTCATCTTAGTCACTTCCTAATTTTGACTCATCTTAGTCACTTCCTAAACAAAATATATGTGCATATACACACACACACCCTGTTTACTGTGCATACCACATGCAGAAATGAACTAAGGAGTGCTACATCATACTTTTCTGAAGCTGCATTTTATTTGAAACCATTCTATAGCTTCCAACCTGTGCCACATTTCAATAATCACTATTTAATAATTACAATCATCTCCTTATTAGCTTGGCATTTCATTTTCCTTGCCCTATGGCACCCTACAGTTGAAGGCAAGGAAAACTCTCTGCTGATTAGTTATGTAAGACCAGCAACAATAACTGTGGGGAGTGAAGGCTACTTGGAGAGGATTGCACAAGAGCTAGAGCTCAACAGCCTCAGACAGAGAGCAGCAAATTATAAACCCAAGTACTTCATTGCCTGTAACCAAATTGGCTAGTTGAAATGCTAATTGCCTTTCAGCAAAACTAAAGACAGACAGGGGACCTTGTGCTTCAGAAAATGAAATGCATTTTTACTCCACTTCTGCACCATTGTCTTGCTGAGAATCATTTGAAATCTATTCATAAAGGTAGCTCTTTTCCTTTAAAATGTGGGAAATTTATTTAGCCCCTACCAGCACCTCCAATGTGCTGATGTGCCAAGATGTGAACAGATGGTTGGATTTAAGCCCTGTTAAGCCTCTAATAAAGCATGAAAGAATTCTACACTCAAATATATAGTACAAATAAAGAAAATGTACCTAGGGAAAAGGAATTTTGAATAACAAATTTATGAAATATAATCAAACAATATAATCTTTAAAACATATTTTCAATGTAATTACCTTCAAATGCATATGGAAAGAGCTATCATTGTCTCTCTCAAAGAGACCTCCCCCCAGCCTCCCTTTATACCTAGTAACTTTGTATTAGTTCAGAACTCATTTAGAGACAACTATTCCAACAGCCAGTTTGCTCCTTTATATGGAAGAGAGTTCTTTCTGGGTTTTAGAATCCCGAATAAATGAAAGAGAAATGTCCAATCAGCATCCTGCTCTCATTTTGAAGTCTACAGTCAGACTTATGCCTGGTTGCACCAGAAAGGGCCCATGACCACCTGCCCAGCAGCTGAGGAAGGGATTTGATCTGGTATATTTTAAAGTGTATAATGTGTCACAGTGGAATCAGAAAACATAGCCTTTGTCCTCCTACAGCCTCCTGTGCCCCAGCTCCACCCTTCTCCTCCTCTACCACACCTCTATCAGGGCAACAGAGGACAGGGGCCATGGCTTCCTGTGTGGCCTGACATCCTGGCATACTAGGGAACCCTCCATACATGCAAAGATGCCTCCTGTCCCCCCAATCTTGCCTTGTGAAGGGAGAAAAATAGGCATGCATGCATGGGGAAATCAAGTTTCTATACTACTTCACTGTACTTGAGACAAAAAGAGTCCAGTTTGTTAGTAGTACGTTTATCTTCATTTTTCAACAAATATCCTTATTTATATAAAGTTTGAGCTGCCTAAAAGTGATAGAATACTAAAACTAAATAGAGCTTTAAACTGTAAATGGTTTCAATAAATAATTCAGCTCTCACCCTGACTCAGCAAGAGTTAAGGGAAGAAAAACATCTCTTTGGCTGGATGTTTACCAAAACCTTTGGACAGTGTAGTTCCTGGTGATTTTTCTTTTTTTCCATATTGTGTGAATTTCATACATAGCTTTGTGTTATTTTTACAATCAGAAATAAAAGTTATTTTTAAGTCAAAAAAAGCAAAATATACTCAATTGTGTATAATACCTCACTGGGTAATTCCCACCCCACCCCCCACCCCCCCAAATTAAGGAAATACCCATCCAAATCTTTCTATGGAAACACATTATACTTTATAATCAAATTAAACAATCGTCATCTAAGGAGCTCAATATGCTTTATAAAAATCTGTTAATTATCTAGATGCCTTCTAGGTGCAGTAAACCTGGTGATGGCACAGTACTTCCACTGTGCAGATTTTGGACCCAGTGCATAAAATGACTTGTCACAGGTAAATAGATAATGAAGACATTTATTCAATATATTAACCACTTTGCTAAACCTTAGAGCTGCTAGAGGAACATATAATACTGTCGCTGTCCTCAAAAATTTTGTGCCTTACCTAGGGTAACCTTGAAATTTTCAATAACAGGCAGCATTTGGTTGAGTGGCAATCAATCAGACACTTAATGATCAAGTTAACCTGTTAACATACTTCTCCCTTATTAGTTTATGAGAACGTACAGATAACTAAAGCCATAAATGGGAAAATAGAATATATGACTATAGTAAGTCTCAACAACTTTTTTGGTTTCAGTTTCCCCAAATATAAAATAAAGGGGTTGATCTAGTTTGGTTCCAAGTCTCCTCCCAGTGTTTAAGGATTTCAATGTCGTGTTCACGATCTATTAATTTCTGAACAATGAAAGGTCACACACTTAATCTAAGGCAAAATGTATTTTCCTTGTGGGTCCTCCCAGAGCACCAATATTTCTGCCTCTGTTTCTTCATCTACAAATCAGGATAATAGTATTTGATGATTAACTATAGTCTATTTAAAGGGCCTAGAAGAATTCCTGGCATAGAATGGTCACTCAATAAATGTGGCATACTATTATCATTCATTATGGGAATATGAACAAACAGGTTTAGTCACAGCTAATTCTGCTATGACAACTTTTTTTCTTTGGGTATAGCTTGGGCAAGGATGCCTCCAAGTAGAAAGAAATCTGAAATACTTTTGCTTAACACTAGCTTCTGCCTTCCCATGTTATTTCTAATCATTCTTTTTATTACCAGAAAAGCATTTTTTTTTTAAATTTATGCCTACAGCACCTGGTCTTCCCAGGTGGTCTCCCATTCAAGTATTAACCTGGCCCAACGCTGCTTAGCTTCCAAGATCAGACATCGGGCTTGTTCAGGGTGGCATGGCCATAGACCAAGGACGGTGACTCCACTGAGGCACGAACCCAGGACCTTCTGCGTGTAAAGCAGACGTGCTAACCGCTACATTATGGAACCATGTTCAAGCATTTGTGTTTTAAATATGTCTCATGTTATCATTTTCTGACAATGAATGCAACTGGCATTCAATATCTGATAAATATATATACAGAACAAAACTATAATTGTTAAAATATAATAAATATTCATTGATACAGCATTTCTATATCTGATGATATCAATATTCGGTGTCATTGCATAATTTTTCTTCACGCCATTACAAACTTATATTTGAGTCTAAGATTATTTCTTAGTTGTTTACAGGCAGTTTCAGCTTTTAATCATCACATTCAATATGGTATAGATGCTCAGAGAACTCAAGAAAAAAATCCATGATCCAGCTCTTACAAACTGGGGAACTTTAGACAAGGAGCTTAACTTGCCACACTTCAATTTCGTCATCTGTAAACTGGAATAATACTATTTAATTTATGGCATTGTTGTGAGTGTTAAATACAATAATCTATATAAAGAGCTTCTCAGAATCCAATACACAACAGGCATTTAATACAGGATGACTGCTAATGTGAATATCATGGAAATAAGAACATGGAAATAGGATTCAGCCATATTTGTTTTAGTGTATACATTTTGGTTACTTCTTTCAATCACCTAGTCCAATCCCTTTACTTAATTAATGAAGAAGCTAAGGTCCAGAAGGATGGGTTATGTCCAGTCACTGAAGGTTAATGGCAGATGCAGGATGTTATATCTAATCTCATATAGTTCTTATTATAATACAGGTCAGAGTGTATTTGGCAGTCCTGTGGCCCAGAAAATTACTCCAAAATAAATTGTTGGTGTCCATTTGTATCCTAACTGGAACATATATATATTTTTTTTCCTTTGGTGCCTTTTTTGTTGTTCTATCTAGCTCTTCTGATAAATGACAAAAAGGAAGAAAAGGCACTTGTCATTTAAGGTAATACTTCAGCAAAATTTTTAAATAATGCTGTATTAGTTAAGGCACATTTTTAAGCTTTATCCTAATTGTCAGAATTATGCACTCATAACATTTGATATCAGTAATTTCTTTAAAAAGTGTGCAGGTTATATATAAACACATTACACACATTTTTAAAGGTTGTGGATTTTTGTGAAATTAAAGTTACTTTAAAACAAAAATTACACAGAATAAGTTAATATTGCACTTTAAAATCAGCTTTTCCCCTGATGAACAATGCCATTTCTTAGTTTTAGTTTTAAGAAAAAATAAATTTTAAAATAGCCCAAGACATTAAAAATATGTAAGCTTTTTTTAAAAAAAGAAATTATCCTACAGCTCAAGCCTAATTCCAAACCCCCTGAAATCAATATTTCACGTGAAAGTACTTCGACGCAGCGGTCAATCTGTAACATAATACCCCTTAAGTTTATTTCAACCTTCCAAATATTGTTACCTATGTCGCGCTATTTTGGGTCAATTATTTTTCAAGCAGACATTTTAAAATTAAAGCTAGGGTTCGGGTTTCAAACTGGCAGAAAGGGAAGGGAAACTTTTCCCTTTGCTTATTCACATCTCATCTTCTTTGGGATCAGGCAGCTTTGGAAAGGGG
>NW_006436298.1:20865599-20886115 GCF_000325575.1 Pteropus alecto | reverse complement strand
CACCACGCAGCCGCAGCAGTGGGCAGAGTGGACGCGGGCAGCCCTGTCCCATCAGCCGCAGCCCGCCGCGCCCGCTGTGCATCTGCCTCCCAGTGCCCTCGCCTCCCACCTCCAGCAACAGGTGCGGAGCAGCGATCCTGCGCCGCCACGGATGCTACGGGGCTCCCTTGGGGCACAGGGATGCTTGCAGCACCATCCCCCGCGTCAAAAGCCTACCTAGCCCCGGGGACACCGACATTCGCACGCGCCCTGAGGTCCGTGCCAGTCTTCCCTTCGCACACGCTCGTTCTGCCTCTCGCTCGCGTCCCCACGCTGCTCCAGGGCTGCTTATTCTTTCTCCCGCTCTCGGATCAGGAAAGTGGCTCCATCCTCCTCCCCTAATTCTCCCCGCCACACTCCTCCTCCTCCGTGCTCCGTCTACTCCAATTGGACTCACGGCTCCCCGGGATTCGCTCACCTGACCAGCAGAGAGGGGGTGGCCGCCCAAGGCAGTGCGCCCTCGTCTGCGCAGCGGGCAGCCAGGTTCGCTCTCCGACGTCGGGAACACCCTGCCTTGACCATCCCTAATGGAATCTTCCAGCAGCGAGAGCCTAAACTGACCTGCGTGCGCGCAGAAATGCACGAATCTTGCCTCGGCCGGCGCATCGCAGGCGAAGTGCGCGATGAGCCCTTTATAGTCTTCAGCTTCAATTAAACTTTATAGTGTGTCCTCCTGAAGCACAAGGGACCCCCTCACCTGGAGAAAGGGGCATCCCGCCTTGGGTACTGTGGTGTAACCATTTCCAGGTTTTATTTCCAGGGAGAAAACCCATTTATTGAGTCTTGTTCGTTCTTAAGCACATTTCTTTTAACGTTCACCGAAACACCTTTGAAATGTTCACCTCATGAGAATTTGCGCATAAATTGATGAAATAGTAGAAATGAGTAATCGTCTAAATACACTTAAAACAGGGACTGAGGTCAACATCTGGGTAAATTAGCTGTCCCATTTACAAAATAGGATTGTTCACTCTTGACTCATACGGCTGTTAAAAGGATTAAATGAATGAGATGTACGTGACGTGCAACCCTTTATAGTACACCTGGCACGCAGTAAGCCCTCAACAAATGTTGACAATTATACCCAGAGCTTAACAGCAAAGCCCCTAAGGTTAGCCCATATCATCAGCAACGTGCAAATCCCCATCTGCACCACAGATTTTTAAAAACACACGCAGCATCCTTAGAAGTTTCAAACCAGAAGGAATGTTAAAGATTAGCAATTAGTCCAACAACACCTCACCGCTGATTATATGTAAGAAAAAATTAAATAAGAGCTGACTGGTTCAGTTAAAGGCAGAAGCAGGACTAAGTCCTAGGTCTCCTAAACTACAAACACAGAGCATGTGGCACCCTTCCTAAGAGCAGGAACTACTAGAATTGCAGACTGCTATCCAGGTGTACTAATTTAGCATTATTTTGAGCAGTTGCTGAATGCCTCATCTTAAAGCTGCAACAGTAAACAAACAGCTGGGCATTAAAGGCAAAGGTTATTCAGGCAGAAGGGTTTTTCCTACAGAAACTATGTGGGAATGCAAATGCTGCACTTCAAGGCAAAAGAACGGGTAGCGAGAAGAGCAACCTAACTGATCAAGGAGACTGAACAGCTTTCCCGAGAGGCTCAACTGCAAAAGTGGACCTGGGTCTAGAAGCTATAAGTCCACCAAGCGTTCTCAAAGAGTAAACAGACATGCTTACTATATCCTGCAGTAAAAAAACTGAAACTTGAGACAATTTAAAGTCAAAACAGTGAGTCAAGTTATCTATGTAAGTGATAATGTGAAAATAGAAAACAATATTATTAGAAAAATGTTTTCTTACATTATTTATTATAAACATACATTTACTCTGTTAATACACCCTATGGATTTATAGCTTCTAGATTATTATTTAAAATGTCTTACTAAATATATATATTCAACCTGCAGCTTAAAGGCTTTATTTGTGGCTAAATGTTACTTTATTAAGACTCTGACAAAGTCAGTGTCTATCATAAATTATTCTCTTAATCATTGTTCCACCAAGTCCATGATTAAACACATTCTCTACAACTGGATTTATTCAGCATTCATTTTGACACTACCCAAGGTAGTGTGATGGGTCAAATAGAAAACTTACACCCTCTGTCCTTGTCTAAGCTACCTAAAGGAACTAAGTCATTCATTAACAATTATTACCAACTGTTTGGAAAGGAGAAGACACTGGAAGTCACTGTGGGAAAAACAATGATCTCTAAAGCATGACCCTGAGTTCACTGAGCTTGCACTCTCTCTGGGGTGAAAGTTTAATGAACCAAAAAGCAGAATATGTCAAGTCAAAACATAAGCATCCCAGAGTGCTAGAGATGCTCCGAGAGGAAGAGATCATGTGGAATGGTGAAGGCTTCTCCAGGGAGCTGATGATCTTTGCCTTGAAGAATAAAACCACAGCAAGCAGTACAGGTGGTATTTTTAGCACAAGTATTTGACAAAGTAATATAGAAACTATCAAATGCTGAAAATATTCAATGAATGCCAGTCACACTTAAATCCAAAGTCCTCACACAGACTAAAAGAACCACATGATTCTGTCCCTCTTTTCTTTTTCAGCCTTACTTTGTTCTATTCTCCCTCTTTTCACTGCATTCCTATCATAATGACCTTTTCTCTTTGCCTCAAACACAGCCATACTTTCCCTGCCTCAGAACCTTTGCACAAGCTTTCCCCTCTGTATGGCACAATGTTCCAGAGACCTTCATATGCCCAGCCCCTCTACCATTTCCTTCATTTGAGAAGTAGCTCAACCATCCCTTCCTCGGAGACATCTGCCCTGATAACTTCCACGTTATGGGCACTCTTACCCCTTACCCTGTTTTATTTTCTTTACATCATTTATCCCTAATAAATACCTTACCTGCTTATTTAGATGTTTTTGTCTGCCCATAAGAACAAAAGCTCCATGAGGGTAGTTTCCATGTCTCTCTCATTCACTGCTCTATACCCAGTAGCTAGAATAGGCTCTCGGATATAGTAGAAACTCGATACATATGGAAGGAAGAAGGGAGGGAGGGGGAGAGGGAGGGATACATACTAGGGTTCTGTGAGGAACCTGGAAGGCTATCATATCAAAAAGATTCCCAGAGCCTATTTCCTTGTACTTAACAATCCAATCTTATAAAACATGATTTGATCTCATGTTAAAATACAAATATGCCTGAGTCAGAGATGTTTTAAAGTTCTTCCATCATTTACAACTTAGACTTTGTTCTTGAAGTCAGGCTTTGATAAGGAAAACATGAAGGAAGAGGATTACTAGGCATCTGGAGGTGGGAGGTGACAGGTGCCACTGAGAAAGAAGGGTGTTGAAAGGAAAGTTGAAAGTTCTGAAAGCAAAGTTGACCTAATTCCCAATTCCACCTAAATGTAACGTTGATGAAGTGTAAGCCTTTTCCCTATAGTAATCTTCATCGAATCAATTCAATAACCTTAAATTTCACACAGTACAGATTAGTGTTCTTAAACCCTATAAGAAAAGTGCAGATGTCATATAATTTTTTTCCTTCTCCAATTTAGTCTTGCATACTAAATAAGCTTGTAAATCTTCTGCAAAGATCTTTGTAGTTTCTCAAAAAAAAAGTATTTCTCATACTTGACATTCTGAGTTCTGATATTTAAATTTAGGCATATGTAAGGGAATCTCATCAAGGGAACCAAACCAAGCTTAGGCAATAACTACTTCCTCCCCTCCAAAAGAGTAAAAGTAAGATGTTACTTCAAGACTGCCCAAATCCGTCTGCTAGAGGCTTCTGTTAGGGACCTAGGTCCCAGATGGGAAAAAAATTAAGGCTTCTCAGGAGCTTGCCACAGACCTGGACTCCTCTTTCTCTCCCCACGCCTAAGTTCAGACCTACCTAGGCTACTAGTCACCCAGCACACCTTATGTAGCAGAATTCTCAATAAAATTTAGTGTTTATCATCTTAGCACTCCATAATGGAAAAATAGAACTCAAATCTAAATTCTCAAAGAGCCTGGCACAGAGTAGTAGTTCATCAAACATTTGTCGATAAGTTATGTGATTAGAGGTGACAAGGAGGCCGCACTCTCAGACCCATAATTAGACTCTGTGAGCCAAAGGACATAATTTCCTGCTGCAGATGGATCAGAGAATTCATTTAATAACTGAGACTACTTTAAGCTTGAGATTCTGCTCCTGAGTCAGAAAAAGACAAACCTTCTTGGGCCTTTGGGAAATAAAAAGTTTCAGAAAATCTCAGTACTAATTCCTTGAACAGTCACTTAAACAGACCTATCCCTTGAATACTCTAGTCCAAACTGATTTTTATTACCTGATCTCTCGCTTACTAATACTTCAAAGCCTACTGCCTCTGAGTTGGCAGGCCTTGCTTTTCCTCTTTTTCAGATAATACCATAATCCTGCTAGCTGCCATGGATATTTTAAATGAGTATCTACTTAAACAGAAGCATCGCTATACACTCAGAATATGAACATGAACAAAATCTGATCTCTGTCTTCATATAAGGGAATGAAGACATAAATCATGATAATCCAAAGTATAATGTGACCAGTGCTGTCAGAGAGATATGAAGATGGTTCAAAGAAGGGAGAAAAGGTTACTGGATTGCATCAAGATGGCTTTCTCCTTGGCTCTGATGGATCTCTCACACCCACCTTGTTTGGTTCCCAGGACTTGCTCTTATCCTGTCTGACAGAAAAGCCATGGGCTCCCAATTACCTCTGGACCTGTGCTAGCCATGCTGTGATTGAGTTACACTCAACACAAAACATGTATAACGGCAGTTTTAAAACTCAAGGGTTGGAAAACGTTCTATAAATGGCCAGATAGTAAATATTTTAGACTTGCAGGCTATGCAGTCCCTGTCACAGCTATTCCTCTCTGCCTTTGTAATATGAAAGCACTCAAAGACAATATGCAAATAGATGAGCATGGCTGTGTTCCAATAAAACCTATTTACAAAGCAGGCAGTGGCCAGAAATGGCCTAAAGACCTTAGCTTGCTGAACCTGCTTTATGCAGAAGCTAAAATGACTTTAGTTATCAGGTTCTTTTTGATACTGGTATCCTAAATTTATTAATCCACTCAACAAACATTTATTGAGTGCCAATGATATATGATGCTTCAGAGATATAAAGATTAATAAAGATATGGTCTCAGTCCTTAGGAAGCTTTCTGTAGCAGAATTTGCTGTCCTGTTGCACAAGGTCCCTCTATGTATTACATGTTATATGTACGTACATATGTATGTGTATGTATACACACACACACACACACACACACACACACACACACACACATATTGTAGCCCTGGTTCTTTGCAAGAAATCTGTAATATTCCCTGTCCTAGGTCCTTATTTTTGTAATTAGCTATTTCTTTTGTTCTCTGCCTAGTTTCTGATCAATATTTTCATGTGCCCCTCACAACACCTATACGTTCAGATTGTAATTTCTTGCTTGCTCTGACCTAAAATTCTGACCCTTAACAGACTTGTCTTGAGTTCCTCAATCTTACTCTCTTTGAAAACAAACAAAAACAAAAAACAAAAAAAGCAGCTAACAACTATTATCAAAATGTGCACCAGCTGGGGTTTCTCATGCACTGCCTATGTACATTGTGCAATACTAAAAATCAATGTATTGAATGGGCCATTTTCTGCTCCCCTAGAACTGCATGATTTGGCCCAAGCTAGGACCAAAGAGACAACAAGTACCTGCTTTCTAAAGAAAGTTGACAAGCATTGAGACCAGACTGTGCCTCCGGGGCTTTTTAAGAGGTGGAAAGACAATGTAGGACAATCGCTTGTCTCTGTTCTCACCCCTGAGGAAATAAGAATCAGCCATCAGTAGCTGGCCTAGGAAAGACGTTCTGGCTTTTCTCTCTCCTCAAAGAGAATTGTGGTAGAGATTGGAGATAAGAGTGGAGAAGGGGAAACGGCAATTCATTCTGCAATTCATTCTGCCGTTGGGTGTCTGCTCAGGCCAATAGCTTTGTTGATCTGCCCTGACCCACTAAGATGAAAGAGAATTGGGAATAAAGATGGCAGGACAGAAAGAAAGAGTGCAAGAAAGCAACCCCACTTGCACCTTTGTACAAGGATGTGCAGATCTCCTGTAGATTATGATACTGTGGAAGTCGTACTTCAGCAAAATCTTACCTTACCTGACCTGAAAGAACAGCTTCTTCAGTGCGAAGATCCCAAGAACAAGAGGTTGTGTACTTCCTGGCAGTAGCTGAAGGAAGAGGTTAAGGAAATACCCACTTCAAGGAACAGTGCAATGAGAAGGGCTCACAGAACCCACCAGAAATTATCCATGTGCCTTTGGAAAATGTCAGCACATCAGTCAAGGGAGGATAGCTAGTCTGTTATCCAGAGAAGCAGCCACAACCATAAAAATGAGTATAATGCCAATAAGCAAAGAGATGTTTGTCCTCCTAGTCTACCCCTCAGCTCTCAGTATTAGGAAAGTTAGGCCTTGAAATGAAGCAGACATATTCTAAAACCAGAATCACCACATACACGCACACATACACACTCTACACAGTTCAACAACTAACCATGTCTCCTCCCCATTTCAGGCCCCCGGAGCCATTAGTCTAACCAATAATGAGAAGGAGAAAGCTTTGAATATGATCTAAGATTGGCATGTATTGAAGTTATGAAATCTTCCCACGAATTTGCAACCCAGCGACTGATTTAACATAGAATACATACGGAAGAGACTTGATTCTTGTTCGTGTTTGGAGTTCATGTTTGAACCCCACTGAATAAAAACCCCA
This sequence comes from Pteropus alecto, assembly GCF_000325575.1. Classification (NCBI taxonomy): domain Eukaryota; kingdom Metazoa; phylum Chordata; class Mammalia; order Chiroptera; family Pteropodidae; genus Pteropus; species Pteropus alecto. The sequence continues at coordinate 20,879,281 of NW_006436298.1, read as the reverse complement.
CAGTAAGCTAATTAGATCAGCATTTCTGAAAGTGTACATACTGTGGATTTCAGTTGCCCAAGCTTGCAAAGGGCTAAAGTCTCAGTAATCATAAATGTGGGAAATGTTCTTAGAAAATCACTAAGCACAATAAAATATTAAAAGATCTGTGTACTACCATAAATAAACCAGTTTAAATTTAACTCATTGTTTTATAAATTTATTTGATTGCAGAAACTTTTTTTCTATGTGATTTCCAATAATATTCTTCAAATTACACATTTAGAAATTCTATCCTAAAGGAGGATTAATGCCTGGCTATTCTAAAATCAAAGTTAGATGAAGGCCAATTGGGCAGTTAATGGAAAGAAACTTGTTTCTTTTGGGTTTGGGATTCTTATGGTTTGGGGTCATGCCTATCTGTCATTCCCTTCAGGGCTGCAGGAAATGTACAACTCTTTGCAGTGCCATTTACATGGTAATGTATGTAAAGAATGGCCCCTGGAGTTGTTCTCACCAATGAGGACCACATGAGAAAATATGTACTCTGTGAAGGGTTTGAAAAGCTGGGTAAGGTCTTGGAAAATTGAGAGAAGTGCTTCTAGGGGTTATAATGCTTATATCAGAAAGTAATTTAAAGTTGGAATTCTGGAAGAACTAGAAAATTATCAGTACCTTGGCTCCTGAGAGGCATTTTTGATGTCTTTCCTACCCTACACAAGATTTCCATGATCAAACTTTTGCAGCTGAAATACAAAACAAAACTGATACCAAAGCCCTAGGACAGTTGACATACGTATAATTGTATGAAGGAGGAGCCAGGACACAGGAGAATGGCAGAACAGCTCTAGCTGAAGATGGCTTCACACCTTCCTGAGGAAAGAGGTATGTAGAGCTTTGTAAGCCCTATACCTTAGATCTTATCTAGACTATCTATGAGTTATCTAGAGGTGACCAATTTATCATGACTTATGATTGCTTCAAAATCTCTTATCTGCCATGGCAGAACCTTCACTGTAAATGATTCAGTCCCTATATGGATGAGGCGTAGAATGAGTAGTTCCTCCTTAATTTAAGACTGAGATGTTTGACAAGGTAGCAGTCAATCCAGACCATCACAGACAACAAAGGCAGAGGGTATTTTAGAATTTTAAACCAGAAAGATGATGACGAGCAAACAAACAAAAACCCTACTAACATCAAAACTTTTTTCTCTCTTGTGTTTTTTAATGTAAAATCAATATTTCACTTTTTTGGTACTTGGTTATGTCTCCCTTTCAAAAATTTCTATACTTTCAATATTTAATTTTTCTAAAATTAGTAAGTAAAAACAGGGTGAATTAGGTATGATGTTTATGTTCTACTGCAAATATTTTATTTTTTTCATTTAACTTCAAATATTTTAAATTTTTATTTTTTTAAGCTAAAATGTTTTTCTTTAAGAAGTCTATTTATAGAACATATCTAAAACTTTGTAAGATAAGTAGCACTGTTTCTATTTTTAAAGGCACAGAAGAGCAAAAATAAAAGCATTTCCCATAGTTAGGTCCAGATGATGCCAAGTGATAATATATGTAGACAGATTAAGCGAACCTACATAAACCTATTAATCTTTCATGTTAGTTTCCTTATCTGCAAAATGGAAATTTTAGTAATACCTACTGCACAGGATTATCTATGGTTTGAATGAGATACTGAACTCTGGTATATAGTAAAATTTTGATAATTCAGAGAAAAACAATGAAATAAAATAAAAAATATTGACTTCCTACTCTAGCTATATTTTAGATGCAATGGAGAAAGATTTTCTTCTGAGTTCACCAATCAAATATTGAAAATATTACAATGGTAATTATACATAAATAAATTTACAAATCCATAATTATCTATTTAAAGCATTTTCTCATTAAAATTTTTAAATAATTTATTTTCACTGCTATGATGTGACTATACCTGTCTTTAATATATCTGGATATTTTTTATATAAATGATGAAAAGAACATATATGCAACTGTTAAACAGCTCCATCAAATGCACAGTAAAATCAAGTAATAGCCAAGTGTACATACTGCTTTCTAACAGTCTCATCTCCTTACAATATTATAGCAATAGTATTTGATTACACATATATTTTATTTTTATTATGACCATATGCATTATTTTATTACATTATTTACCAAAGAATGAATTAAGTACAATTTTATGTCCTGTGAAAAATATTTTAAATTTTTATCTTCCCAAGTTAAAAATTTTTTCCTAAGAAATCTATTTACAAAACATTTACAAAAAATGCTGAGACATTTTTTAGATCAATAAGTTTCTATTTCTTAACAAGAAAGATGTATCAGAACAGGTTTTCTCGTATTTTAAAAGGAATTTACCCATAAATCAGATACAAATGTATATGGAATTTATAATCTAAATCTTTTTTCATTCTAATTGCCTCTAGTTTAGGCACGCTGTGTGTGGTACTTCCCATGGTTTGTCATTTTGCTTTAATGGCAGGGGGAGGAAAACAGCAAGGCTCAGTAACCATACTGCATATCAAAATGTCACCATGGCAGCATTTGTCCACTTGTCGAGGTCTTTCTGAAATGACTCAGCCATTCATTTTGTTGAATCAACATTGAAGCTTTTGAGATTTATTGCTTGAGGTTTGGGAGCAGGAGAGGCAAACAAATCCTTCATTCCTAACATCGAGTTCTAGTTGGGCCAAGGTTATAATTTCTGTCTACACTTTATTTATGAGAATAGACTATAAGGTTTCTGCTCCTTGAATAGTTAACTTATAATAAGCTTGCATTTACATGCCTGCTAATACCGTGAAAAAGAATTTAAAGTTTCTAAAAACATTCTGTGGGCTGTGGTAAACTTCTCAAAGGTTGAATTCAAATAGCTAATTTTCTGGGATGTGTGGGGCAGAAAGACAGGAAGGAGAAATGTAAAGCTTTTGATGCAATACCCTTAAATCTTTGATATAAGGTTCTTTAAATTTCATTTATACACATCCCATTTCGAAGTATAATTAATAAGAACCAGGAGAAGCATGTTATCTACTAAATCTTTCTATTTAATAATGTCCATTTATTAATAACTTTCCTCACTCAACACATATAAAACTGACCTTTTCTATTTTAAAATACCAAGATTTCTTTAAAGACTTTTTTTATAATCACGTAAGTGTCTAGTGGATTGGGTCACAAAAAGAGTCTGATTTCTTAATCCAAGCACTCACTGTGGATAATCACTGAGGTAAACTCAGTTCAGAGCTCATCACTGCTGTCCAAAGATGAAATACGAGAAATTTTCATAAGTATAGATCTGCCTGAGGAGACCCTAAAGTGTCTTTGAAGCTTCATTGATATACTCGGCCAGGCTAAAGTGAGAAAGGGCAAGCTTCTCTTCAGTGTTCCTCCTTCAGCACTCTTGCCAGGGCTGGGAAGTCCCCCACTTAACATCCCATGACCTGGACCAGTCCCATTGAGATCTGCACAGGAGGCTGCAATTATTCCCAATGAGGCGAGTCTTACACATGATGAAGTCAACTCTGTTGGGTTATATAGAATCTGCTCTCCCAGGATCCCCAAACTCTACCAACAACTTCTCTAATCTGAGGTAATGTTTGTTTTACCAATGGCCGCGAGCAAACAAAGCCACTGCAAACAAAGCCCACACTGTCTGTTTCGCACACGGGTGGGAAAATTAAGCCCAGTTAAAGAGAAGCTTGACTGATAGTATGTTTGGGGAGCATGCAGGGCCTTGCAAAGCTGGTATATGTGTGGGTGCCTGGTCCACTTACCACAGACACCTCTGCCAGCAGGTTTAGACTTAAGTGCGGAGTGTCATACCTTTCCAATGTCCAGTGAGATTTCTTAACTTCATACAGCCATAAATTTCAAATCATACTGAAAGGCATGTAAAAGTACTCTCTGTGGTTTCTGCTTAAGGTGATGAAAAGTTATGGAAGTAGATAACAGTGACAGTTACACAACATTGTAAATGTAATCAATGCTACTGAAACGTACACATAAAAATGGTTAAAATGGCAAATTAGGTTATATTTATTTTACCACATTTAAAAAAATAATGTTATATATCAAAAATCATAGCACATTTTAAACGGATAAATTGTATGGTATGTCTCAAGAAAGTGGTCTAAAAAAAGGAAAAAAGAGTACTCTGCAGAAAGCTTTAATGCTTTGTCTATAGCTTGTAAGTAAGTCAGATCATATCAGAAAAGTTACACAGGAATAGTCTCACTTTTCAGAAAACCAAAATTCTTTTGAATTTTCTTCTTTTTATAGGGTTCTAAGAAAGTAAAAAGATTTTTAAGATTGTGCTTTAAAGGATATCAGACAAATACAGCTTTAGCATTGTATTAGAGGAAGCTCACATGGAGCACTCTCAGGCAAAATGAAGTTCTCTAATAGTCTAGTTTTCCTTTTCTTTTCTTTTTTCTAAAAGCAAGGAAATGAATTCTGAATATTTCCTCCAAGAAATGCTAGGCTGGTTAATTTCTGATGATTATAAAATCACGGGTGGTGACCAGTTCAAAGAAAATCTTTCCCAAATAAAATCAATAATGAGCAGAGACTTTAACTGTGTCCCTTTATCCACTGCCAAATGCAGTATCAATAGAACATAATGTGAATGCTGAAGCTTTGATATGAAAGGTACTGAAAGTATTCATCTTTTGGTAGTTGTTCTGCCACCATATGGAATGGAATAAAAGGAAAAAGAATTATGTGGCAACTTAAATTATGCAATTGGAGAAAAGGCAAGGCAAATCATAACCAGATGCATCTATACATACATTTTATTATAAGCATTTTCTTTGATATCACCAGGCACCCAATGTACTCTACTGGCAGGGTAAAGTAATTGAAAATAATATAAAAGAAAAATTTAGACTAACATATATTATCATTCATTTACAGCAAAAAAAAAAAAAAAATAATAACCGAAACATCTTCAAAACATCAATATTAGGTTGAACCACATGAAATTGATATTTTCATATGTTAAAATGGTTAAACCTAAGAAAGTAAAAAGATTTTTAAGATTGTGCTTTAAAGGATATCAGACAAATACAGCTTTAGCATTGTATTAGAGGAAGCTCACATGGAGCACTCTCAGGCAAAATGAAGTTCTCTAATAGTCTAGTTTTCCTTTTCTTTTCTTTTTTCTAAAAGCAAGGAAATGAATTCTGAATATTTCCTCCAAGAAATGCTAGGCTGGTTAATTTCTGATGATTATAAAATCACGGGTGGTGACCAGTTCAAAGAAAATCTTTCCCAAATAAAATCAATAATGAGCAGAGACTTTAACTGTGTCCCTTTATCCACTGCCAAATGCAGTATCAATAGAACATAATGTGAATGCTGAAGCTTTGATATGAAAGGTACTGAAAGTATTCATCTTTTGGTAGTTGTTCTGCCACCATATGGAATGGAATAAAAGGAAAAAGAATTATGTGGCAACTTAAATTATGCAATTGGAGAAAAGGCAAGGCAAATCATAACCAGATGCATCTATACATACATTTTATTATAAGCATTTTCTTTGATATCACCAGGCACCCAATGCACTCTACTGGCAGGGTAAAGTAATTGAAAATAATATAAAAGAAAAATTTAGACTAACATATATTATCATTCATTTACAGCAAAAAAAAAAATACTATCAGAAACATCTTCAAAACATCAATATTAGGTTGAACCACATGAAATTGATATTTTCATATGTTAAAATGGTTAAACATTAGCAAATAGTTAAATAACTGCAATTTCATATGATCAACCTAATACATAACTTTCCTCCTAATTTAAAATGGCAGCCTGTTCTGTTCTTTATCATCACCATCCAGGAGAATAAAAGACATTTATTTAATTTAATGTAATTTATTTAATCTTAAGTTACTTAACATTATATGAATGACATAAAATCATATGAGATGATTACATAAATACATGAATCAATTAATGTTCTTTTTCTCTCCCTTAATTACAAAAATTTTTTTAAGTTGGATATATCAAAATTTCCCATTCATTGGTCTGTTGGGACCTTTTCTCAGCTGGTCATGAGGCACTTCAAGGGAAGCCTTCTCTATTTGAGCTGATGATAGAAGGAGGATATTCTTCCTCGGATAGACTCTGCTCCTATATCCTTTCTACAAAATGGCGATGTAAGCTAAGTGCCAGGTTTCCTCTCTTTGCTACCTTGAGGGGCCCTGGGGCAGGTACTGCGGGCATGCTGAGGGACTGGAGGATCTGAGAGGGAGGGGTAGGGCTGCTGGATTGGGACTAAGTGAAGCTTGATACTAATGGAACTAGAGGGCAAAAACAAATCCTATTATGGATGAACATCCACCCTCCAATAGGAAACACCACTTCTCCTCTAGGGTCTACAGAAAAAGCCTAGTGTTGGAAATAGAAGGTAAAGCCAAAGCTTAGAAGCTGGATTGTTTTAGGAACAGTGTTGAAAGGAGAGAAAAAAGGAAGTTGAGAAGAGAGGCAAGATGGGACTGAGTACAAAGAGAAAAAGAATTTTGCCTCTGAGTGCTTTCTATACAACCTAGTTTAAAGAGGTAACACTGGGGGTGGGGTGGGGAAGTGGAAAGGCACTATCCATATTCCAGAGCTCAATACCCAGAGCAGAATCAATATCAAAACAAATGCTTGGCCTATGCTCAGATGACTGCAGTTGGCTCCCATTGTAGAAGCAGAATTTGGATGGCATTACTGAAAAAATATCATGTTGTCAGTGATAATCTACTTCATCAAACAACTGAAAAAGATGTTTGTAGTTAACACAAAGGCAACACAGCACACAATTTTCTAGGATAACAACCATTATATAAATCCTCCTAAATTAGAGTCAAAGGTCAGAGGCAGTCCGTCAGTGACTAAGAAAAAAGTTCTTCTTCAGAGTTTAGCATGAAATAACCTGAGGAGGAAATAATAGAAAGGGGCTCAATACCTAAGTAGCCAGTTCACTGCATTCAGTTTACTGAATTAAACCTGAACTGTTAATCATTCTTTGCTGTCCTCAGGATGAAATCTTGGGTGAATCCCATGATTCACATTCATTTTCAATTATTAACAAATAATTTCATTCTCGGATAGTACAATGCAAAGCTTACCCTCCCATTTATGCTTTGAGAGCTAGTTCTGTGCTTGCTAGAGCCTGATCCAGTTTATAAAGCCTACAGTGGGGAGGAAGGACATGGTCATTCTTTTCCTTGATTGCTCCCAACTCATATTTATCCCTTTCACTATACTCTTTTATGGGTCCTTCGGGGCTAAAAAGCAGAGTAATAGCTATACAGAGGTAAAGAAAGGTTCTTTCCTAACTGAGTTCTTTGAAGACTTTCATCTATAAGGATACCTGACACAAGCTGTGTTTCACTGGGTGGGCCACTTCCAATTAATCTTCCAAGCAATCTCTAGCTTCTGGCAGCCCATCACAGATCCTCTTGGTTGTGATCGCTTTATTCTTCCAGATATGTTTCTTGTATACTGTCTTTAGACATTTAAGACCTTTCATTCTGCCCACAACTGGCCCTCATAACATCACACTTTTCCCCTGCCATTACTCGGATTGCAAGGCAAGGTCAAACTCAGTTTTTAACTTTTTCTGGATGAATCAGGTACCAGTCCCTCTGTCCTTTAAACTCCATGTCAAGTTCTCCAAGTGATTCTCTGATTCAATACCTCTTGTGCCTGAGGAATTCCAAGGGAATTCTCACTACAGGCCTCAAGACCAATCTTCTGGCCTCTACTTATATGCCTTGAAGATAGGTGATGACTTAAGAATCACACAATCAGTCTCTTCACAATGTAGTTGAAGGCTAATCTTGCAGATTCTGGAACTGAGTTCAGAACTCTTCTCTACTATGTACTTGCTGTGTAACCCTAGACAAGATACTTAATTTCTCAGTGTCCTTATGTACAAAGTACTGAAATTTGTAAAAAAAAAAAAAAAAAAAAGCAATAACTACAACATGGGTCGTTTTAAAATCAAACTCATTAAGTTCTTAGAAGTGTGCCCGGTCACCAGTGATGAAACAAACTGACATCACATGCCTTCTGATATGATGCGCTGAGAAGTATTCAATATCACCAGTATGGGATTCTTGTCCAAAGTATGTAAGCTGAATCTAATCATGAGAAAACAATCAAACAATCCAAATTGACGTATAGTCTGCAAAACAACTGTAGTCTAGATTTTTAAAAAATATCAAAGTCATGTGAGACCAAAACATTTAGATGGGGGAAGGGAACTGAGGAACTCCTCTGGATTAAAAGAAACGAAAGAGGCACGACAGCTAAATGCAACGCATGAACCTTAATTAAATCCTTGCTCTCATCTTGAAATAAACACAAAAAGAAAACTAGATAAAGGCCATAACCAGAGTAATCTTGGATCTTTCAATATAAATGAAATATTAGAGAATAAGATTGTATCAGTATTATATTTCTTGAGGGATAGTTATGCTGTGGTTATGTAAAGAACGTTCTTATTCTTAGGAGACATGCTGAGGTATTTAGGGTGAAGTGTCATGATAACTATAACTTATTCTCTAATTGTTCCTCAAAATATTATATTAAAAATAAAAATAATAGAGCCATATATATAATAAACCTCAGAATGATACTTGGCACGTAATTTATGTATTGTTAGCACATATACCTAGACAACAGGAAAAATCACATTTAAAATTGTTACGCATTTGTCAAATTGAATTACTGTACTAAATCATGAATTTCCTAATACCCTCTTCATCCACCACTCCACTTTTCCCAACCTTCAATACTTATCTTTCTTTAACTTTCTCCACTCCTCCCTTCAGACCATGCCTTCCACCAATATTATAGTTTCTAACCTCCTAATTTACATTTTAGTAGCTAATATAATCAGAAGGCTTTTTTTCACTTATGCTTTAATCCATAGTATTTAGATTCACAACTGACTTATATTAGAAAATCTTTGTACCTTTAAATTCACACAGTAACATGGCTTAGATAACTTTAAGGCCAAATTTTTTGGTATAGCCTAGTGGTTCTCAGACATTTTAGAGTTAGGACTCCTTCACTCTTAAAAATTGAGAATTCAAGCTTTTGATTATGGTAGTTATAGCTATCAATATTAAGAATATTAAAATTAAAAACTAAGACCAATTTAAGATATCTATTAATTCAGTTAAAAATAAACCCATTTCATATTAATATAAACAATATATTTTTATGAAAAATATTTCCTCAAACAAAAATAATGAGATCAGTGGCTTCATTTACTACTTTATAAATCTCTTTAATGTCTAGCTAAATAAAAGACAGTTGTATTTAAAAAATAATTGTGGTAATATACGCACAACATATACTTTACCGTTTTAACTATTTCGAAGTGTACCGTTCGGTGGCGTTTAATATATTCATTCACAGTATTGTGCAATCATCACCACTATCTAGTTCCAGAACATTTTCAGCACCCCAATAGAAAGACCAGTAGCCATTAATCAGTCACTTCCTAGTTCTCCCTTCTTGTAGTCCCTGGCAAGAACTCACTTGCTTTTGTCTCTATGGATTTGTCTATTCTGGATATTACATATAAATGGAATCATACAATATGTGGCCTTTTATGTCTGGCTTCTTTTGCTCAGCATAACGTTTTCAAGTTTCATCCATGTTGTAACATATAGCATTATTTCATGTCTTTTTGTGGCTGAATACTATACGGTCGTATGTGTAAATCACATTTTGTTTATCCATTTCCCTGTTGATGGAAATTTGGGTTGTTTCTACATTTTGGCTATTATAAATAGTGCTGAAATTAATTTTCATATACAAGTTTGTGTTTGAACACCTGATTCAATTCCCTTGAGTATATACTTAGAATTAGAATTGCTAGGTCATATGGTAATTCTATTTTTTTGAAGGATGCCAAACTGTTTTCCATAGAAGTTGCACCATTTTACATTCCAACTAGCAATGTATGACTGTTCCAACTCTCTGCATCTTCACCAATATTTGTTATTTCACATTTTTAGAACTATGGACAACCTAGAAGATATGGAGTAACATATCACTGTGGCTTTGATTTGCATTTTTCTGATGACTAATGATGATGAGCATCTCTTCATATGCTTGTTGGCTATTTGTATCTTCTTTGGAGAAAATATAAACAAGTCATTGACCCATTTTTTAATTGAGTGTCTTTTTATTGTTGAGTTGTAAGAGTTCTTTATACATTCTGGATACTAGACCAGATTTATGATTTACAAATACTTTCTCCACTCTATGAGGTCTTTTCACTCTTTTAATAGTGCCCTTGATGCCCAAAAGGTTTTCATTTTAATGAAGTCCACTTTATCTATTTTTCTTTTGTTGTTTATGCTTTATATGTTGTTCATATCTTTTTTTAAAAATTACCAAATCAAAAATCATGAAAGTTTATGTCTATATCTTCTTCTAGGATTTTTATAGCTCTTATATTTAGGTTTTAACCCACGTTGAGTTAATTTTTGTACATGGTGTGAGGTAAGAGTCAAACTTCATTCTTTTGTATGTGTATATCCAGTTATCCCATCACCATTTGTTGAAGAGATTATTCTTTCCCCATAGAATGGTCTTCGCACCTTTGTCAAAAATCAATTGATCATAGATGTATAGGTTTATTTCTAAACACTCAATTATATGCCATTGATCTACATTTTTATGCCAGTACCACACTTTTTTTCTAACCTTAACCCTAACCTTAACCTTAACCCTACCCTAAAATAAACCTAACCCTAGCCCTTACCCTATGCTTAACCCTAATCCTAATACTAACTTTAAACCTAACTCAAACACCATCCTTAAACCTAAAACTAACCCCACACCTAATCTGAATGCTATGCCTTATCCTAATGTTAATTTTAACACTAACCCTAGTTTAAACCCCAAACCTAATCTCACAGCTAACTCTAACCCTAACCCTAATTAGCTCAACACTAACTGTAAAACTAACCCTAAACCTAGTCCTTATTCTAACCCTAACCTTCACCATGACTTAACCCAAAACTTAACCTCAAAATTAGCTCTAGCTCTAACCCCAAACCTTACACTAACTCATACCATAACCCGAACCCTAAGCATAACACACAACCTTACTCAAAATTTAAGCCCAACCTTAAACCTAACTAAACCGTACCCATTACACTAACTTTAAATCTAAACACAACCCAAATTTAAAGTAAGCTCTAGCCTCAGAGCTAAATCTAACTCTAACCCAAACACTAACACTAATCATAAACCCAAACTTAACCTTAACCCTCACCCTCACTCTAAATCTATCCTTAACACTAACTCTGACTCTTGACCTAAACCTAACCGTAACATTTACTTACCCTAAACTTAATCCTAAAAATAAACCTAACCCTAACATGTAGTCCAGCCGTTACACTAAACTTCAACCTAACCCTAAATTATACCCAATCACTAACCTCAAAGCTCATTATAACCCTACCCTTAACCCCAAGTCTAATTATAAACTGAACATTACCACTAAGCTTAACCCTAAACCTATTACTCACTCAAAACCTAATCCTAACCTTAACTCTAAAATGAAACCTACACCTAGCCTTATCCTAGCCTTAAACCTAACTAAAACTCTAACCTCAAAGCCAGTTTTAATCCTAACCAAAGCTTAAACATAAACTCAACCCTAACTCTGGTACTAACCATAATCCTAACCCTAGTTCAGAACCCAAGTGTAACCCTACCTAAACCTAAACCCAACACAAACCCAAACCCTAATTTAAACACAGATCCTGACCACAAAGCTAACTCTAACCCTAACAATAATCATAGAGCCGACCCTAACCTTAACTCTAATTAAGACCCAAATACCAACCCCAAAGTTAACCCAAACGCAAACCCTAACTCTATATTTGACTGTAACTCTAAACCTAACCAAACCCTAGGCCCTCCTCTCACCCTTACCTTAGCAATAACCATAATCAAAAACCCAACCTAATGCTAACATAAACCTTAATCACTTAACCTTATCACTAACCTTAACTCAAACCTTGACTCTACTTCTAACCCTAAACCTAACCCAAACTCTAGCCCTCACCTTAACTTTAAACCTAACCTTAATATTACTTGAAACCCAAAGCCTAACATCAAAGTGAAATACAAACTTAACACTAACACTTCACATAATCATAAATTTAACCCTAAACACAACACACGAATTTAAACCAAAACCCATTTCAAAGTTACTCTAACTCTAACACTAACTTATCTCCAATCATAATCTCTACCTTAACCATAACCCTGACTGTAAATCTCACTCTATACCCTAAACCTAATCCTAACCCATTCACAATACATAACCATAAACACTATCCTTACGCAAGCCCAGATCCAAGCCCTAAACTAAACCTAACTATAAATTCACCCAAAACATAAACTCAAAGCTGAGTTTAATTCTAACTCTAACACTAACTCTAATCACAAACAACTCAAAGCCCATCTTTAAGCCTAAATAAAAAACTAACAGTACCCTAAACCTAACACTAACCTTAACCCTTAATTTCAGCCTACACCTAACCCACACTCTAATGTGCGATAAGGTTAACCCTAATCCTAAACCCAAACCTGATCATAAACATAAACCTATCCCTAACCCCAACTTTAAATTTAACCCAAAACCTAACTCAAAAATGACACCTAAACTTAACCTTAAATCTTAACTCTAAGCCTAATTTTGATTTAAACTCAAACCTTCACGTCGGATTTAACTCTAATTTTAACTCTAACCCTAACTCTAACTCTGCCCCAACCCTAACTCCAAACGTGATGCTCACTTCAACCTTAGGTCTAACCCTAAGCCTAATCTAAATTGAATCTTAACCATAATAATAACATGCTACAGTTAATGCTACAACAAAACTCAATTGTCAACATAAACCTAATATTAATCCTAATGTCAAATCTGACCCTAGGCCTAATCCTTGTCCTAATTTTTTACAATTTATTTATTTTAATTAGCTTCAAGTATACAATACGTTGATTAGACATCTATATAGTTCGCAAAACGATTCCCCCATTTGGTCCCTACCTCCCCTGACCCTCCACCTAGCCAACATATTAATGCTAACTGCATTCTTTATGCCATGCTCCCCATCTCCATGACCATCCATCAGCTACTAATTTGTATTTCTTTAACCCTTCACCCCATTCTCTCAACCCCCCAAACGCCCCTCCCTCTGTCCGTCACCAAATTGTCCATGATATTTGTGTCTGTTTTTGATTAGTTTGTTCTTTTTATTCCTTAGATTCTGCATATAAGTGAAATCATATAGTATTTATTTTTTTCTGTCTGACTTATTACACTCACCATAAGAACCTCTAGGTCTATCCATGTCATTGCAAATGGCAGGATTTCATTTATTTTTTTTAATGACTGAGTAATATGCCATTGTATATATGAACTATAACTTCTTTATCCAGTCCTTTGCTGATGGACATTTAAGTTGCTTCCATATCTTGGCTATTGTAAATTGTGCTGCCATGAATATCGGGGTGCATATATATTTACAAATTATTGTTTTGGTTTTATTTGGATAAATAGCCAGAAGTGCAATTGCTGGGTCAAAGACGTATCTATTTTTAATTTTTTGAGAAGCCTCCATACTGTTTTCCATAGTGGTTGTACAA
>NW_006436298.1:20861635-20865150 GCF_000325575.1 Pteropus alecto | reverse complement strand
CTTCATCCAATCTGTTCATTCTCACTAATATTCTCTTCATCTCAGATAATGTGTTCTTCATGTCTAACTGGTTCCCTTTTATAATTTCCATTTCCATTTTTATATTTTTATCTCTTTGTTGAAGTTCTCACTGAATTTATCTACACTTCCCAAAAGTTCATTGAGCATCTTTATAACCAGTGTTTTGAACTCTGCATCCGTTAGATTTCTTGACTCCATTATTTCTGGATCTCTGTTCTGTTCTTTCATATGGTTTCTGCTTCTTTGCCTTCCCATTTTGGCTGTCTTTCTGTGTCTGTTTCTATGAACTAAGCAAAGCTCCTAAGTCTCCCAGTCTTAGTAGTTTGGATTTGTGAAGTAGGTTTCCAGTGGTACAGTCATGAGAGGGGTTCAGGTTCGGGCCAAATTTAGCCCAAGCCTCTGCTCCTCTGGGGCCCACCTGTTAAGATTCAGCAATTAATCCACAGATGCTGTGCTTATAGTTGCCTCAAAAGGCCACACCAGAAAACAAGGCCAGTTGCCTCCAGTATGAATCTAGGCACTGCTCAGCAAGAAGCACCCGACTTGCTGAGGATACACCTGGTTGTGGCTTGGGTGGAGCCACGGGTTGGGAGAGGTGGGGTTTCAGGGAATCCTCTGGGCGGAGTGACTTCTGTTATCTAGTGTGATGATGTCTCAGCTATGGTGGCACTGTGTCCATGCACTGGGAATGGGGAGGGCTCAAAAGGGAACAATGGATACTGCTGGCACTTCTGTGCAGAGCAAGTCTCGCCTAAGCCCTCCCTCCAACAAGATCTCCCTGTAAGTCCCTGGTGTATCCTGTGTTTAGCCGAATGGGCACTGGTGCTCAGAGCTAGCAGGTCCGTCACCATGAAAATCCGCTGCAGTATGCAGCCCTTTTAAGAGGTGTCTGCCGCTGCCGCTGCCACTGCCACTGCTGCTGCCGCTGCCACTGCCACAGCCTCCGTCTCACTCAGCCACTCGAGACCCGGCAGCCCTGCGTCCTCACCCCATCCTACCTTCTGCCGTTGCAGGGTGATTTCTTGAGTTTCTCCCTAGATGTATGGCTTGTTCATCTTGATCCCAGGTGATTTTTCCTTGCTACTTGCTCCTTGTTTCCATCACAACTTTGATTTGGTCACTAGAGGGATGAACAAAGCCTCTATCATCTACACTATTTTTTTCCTCCCTTTTTTTAGTAATATTTTATTTTCCATCAGGGTTGGCATCATTTATGGTTAAAAATATTCTTGCTTGTTTGCTTTTACTTCTTTCTTCTTTCCAGCATATAGAAAACAAGAAGATGGCAGTCTGCAACCAGGAAGAGGGCTCTCACCATGATGCAACCATGGCACACCTTCAGTACCACACTGTTTTGGTAAGTGTAGCTTTGTAGTAAGTTTTGAAATAGGAAAATGTGAGTTCTCCAACTTTGCTCTTCTTTTTTAAGGTTTTTTTTGACTATTTGGAATCTTTTGCCATTTGATATAATTTTAGGATCAGCTTTTCCATTTCTACAAAAAGTCTTTTGGGATTTTGATAGAGATTGCAATGAAACTATCATTTGGGGAGTATTTCCATCTTAACAATATTGTTTTTCAATTAATGAACACAGGTTGTCATTCCATTTACTGATATGCTTTCATTTCTTTCAGCATTGTTTTGTGGTTTTCTGCATACAAGTCTTGCACCTTCTTGGTTAAATATATTTCTAAGTATTAATTCTTCTTGATGCTATTGTGAATTGAATTATTTTCTAAATTTCTTTTTCAGATTGTTCATTGCTAGTGTATAGAAATACCAGTGACTTTTATATGTTGATTTTGTATCATGCAACTTCACTAAAGGCATTTATTAGCACTAACTGTAGGTAGATTCTTGTATTTGCTCTACATTCTGTCTGTTGCTATATACATTGTTTTGGCGGGAGTATATGAAGAAAATTATTCCTCTCATAAATATATAGCTAACATAGGGAGAAGAGTTTTAATAGTTTTTTCAGATAATTGTGGATATTTGTCTTTGATACTATACCAAGATTCAGTAAGTGATAGTTTCTTAAAAGTTATTCACAATGTGGCATCTGAAATCATATCAATAAGCATTTTTTACTCAGTCATATTAAAACTCTTGGCCTTATAATTTGAACGGGTCTTATATTCATGCATGATTTTGTTACATTGTACCTTTGGAAATATTGATTCACTGACTTATGCAAATTTTCTAAGTGTTGATACTTTTCATTGCACGATATTTGAAAAAACCCATTATTAATATCACCACCAATTTTCTCACAAAGTCTTTGTTTTGAGAAGCTGCCAAACTCATTGGGGCAATACAAGTTTTTTAAAACCTACTTTTTGCAAGTCCACCAAATATCCAAGTCTTATTGACCATAATTTTTCTTTCATTCTATTAAACTTTGTGCCCTATGATTAAAATGGCTTGTTGAGCTCCCAACTCAAAGAAGGACACAAAAGCTTTTCCTCCAATGATTGTACATTTACATGTAGTAAAAGAGCTGTATTCATATTTCTCATTTTATCAGAAAAAATAAAAACCTGTAGTCCAATGCTGAGATTTAATAAAATGAATACTTTTTTACTCCTTGAAGAAGGAGTAAAAAAAAAACTAAACTTTTTTTTTTTTTTTAATGAGTATGCAGTAGTGAACAATACAATGAAAACTAATAGTTTGATGCCATTGCCTTGATTCATGCTAAGGATCACCATGAGTAACAATGACAACACAATGAACAAGGCCAATAACTTCTTAGAATTATTGCAAAAATACTTTTGACCTTGAGGACTTTATGAAGGAATCTTGGGGATCAATAAGGGTCTGCAGACCACGTTTTGACAACAGTTGAGATAGCTATTGAAATGTCAGTTTTGTACAAACTGCATTAACTTCATAAATGTTGAAAGAGGTGGATGTTACCATTCTTATCATAATCTCCTTGTTGAAGTTTTCCAGACACTTAGAAATGCATTTGGGTGCTCTCAGTACACACACCCAACCAGCAACAGCCATCCCTACTTCCAGCTCTTATAAAACTAGAATTTTAATGGGGAAAGGGCAGATATTTAGAAAAAATTGAATATGGCTCATGGAAAGTAGGACAAGGCAGGAGAAAAAAAGAATTCAATATAAATTGTTTTGCATATTCACATCACGTTCGCCTCCAAACTCTATCTCAACTAGTTGCTAAAAACCAAATAATATAGATGGGCTAGCATATCTATTTTACTAGACTAGATTAAGTAATTGTTTTATGGCTTTGCCTTATGAACAACTATAACATTTTTACATAAAGAATCATTCTTAAGCTAATGATGTCTTCTTTTGTGTCAGCATTAATTATAATGCCTACATAAGATATTTTCTTTTGCGGACTGGTATAGTAAAATATTTCTCTTTCAATGAAATGACATAAACAATAAGATATAGAAATCTTTACAAACAAAATATTCTTTTATATTATGTTATCCTATAGATAACCAAATATGTAGTAT
>NW_006436298.1:20856885-20861571 GCF_000325575.1 Pteropus alecto | reverse complement strand
AAATCAATTCTCCCACAAAATAACAGATTAGATATAGTATTAAAAAGTACTCCAAAGGAAAATAAGTCCTTTTCAAAACAACAAATCAAAGCAAGTTTCAGTGTGTTTCTTCTTTTAACAGACTGCTTACTAATCAGCATATATCATTGCCAAACACAGTATTCTACATGGAAAAGAAAGAAGGTTCCACTACTCTTACTATATACTCCACTGGGTAAATCCAAATGTGAAATACTCTTTGAAGTCAGCAAGCAGTCTTTACTTCAAATAATTCTGAAGGGATTTAGAAGCCAGATAGGATTAAAGCTTTAAAAAAAAAAAAAAAAGCAGGGAGGGGTGGAATTAGCTCAACCTTAACTGTAAATAAAAGAAAACTTGGTGAGAAGGGAAGAAGAGAAACAGTGGTAAGGGTGGTTTATTTAGAATTAATAGGGAAAAAGGACCCTAAATACAGACTCACTAATCAGAGTATGCAAGAAAGGACCTGTGAAAAATATCTTTAAAACTAAAACTGAATAACCTCATGAATTTAGGTGCTTTGAAAAAATATTTTTAAATCAAGTATTTGTAATCCCAATCAATCTGACATTTGATCTTTCTGATTCAAGCCAACCTCCCTCTTGCCCTAGTTACTGCAATGGCCTCTTAAATAATCTCCCTGCTTCTACTCTAGCCCTCCTAAGTGATTCTTTTAAAAGGTAGCTAATGTCCTCCTCTGCTCCAAACCCTCCCATGGTGTCCCATCTTGTTCTGAGTAAAAGCCCAACTCCTGACAATGGCCTACAAAGTCCTATATAATTTGGCTCTAACTTCATCTTCTACTCTTCTGCCCCCTTGTGTAATCCATTCCAGCAATGCTGACCTTCTGGCTGTTCCTTTAGTACACTAGGCACAGTTCTTCTCAGGGACCTAGCTGGCACTTGATTGTTCCTTCTGCCTGTCAAGTTCTCCCAGGTACCAGCATGCTCACATACTTACTTTCTTCAGGATTGTGTTAGGTAGGCCTTTCCTTACCTACACTATTACAAATGCAAACTCCTCCAACCCTAAACACTCCAACCTTCTTCTCTACTTACTTTTCCTCCATAATTAATTTATCACCATCTAACATTTTAATATTTATTTTTTTAATCTTTCTTCCATCATAAGAACATAAGTTCCTTAAGAGCAAAGATTTGAGACTGTTTGCTCACTATATATCCCCAGTACTTAAAACAGAGTGTGAAACACAGTAGGTACTTAATTAATCTTTATGGGATGAAGAGATATAATTTCTGTCTATATTTTGTCAGATAAGTACTACCTTCACTGTAAGTATATACATGTCACTGTTCTATGATTCTTTATAGGGGCATGGAAGCTTTTCTTTTGAACTTCTTGGTTTATTGTTGATTAAACCGAGGACTGCCACAGACATGGTCTCTAAGCATCTGGAAAGACTTCCCCAAGACTTTTAGAGAAAAGACACAGTAATTTTCTCTATGTATAGATTGTTTGAAGATCAGCAATGAGGAGAATTTTTTTAGGTTTCACCCTCAATCCAGTTTTGAATTCATTTGCATTTATTTTAAATATTTTCTTAATATACAACTGTATTTTCCAGTTTTGCTTCTAGAAACTAGAATTAGAAAGAAAGGCGGATAAAATGATATAGGGAGAAGCAGAGAGTAAAAAAGGAGGAATGAAAGAAATCTAGCATAGGGAAATCAAGTAAGAACGTAAAAAGAATTTAACATTCTGCTACCGTTTCATTTTTTTGATTTCCAGGTGACTTGATCTGGTTCTTTTCTCCAGGCACTCACTACTTGAATATAAACAGATTTAGGAATGATTAAAAGATCGATGGTTGACTATCAGTTAACTCTACAGTAAAACAAGTATGGCTTCTTAACAATAAAATGTGTTCAGTCTTAGTATTTTTTGAATAATAATAAAAGCACGTGGTAATAAAAATTCAATTTATATAGGGAGGTCTAAGAAGAAAAGGCGAAGTCTCCTGCCTGTTCCCCTGCCACATCTAGTCTTTTTTCAACCACCGTTTAAAAAATCCTTTAGTAATTTTCCAGAAAGAAAAATTAAATGCATCTCCCTGCACAGATAGATGAATGTGTGTGGGGTGGGATGAGAGTAGGAGAGAACACATTTAAAATTTTATTCTAAAGGAATAACATCATACCTTCTACATGACAACTTACTTTTTTATTTTTAAAATACATTTGAGAGATCTTTCCATGTGCCTACATGGAAGCTCCATGAGTAAGGAAACTTTCTCTTTTAAATCACTCTATGTCCAGCGCTTAAAGGCCTCACATACTCTTTTCCACCAACAAAAATCTGTTAGGTAAATGAATGAATAAATCAGAAAATACAGATTAACTTCAGTGTTTTGAACAAAAGCATATTACATTATTTAAGTGCACCAGAAATATCCAGTCTACTACTGAAGATCATTTAAGAATATTTGAAGATTTTCTACTATTACTGTAGTAAACATTCCTGAAAATATTTGTTAAAACTTATCCATATGTATCTGTAAGTGAATCCAAGGCAATTACTTAGTAATGTAATAGTTCAGTCCACTGCATTTTTAACTCTTACAGATATTGCCAAGTAACACTCCTACCCAGTTGGAGGAATTTAAACGCTCATTACAATTTTTATTCTGGAGCAGATCACAAAACCTAAAGGTTAAAGACAGAAACACATATTCCTAAAAACTACATATTCTTTCATCTACAGCCATTTAATGAAAACTGTGTCAGATGAGATCTCAAAAAATTGAAAATCTTTTTGGCTTTGCTGAACACTGGGGACATCCTTTTTCTCAAAGATAAAAGTATTTGTTTGTACTGGTCGGCTTTTTGGAACTTGGCCAAAATTCATGGCTAACTGCTTCCTTTGTGTATTCTAATAAAATATAATTCTATTATTGTCATTTTGTAAAAGTTCCATAACTGCATCTTTGTTACATATAAATAACAATTCAAGAGCATGTAGATATCTTTGAGAAAGTATTTATACAAAGTAAACAGGTGGCAGTCCCCTAGAAGTGCTTGAAATTCTATCGCTCAGGCTCTCACATGGATTCCACTGCACACTGACATTAAAATAAGAAAAGTAACCTGTATGCAGAATGAAGGTTGTATTCACATTAACATTCATTAAGGCTGAGCAGCTGAAGCCCTACACATCAAGTAGGGAATACATCCTTTGTTTACTGATGAGAAAATGTCGCAGTGATAAATGGTTACAGACAGGGGTGTCACAAGGGCAAGAGCACACAGAACAGCTCTCGCAACCTTAAAAAAAAAAAATTGTGTTCCTCTCCTAAAGCTCTTTTTGTAGCATTGTGAAGCATAGTGCCTATCCCTTCGAAAAAAAAAGAAAAAGGAAAAAAAAGAAAGAAAAAGAAAAGAAAAAGGAATAATATTGCAATATAGAATTTCTAACTTTTACTGAGAGATGCTCTGACAATAATTTAAAACAAAGCTTCAAAGGCTTCATTACGTATATTCAGATATCATGAAAAGAAGTGCTATGCACCCTGCACCATGCCTGTTTCTAAAATGTATACTGTCATAAGAGAAAAGTGCAAAGTCCGTAACGTGAACACTGGGAGACATTAGGCACATTATTAAAATGTTTACTTACATAAATTCTAACACATTATTGTACTTTAGTAAATTTGTGAGAAAAACCATGTATGGAGTCATGAGTTTGTTGTTTAACAAACTAATATTTCATAGACCCCAAAAGTAACTACCAATGACTTTCAATCATTTTCAAAGCAAAATGAATTGCAATTTGTAGACAGCTTTGTCTCGAGAATAGAAAGCCTGAGAACCAGGGCTCGAGGGCAAACATTTCCCAGGGCCTGACTCTAGGTGGCTCACTTTCCTCATCTATAAACACAAAGGATGGAACAACTGTCCTCTGCAGCGCAGGGAGTTTTCTCCAGTGTTTTGGCTCTTCTGCATGTCTAGAGGCTTCTGTATGAAGAATAGTAAGACTTGTACAATATTCTAAAACATAGATGTCAACGCCGTACTTTCGGGGTCATTCCCCATCCTACAGAAACCTCCAAATGCAGTACAAAAAGAAATGCACAACAGCCCCAACAAATCCTCAGCGCCTCCCGGACTCAGTGCTTTCTAGATAGTTTTGCTAGTGCTGCGTGGACAAAGGACAAAGGCATAGACAGCAGGTCGCCCTTGGTCGCTGGGTTAGCCTGAGGTCTTGGAACGAGGAACTAACTCTTCTCCTGGAAAAACAAAGCCCCGCCAAAGGGGAGATCTTGACGCGATGACGCACGACAGGTTTGCGGACGTGGCGGCGGCGCAAGGCCCGGAAGGCGCAGACGCTGACCGCCGCGGCAACTCCTGTAGAGGCGGCAGTGGGGGAGGAAGAGGACGGGGCAGCCAGAAACGGAGGCTCTGCCATGAACTTACCCGGAACGGTCGCGCCGGCGGACCTGGCAGCCGCCTCCTCGTTGTGTCCCCCTTGCTAACGGGACAGGTAAAGATGGCGGCGAGAGGTGGGGAGTGGCTCCGTCCGGCACGGCGGGGCTGAGCCCCAGCGGTTCTCTCGCTGGAGGCGACGCGGGGCCTTTGGCCGCAGGTGTGGCGAGGGCAGCTGGAAGAGTCCCCGAGGTAGAGGGACCCCGAGGCTTACCCCAGCAGAGGCCCT
>NW_006436298.1:20793365-20856641 GCF_000325575.1 Pteropus alecto | reverse complement strand
GTGCCCGATTCCCGGAGCAACGCATTTTCTTCCCAAACACTGTATTTCTCCCACAACTTCGTGTTTTGAATATTCGCTGACGGCATCTTGCCCACGTCGTCCAAGTGTGATGATGTGACATAAAAATTGAAGTTTAGTCATCTCAGGGGTTATCAGGGAAAGGAAAAACTAGACGTGTGAGATGTGAGAGGGAGGGAAGGGAAGTTTATACAAACTGAATTGGCTCTGGAGGATATGGTCCCTGTGATAATGTCCCTGTGCTAAACTGCCTTGTACCTATTGCTCCCTATTTAAGGACTGTCAAAGCGAAACCCCCAACAGCGGTTTATTATACAGAACGAAGGTATTTGGGAAACCATTTTCATTTACAGCCTGAGCTGATGAATGCTTAAACACCGTATCCATTGGTAACTACTTTTTGTGAGTGCTTGTGATATAGGTAGCATGCAGGCTTGTTTCCGTTTTCTGAAGCAGGGATTCGTGCTTTTTTTTCTGCCCAAAGAGAATTAAAAGAGGTGAAGATAATGACTTGAATATTGTGTACTTTCTATTTCTATTTTGTATATAGTTGGCTCGCATAATTATCTGCGTGGGCCAAAGTCTAGCTTTTCAATTCTTTTATACACACAACCAATTCTTGATTATTCAGAAACAATACCGGTTTGTGGTATTTTGGTTGCATTTCATTGCAATGGGTAGTGAAGAGATATATGTTAAGTTCAGTCTTCAAATATTACTTAGCAACATATCACAGAAAGAGGTTTATGTAAATATCTTAAAATGGCTTTTGGGCATTGCTCAGTGACTTTCATCTGTACTAAGCAAGTTTGTGTTTCTAGGAACAAATCATAAGGGAGAAAAAGTCTAAAGGCAGCATAACTGGGTCAGTATAACAATATGTAAATTGCTGTATATTAAGTAGGTCTTAATTTTTTAAAATCATGGAAACCTTTTGAGACTATGAAAACAATATTCTCCCCAGAAAAATGTACATATGTATAAAATGTGCCTATGAATCTGTGGGATTCACAGACATTCCCCAGATTAAAGACAGGATAGAAAAGACTTGATTAAATAAGGGGAAATAAAACTATTATGTTTTAGGTGAAGGTGAGATACTCTTTCACCTTTTTTGAAAAATAAAAATTAATCATCCTTAATTTATTACGGTATTAAAACAAGTGTAATCATTTTGTGACTTGTTAGAATTCCTTGAAAGAATAGGTGTGATCATGCCTTCGAAACTGATTTTGAGATGTAAAATGTGGGTAGCTTTCTTTAGTTTGGTGGTTGTCAAGTTAGGAATCCCATTCATAGTATTAAATAATATAGCCCCTTGAGGAAACAGGTGAAATAACCTACTTAATATATAGCTATTAGTTACTTATGTTATCTGACTTAAAACCCTTGAGTTTTTAAAGCATTATAAACTTGCCGTAGATCAAAGTCAGAAAATGATTTTCAAGGGTTGGGTTCAATTGTATGAAATAGTTCCAAAAATTTTATAAGTATGTGCCTACATAGAAAGTATAACCTGTTGTCATTCATCCTCCAAGTTCAGACATTTGGAGTTGGTCTTTTCTGATTTTTTTTTCTCTTTTTCACTTGGTATTTCTCCATAATATTCACAAATGAACTAAGTTCTTCTTTGAGACATCATTTTGCTATGGCTTCCATGACACAACATGGTTTCCTCGTCCTCTAAACACTCCTTTTCCTTCTTTACATGATTATCTTTCACCCAGGTACTAACTATAGCAGTTCTTCAAGGCTGTCTTCAACCCTCTTCTCTTGTGTGCTTTCTCTAGGTGATCTCATCAACACCCACAGCTTTAAATTTCTACCTCGGTGCAAAATGAGTCATGAAATTATATCTCTAACCCAAACCTTTTTGAATATCACCATATATCCCACTGGGCTACTTGATAGTTATTTGGGGTATCTTGAAGGAGTTTATAATCATAGTTGCTGCCCCCTTCCCACAAGCTCTTCTTCTACTGTTCCATACCTTAAAGAATGGCACTACCATTTATTGAGTGTTGCAAATCAGAAATCTTGGCAGGATCCTTATCTTCTTTTCACTCTTCATATCAGAGCCATATTATTAAGTCCTAAGTCCTAAGTATTTTGTCTCCAAAACGTCTCTTATTAACTGTCTTCTTTCACAGTAACTGAAAGTGATCTAGTCTTTCTATGCGAACAATTTATACAAAGCTAAAACTGTGAATGTGGAATTAGTTTGTTCTCGTATTTGTTTTTAATGAGAATAGACCAACTTGAAGGCACGGTGAGAGTCAGTACACAATTAAACAAAAAGTATTCACTGATAAATGTTTTTAACTTAGGTCAGTTCTCAGTCAGTCTTAATAGTGACTTTTCTGAAGTAAAAATGTAGTGGCCTAAAATCTGTTCACAGCCTATTATGGACTGTAAATTGAGTTTGATGAGAACTTTGATAAGTTAAAGTTTAATGAAAAGCTTCTAGAGAAGAAAACTCCCTGGTCAGGAGCAAAGTCATAACCTATGTACTAAATATAAATAGCGATGTCACCATGACCCAGGAAGGTAGAGAGGTAGTACAAAAGATATTTCAACCCCACATGAACTTAAAATGTAGAACAAGCCAAAAAGTTTTGGGTTCATAAAAGTATTGAGTGTGTACCTAAAAAACATTTGATTCCATCAGAACTATAAATTATATATATAGGAAGGATCACAAGTTTTGAAGACAATATCTAATGTTCTTCACATACTATAAAGAGAACTTAATTTTTTGACCTAAAAAATTATAGCAGTTTGCCTTTGTTAAAATGTAATTACAGACGTTTTATGGTATATGGTCTATAAAAATGGATTACCTCTGTCCTATCCTATTGTCTTCACTGTCAAATATGTTCACTACTTAAACAGCTATAAAACATGAACCTAAATTTTTAAATAACTAAAATCATTCTTAAAAAAAAAAAGATAAAGTGTCCTGAATGTAAGATTCTTGTGAATCAATCAAATGGATCAGCTACATTTCAAAGTTTTCTCTGCCTTCTTTCTCCCCAGATTTTGACATTATGGCAGGGAGGCATCAGAATCGTAGTTTTCCTCTTCCAGGAGTTCATTCAAGTGGTCAAGTACATGCATTTGGAAATTGTACAGAGAGTGATGTGTTGGAGGAGGATGTTGAAGTGTATGAGCTTCGATCCAGAGGAAAGGAAAAAATCCGAAGAAGTACATCAAGAGATAGACTTGATGATATTATAGTATTAACAAAAGATATACAGGAAGGAGATACTTTAAATGCCATTGCTCTTCAGTACTGTTGTACGGTAAGTTTTAATTTAATATTGTATGATGCAGTCCAAAATAATCTGTTCATAGCACAAATTGAAATAAATGCTTTGCCTTTTCATTTCGTCCTATGCCCTACCCTTTTTTCTTCTTTCCATAGAAATCTGTATCATGTAGGTGGATGTTAACTTTTTAAATTAAGTGAAAACTTGAATTTCTTGTCATTTCTAGATCCATGATTCTGTTTTTAGTATTGAAAAACACCCAAGTGTGTTACCTTTTTCTCCTTATCCAAATTGTAAGAAAATGTGGAAATACTTAAGGAAGTTTTTCTTGCCCCAGTTTCCTGAGATAACACACTTGTGTTTCTTTCCATACCTTTTTTGTCCGTTTAAGAAATTATCCCATGTTTATATGTACCACTTCTTCTTTATCCAATCATCTATCAAAGGGCACTTCCATGTCTTAGCCACCGTGAATAATGCTGCAATGAGCATCAGGTACATACATTTTTACACATGTTTTCAAATTTTGGGGGTAGATACCCAGAAGAGGGATTGCTGGGACATATGGTAATTCTATTCTTAATCAAAAAAACCCACTTTAAATATAAAGTCACAGTAGATTAAAAATCAAGGGATTAAGAAAGATATACCATGCTAACAGTCATACAATCAACTAATCTTTGACAAAGTATATATATATATAAAATACTTGGGAGATTGGTGATTATTGTGGTTTTTAAATTGGTTTATGCTATGCTTATTACTCTATAAATTGCCTTAGTCTTTTTTCATTTCCTAGTGTATCATAGATATCCCTCATAGCCTTATAGATCTAACTCATTATTTTATGTAGCTATATAATATTCCATAGTATCAATATGCCATAATTATTAAGCCATTCTCCTCATGGATTGTCAGGATTTTCCCTGTGTTTTGCATTTTGCTGTGAATGTCATCACAATTAATCCTTAAATAGAGGTACTTTTATTTCTGTAGGATAGATTCTCAAAAGTGGGACTGACAGATAAAAGGAAAGGTATATTTTTTATTTTAGTTCATATTAAACTGTTTAAAACCCAAGTGTATCATTATGTCCATCTTGCATCCTTAGCATGGAATCTGTTTTCATATAAACACGTTGATGTAAAAACTGTTTAGAACATTGATTTTCAAACTATTTGTTCTTGTACTCAGTAGAATTTTGCAATGTATGTACTGTGTACCTCGGACATTTTAAAGTGAACTTCTTAAATATGTCCTCATGACTTAAAATAGTTACAAAGGATATAGTTTCTAGAATGTTGTCAATACTATTATTTAAAAATAAGACTGTTAGAATACTCTTTAAATGTATGCATGGAATTCTAAATATTACCAGGATTTGCTACCTGAAATCATTCATTTAAATATATATGTGCTCTTTTTTTAATCGCATGAAATTTTATATCACTTTTTCTCCTTGGTTAATATTTTCATCCTCTCCCCCCCAATCTTTCATAATATATTCTTGTACTTGAAAACCTTTTATAATTATATATTATTATCTGCAATAGAAACACAGATTTATAAACATATATAAATATAGTTATGGAAATGTTTTATGACCATGAGGTGCTATATGTTTTTCTGAAGTAATTATTCTTAATTGATCAAAACATAAAAATTTTGATTTAAAAAGTTAATACAATATTTTATTGAAATGTATTTCTTGATATGAGGCCAGAAGAGCTGGGTTTTGGGTTTGTTTTTTGTGTTCGGTTTGTTTTTTACAGTTCATGTATGGCAGTACCATTTATTATTAAATCAGAAAAATACCTGATTTCATTTTTTTATGCAAATAAATGTGAAGGTGTGGTTTGTAGAAAAATAAGACCACTGAGAAATAAATTACAGAATGTGCCTTAAAAGGTTGATTAGGTAAATTGAAAATTGAAAATGAGGGGTGTTGCTAAAAATACCAAGTTGAGATCCAAGAGATGAGTGTGGTCCAGTAGCTTCATTAGAGAAAGACATTAGTTTTCCTTTCATAAATCTGGAAAATTTTCTTAGAAGGAGCTAAGTTTGAAATGCCATATAGACGATTAAAAATAGGTCATATTTACAATGAGATAGGTGAAAAGGAGAAACTATTTCAAGCATATAATAATGATATGGAGATTTCAAGGAAGAAATAAGGTGAATAATAGAGAAGTGTGGTTCAGAAATGAGCATCATAGACTGGGATGAAGCATTTGAGTTAACTGAAGAGAAGTTTGACCCATATAGTAAGAGAACACCGTCATACAATTTTAACAAGAATGCTGCAAAATGGTGGGGGAGCCTGCTGGTGAATTGGAGGGGATTCATTAAAGAGTATATTGGAATAATTCAGAGGAAGATGATTAGGGCTTAAACTATTTGTTAGTAAGAATAGAGAAGAAGGTGATAGAAAATGTATTTAGTAGAAGTCACATAACATATCAGCTGATTCCTTTTGTAGAATGAGAATGATGAAAGGCAATTAGCTTAACATTTGAGGAAAGATGACATTGGCCATAGTGGGAAAATTGATACAACAGAGTTAGAAAGTTAAGATAAGCAATGCTCAAGTAGCAAAAAGAAAAAAAAAAAAAAAGATTAACCTTACCAAAGGACTTTTCATTTAAAAAATAAACAGTATTTAGTGCTGTGTGCCACTTACAGATACTCAGTCATAGGAATGATTGAAAATATGCCAGTTATAAAACAGTAATAAGAAACCAGAAAGCCTAAGGTTAGACTCCTAAATTAACCAAGCAAGTTAACATAACAGCAAAACTATAGGACTATTGAGAACCAAAGTAGATACTAAACCTTGGAAGCTTAGTTCAGAAAGAGTATTGAGCAATTATTAGAATATAACCAAGCAAAAAACATTTAAAGAGAAGAGGGTCAGGTTTGCGGTTTGTCAATGAATTTTTGCCTTAAGAAAAAACAGTCTCAAGGTAGTAAAATGACAGAGCACCCTTCGTCTTTCATGTCTTATCTCCTAGTTATTCTTCAGTCCTCTCTCCCTCCTCCTCCCACACATACACTTCAAGGGAACTGATTTTTCCAACCAAAAACTCTTACCAGTCTTCTTAGGACTTGATCAGTAGTCTGCCATTGACCAGTTTACTCTCTCCTTAAAACTGTTTGTTTGACCTCCTTGATTCTGCAGGTTTCTGATTTTCCCACTGTTAATATTTAATGACAGTTAACATTTCCATAACATTTGCATCACTATACTAAATGTCCTTCATACATTTTAACTCATTAACTTTTACAACCCTATATGGTAAGTGATATTATTACTGTCATTTTACATAGGTGGAGACTGAATTTCAGAGGTTAAACAACTTGTCCCAAATCATACAGCTAGAAAGTGTCATAGCCATACTTCAAATCCAAGTAGTCCATGCTTTTAACCACCATCATATATAGCTTTCTTGGTCACTCTTAATCTTTGTGGACTTCTCTTACTCAGCATACTTTTCAAATGTTGGTGTTCTTCAGACGTCTTTCCTGTGTTACCTTTTACTCCGTCTTTTTCTAGTGACTATACTCTTGTGACTTCAGTTACCATTTTCGCTGGTAATCTTCAAATGTATATTTCTAGACAGGATCATTCTTCTGAATTTCAGACATCTATAACTGCTTGTTGGACATCTTCCACTTGCATATTTCAAGCACCTCAAAGGCAACATGTATAAAATCTGCATTCATTCTTTTTTCTCCCTGCAAGTGTTCTATGTCTCAGTAAATAGCATCATCCATTGAGTTGACCAAACCAGAAATCTAAGTTTATCCTAGACTCACTTTACCTCTCTGACATCAATCAAGTGATAAATGTTCAAGGTTTAGTTTAGAGCATAGATGGAAATGAAGAATGAGATAAATAGCTTAAAGGTAGTAGGAGAGCTTGGCATGGTAATTGCTAATCTGAGAAACACTCCCCTATGTCTTCTCACAATGGCAAGTGAATAGAATATACAGGTAGGTGGAAGACTACATAATACATAGGGAAAGCTTATAAAAATGACTGCTCTCGGGGATAGTTGAATACTGCATTTACACTGAGAAATTTGGGAAAATTTGAGAAGTTAAAAGTTGTATTTTATCAATTCTATGGTATATTTTTTCACATTTTAACATTTTTGACATTGGAATGGGGGCATCTTCAGTATTAGGTGGGTTTTTTACTTAATGATAAAGTAATGGCGCATCTTGGTTTGATAGCATCTTAATCTTGATAAAATATGGTAGTTTTAGTTGGGTAAGTTGACATTTACCTATATTCTTAATTGCACATTGGAAGAACATAAGTATCTGTAATCTTCACAAATTGTTCACAAGCTGCAGAAGTGTGATATTTGTGCATGATATAGAAAGAGAAATAGGTTCCTAGAATCTACATAAATAGCTAGCACTAGTGTTATTAACTTTGGGTGAAAGTAAAAAGTCAATTGGTGATTTCCTAAGACTGGGGTAGATCAAAAGTGGTATAGAACTGTTATGCACAAATAAAATCTCTTTGGATGTGATAACTTAATACTACTAATAATTAATCTCAGCATTTTTTTCCCTCCCAAAATAAGTGGGGTGAATGAGTATTACTACATCTATTTTGAATTGGAATTCAGTTGAATGTTTTTTTTTTTTTTTTTTTTTTTTAACAGGTAGCAGATATCAAGAGAGTTAACAATCTCATCAGCGATCAAGACTTTTTTGCCCTTAGGTCTATCAAAATTCCAGTAAAAAAGTTTAGTTCATTGACTGAAACACTTTATCCTCCAAAAGGAAGACAGGCTTCACGTCCTTTATCTGTTCAATTCGTTCCAGAACAACAGGAAATTTTGTCACCTAATGATTCTCTTTCTTCCAGTGAGTCAGCTGGTAGCTTTTTAAAAGAAGTGGACCGAGACATAGAACAATTAGTAAAATGTACAGACACCAAAAGAGAGAACCTTAACGAGGTGGTGTCTGCCTTAACAGCACAACAAATACGTTTTGAACCTGATAACAAAAACATTCAACGTAAGGATCCTTATTATGGAGCAGACTGGGGAATAGGGTGGTGGACAGCTGTAGTGATAATGTTGATAGTAGGTATAATAACGCCAGTATTTTATTTGCTGTATTATGAAATTTTAGCTAAAGTGGATGTTAGTCACCATTCAACAGTGGATTCTTCACATTTGCATTCAGGAGTCACACCCACATCACAGCAGAGAGAAGTGGAAAATGGAATTGCTCCAACTCAAAGAATACCTTTTGACCAACAAGGTGAACATAAACTATATAGTCATGATTCTCAGTCACCTGCTGCTCAACACAAAACATAGCATTAGCTCATAGTTACAATGTTAGTGATCACATATACATCTGGAATGTGGTGAATCAATTATATTCAGTAACCACTTCAAAGGCAAGATTTAGGGAGATTGAAGATGCTTTTGTTTTTCACCTTTTTTGAGCCATTTACAAATGGATTGAGAATAAAATCCCTGCAGTTGCTACTTGATATTGAGAGCAGTAAATCCATATATCTGTTGTATAAGTGCTTAAAGCAGAAATGAATTTAAATATGTCTAGAAAGTTCTTAACTTAGAAAACCTGTCTTTTTTCTTAAGACTGGTTATGTTTAAATTTTACTTTTTAATTATTTTTTTGGTTTAAGGTTATTGATGTTACAAAGCAGAATAATGATAGCATCAGATATCTGCAACTGAATAAAATTTACTGTGAACCATCAAAATATTTAGTTGCAAAAAAGTGATTCTAAAATTATGAGCACGCATACTTAATACTCCATTTTGAAAGTTTTTGAAAACAAGTTTAGCACGTCTGCCATGAAAACAAGTAGAAACAAGTGGGAAAATAATGTGTAATGTCTATAATAGAGGCTAAGATATATATTAAATGTTATTTTTAAGCCCCTAAAATAATGTGTTATGGTTGGGAAGTTGCTATTTGGTCACTAGAACACTGGATTAGGTCAAGACCTAAAAGTAATCTTTGTCTCTTAAAGAATGCTGCCTTTGCTTCTGTTTTTTAAGTGATTCTATTTGCCTCTGATATTTGAAAGCACTTTTGTAATTCTTTTATGAAAAGTGTTATATGTGTACAGATTAGCAATATTTAGAAAACACATACTGTGATAAATTTTTGCTGTCACACATGGTAACATGCCTTAATTACATTTAATGCCTTATAATACATGTGATACAGTTTTTAGAATTAAAATTAGGCGTTATTTCAGATGGTCCAATCAGATTTATAACATAGGCTGTATAAATTCGTCTCCACCTTCATTTCACTATCAAGCACAAGTTAATGGAGTCAAAACAAATTTTCATTGTCTGCCTCTGACATATGTTGCATAAAATGGTTCATAAGGTAAAAGCAGGAGTAGAGACCTTTTGCATTAGCAAGAACAAAATGTTTATTGAACCCTTCACTTGTTTTTCAAAGAGAAAATCTCCAACTTAAACTTTTTTTTCCTGAACTATAGCATAAAATTGGGGAACAGAGGCCAAAAGTGTATAAATTTGTTGAAAGGGCTTGATAGTGCCACTTTTTAAGATCTATGGATCTGCTAGATAAGCATTTTGCATACCGATTCCATCATTTAATTTTTAAAAGCATATGTTTTTTAAAATGTAATCAAAAATTAATTAGAAGCAAGATTTGGTGGAGTCTGGATTGCCTGTTTTATGTATAAGAAAGTATGTACCTTAACACCTATAATACCACCTCATTTTCTGGGCATTATTTCCTAATTTTAATGTTTCAACTTTTTGACCAGTCATTTGATATTTCAAACTCCAATCTTGATACAAAGTAGGGTGAATAAATGTAAATGAGATTTTATGTACCTTCAGTAGCTAAGTTTCATAAAAAAGATAGGACGAAGTCAAACATTAATGCTTTTGCATATATTTGAGGACCTTAAACAATTACCAAAAAGTGTTAACATGGAAGTTGGATCAAATTGATTTTGGGGGTAACTTATTTTAAAATTTTAAAAATTGTTGTGCCTTGGACATCTTGAAGTGATGAGTATGATCTTTCTAATTTATGCTCAGTGTTAACTTGGTCAGTTTACGTTGTATTTATTAAGCCTGCTGAAAAATCAAGTTTTAGGGAAGAAAATACAGACTTTTAGGATAGAATGGGTTAGATGTCTTTTGAAGAACTTTGTTTACATTAAATTGATGAAAAATACAGTCAGTGATTCCTTTTTGCTAGTGGTACTTTGATTTCCAGGGTAATTTATTTTTCAAGTAATGAGATGTACTATGTACTTGATGATTAAAAAACATTTGTCTTGCAAAATATCCTGTTCCTTGAAGGAAATATAACATCCTTTTGACACAATCAGGCAGTTTCCTTTTTCTGTATATTTGAATTACATATTTTTAATTGAATATAATTTGAATTATATATAATTCTGTCATCTACAGAATTATAGATTGTAATCATGTCGTTTTTTAAAGAAAAAAAATCCTAAGCATTTAATGCAGAATTTTAGCCTTTAAAAAGTACTAATATACATAAAAATTTATAGCAAATACAGATTACTTTGTCAAACTTAATAAGAAAAGTTATTGTTTGACACTTGTGTTGAAACCCTTACCTGAATTTCCACTGAGGCTTCACATTAGAAGATATGTATCTGTAAATGTAAAAGTAACTGAACTATACGTGAATCATTGCATTTGGTTCACTTTAAAAATTGGTATTGCAAGTGAAGAAAAAACTATTTTTAGGGCAGATTTTTTTTAAGTCCAGTACAAATGGTTAAGGTTGTTTTGAACTAATGGATGCCATTTAAGATATGATTATAGAGTCTGCTGGCCACGTTAAGAATTAGACTAATGTTAAATAACTTCTCTAGAAGACTTTTTGTTTTTTAAAGCTTTTTCTGGACTCTGCTATTCAATGGCCTGAAGAGTTCTTTAAACGAACCACTAAGTAATTAGTTCTTTGAAAAGGTATCTACTTCTAAAATTACCTACTTGGGAATATGAAGGATACAGTTAAGAGTTTTAGAAATGTGAAGCAAGGATACAAAGTTATAAGGTAAAGGAGTTTTTAGAAGTATTTACTTAAATGGTGCATTATGATGGGAGTCATTCTTATTTTGAATTACAACAATGTTGCTCAGGAAGTTAGTATTTTTCTTCCATGTATGTGCATATTGCACTATTAGATCATAGAAATATCTGAATGCATTATTTCTTTTTATATATGCAAATACTATCAATCTTGTATAATGTATTTTATACAAATGCGAAGTGGAATTGTAGAACATTATGTTAGCATGTACATCTGTAAGACTGGTTTTTAAAACTTGCTCCATATTTTTCATATTTTAAAAGATCTTCAAAATGTAATAAAGTTTCTATTTTATTATTCAATCTAAAATGGAAGCTGGTGAATTTAATTGAATAAAGCAAACCTTCTTTCAAACTGTTTGATATATACTGTGTGAGATAGATCAAATTGCCAAAGGTTTACCAATTCAAATTTCCCCTTTATACTGAAACAAAAAATCTACTGGATTATTTATAGGATATAAGTGAAATGAAATTGAAAAGAAAAATTTCAGGTGGAGGTTCTTTAGGGGATCCTGGATCTTAGGGAAGAAGACCATAAAGGCAAGGTCTCTGGCTTATTAGTGAAATGTGGAATCAGTCATATAAAATATGCTCTATGGTTAATTTGATTATGAAACCTTTCTACAAGAATGTTAATTTTTAAAAATTGCAGTAGTAAAACAATGAGAGTTCTTTGGAGCTATTATTTAATGGAAGAATTTATGGTGTAATCCTTTTTCCATTTTAAAAATCTTGATCTTAAAATTATATTTAATTACATTTTTAAAAAATAAGATGAACGTTTTTAATTCCATATTAAGGCAAACCCAGTGACACTGCACATTAAGGTAGTGGGGAAGGACAAGTTAACATCTTCTGAATATTCATTCGTTAGCATTCTCTCAGATCCAGTGTCAGTCCAATGATCACATTCATATTACACTGTCTGACAAATCTCTTAGTCCATTATCACAACATTAATCACCCAGAGTTTTCTTTGTTGTTGCTAGTGATGGTTTGTTCAATAATACTTGATAAGAATATTTGATATTGGCATGCCTGCTTAATATAGTTATTTTACCAGGTAGAATCTATTAACAAATTAGTTTTTTCTATCAAATATGTTTAGGTTCAAAATAAAACAGGACACAGTTTTGTAAGAATTTAATATGTAAATACAAAAAAGCATTATAGCAACAAAAATTTGGCTTGTTTTATAGCAATTTTAAAACTTCACCAACAAATACTTTTTTTATGTATGAGTTATCTGCATTAAAGTTTTCCATTCGAGTAACTTCACTGAGATTTTAAGCCACAAAAATAAGATTCATGCTGGCAAAGCAACATGCAGATACTACTGCCTGTTCTTACCGTTAGTCTACTATAAACCTGTAAAGATATTTTCCAAAGGGGAAAGACAAAGCATTTAAGAGAGATGGCTAGGGTTTCCAGGGCAAATACCTGCCCAAGGGGTTTCTGCAGGACAAAATCGTAGAGATAGATTGAGGGGAAAAAAATACCTGTATTTTGGTGTTTTTGCCCTATTCAAGTGTTTATCTGCAAATTTACAATAAAACAAGTAAACTACAGAGATAAAACATGTTATTTAGCTAAGGTACTATGGAGGTGAGAGAATAAAACACCTGTTAATAATCCTAAATAACTTTATTTGCCCATTACAAACAACTTTAAGTGAGGTTTCTATTCTAAGTACAGTAGATTGCTGCTTTAAAGTAGACATTCATGTTTTCCATTTAGTATCTTTAAAAATTTTACAAGTTCCTTTAAACAAGAAATAATTCACATACCATCAACATAGCACTGAACGTCTGATGGTCCTCACACCTATCTTGAATTATCTGAGAAAGTATTACAATTGAAACTGATCTTTTTCCTGAGAAAGCCACGTTACAAAATGGCACAAGAGAATATAAACGTTCCCCAATTTTCCCTACCCGAATACAAAATGGGAAAACCAGGTTACAATGTTTTGTGAGGAAAACATGTTTGTTTCTCAAAACTGTTTTCAAACATTTTATAAGCTACAGTTTTTTAGAGGGCAAGACCAAATTTAAGAGGTGATCATTTCTATATGTTAAGAGAATGATTACAGTAAATTTCAGTCAATGTTGAAGCAATTTATATAGGAAATTGTTTACAAGTGAAGAAACCAAGATACAAAAAACTTAAGCTCAAATTCAAGATTTAACAGTCAAAGGAGAAATAGAACCTAAGGTTCTGATTCTCAGAGGGTAAGGGTACTATCTTTCCAAAGGGAAAAATAAGTTTCTTTTGGCGGATAATATTAAACTTTTTTGAAATATGTACTATGAATTCCTGTCAAAATCTTTGGCATTTTAAGTCTTTAGAGGCTAAGGTTTTTAGGCATTCCTCAAATATAAAAAGGGAAGCTAGTTTTTAATTAAAATAAAAGTCAATTTCAAAATGACCTGAGTTGTATTCTGCACTGTCATATAAATTAACTGGATAGCAATGAGTCTTTTGAAATAACAACAGACCATTACACCTCACAGATTTCACACATGCATTCTGCAGTGAGATTTATATGCCTAGAACTTTACCTATTGTAAAGTACAAATTTAAATAAGTTGTCTTAGTCTAATATTTTATAAGCCCAACTATTCAAAGATACCAAACTTATTACAGTGGATGATGATTGATTCAAATATGGTAGGAAGTCAACCCCAAATTCAAGTATTTTTACTAATCATTTCAGGTAATGGCTGAGATATGAGCTATGAAATTTACATGGCTCCATTTGGCATTTGTCCCTGTGTGCAAGCTTTCGATCACAAATCTAACCTCATATGCACTTGTAAGAGCTCAAATAGGTTTATGTAGTCATAATGTAGTAGCACAAAACATGCCATGTAAAAGCAAAAAGCAAATTCAAGTTTTTCTTCTTAAAGTGCTCCATGTGCAATATTAAATCAACTCAACAGAAATCCACTAGGATGACTACTAATATTTTACAAAAGATCAGCAGTTAATAATTTGTTCAAGGACGAATACATAGATTAAAAGATGCAAAAACTCTTTAGGCACATTCTAATCCAAATAATACTAAAAAAAAATTGAATACTTAAGAGGGATAACAGGTGTTGAGAAGGAATGTCAGAATGTCAGACTAACTGGTAAGGTAACTGATATGTAAACTCAAAGTGGTAAATATTTGTCCAACAAAACGTGAACAAAAATACTCATTCCTTATCAGAAATAAGTCTGTCCAAATGTTCAGAAGCTGTATCATAAAAATATTTTTTGAGAAATTTCAGAGCTAATAGGTTGCTTCATCCATGTTGTCATCACTGTCTGCGCCAAAATCATCTCCATCTTCAAAGTATGAATTAATGTAGTCATTTTCCTAAATGAAATTATATATTCTTCAGTAAACATTAAAATGAATGAGCAGTTAACATTGTTAAGGACCAATATAGGCTGTCCTTTTAAGTTTGTAAATACTAAATATAGGTAATAAAATACCAGGCTTAAAAGAAGTCTCTGCTATGTCATCCACTTACAAAACACATTAGCTTTCACTCACATCTACCTGTGCTGCTTTCTTCCTACTATTCTCAGGCACCAAGTAGCTAAGAGAACACGAAGGGATGCCTACATACCTTAGTAGGATGATACATCTAACTCATCACACCTTAGTGGGATGATTTAGCTAAACCACGAAACACTTATTTTAAACAATGAACAGACACTCGTGAGACAAAGCCAATTTATATTAACATTAGACTACACCAGATCTGAGGGGTTTGATCACAGTACACAACGAGCATAAATAGAGGAATGTTTAATTCCTATAAAAAAAAATGTCTCAATACCAAATCAAACCTAGAGGATGTCATATTACATTGCATTCAGGGGCCCTTCAGGTTAAGAGAGATTAAGCCATCAGGAATATTCTAATTCTAAGGTTAAGTAAGGTTATTATCCATGTAAATGACTCAAGATATCTATGCTATCAAAAATTCAAATATTCATTTTAGATATTAAAAGAAATTTAAGAGTGTTATTAATCAACTGCAGTGTATGGGCTGTCTTTGGATTCTGACTAGAACAAATTTTTTGAGACAACTAAAAAAATTGGAACATTGACTTAATATTTGATAATATTAAGGAATTATATTTCATTGCGTTAACTGTAATAATGATATTGCAATGTTATTAAAGAGCACTTATTTTTGAGTGCCTACTCAAATATTTATGGATGAAATGACACAATACCTAGGGTTTGCTTTATAATAATCCAAGGCGGATGGGGTTGGAAATGGGAGGACAGAAGTGGATTGGGTGGATGGATGAGTGATTGAAAGATCAACTATGAATTAATTGATCATTGTTAAAGGTGGGTGATAAGTCCGTGAATGTTAATAGTCTCTAGATTTTTGTTCATGATTGAAATCAGACATAATACAAAATTAATCTTTATATCTCTACTGTCTACAGCAAGAAATATGATAGATAAGAAATAGAGACTATTTCCAAAAGAAAGTCTCTTGAATGTCAATTTATTTAATGCACGGTGGGATTATATACATAATTTATATAAATAATGCAAGAAAGGTAACTAATATTATTCAGATGAATATTTCATTACTTTGTCTTCCCTAAACACTATGTTTCTGTATAATGCAAGAAAGGTAACTAATATTATTCAGATGAATATTTCATTACTTTGTCTTCCCTAAACACTATGTTTCTGTATATGGCTAAGACCTTTACCATTTCCAGGAAGTTGGCCTGGCTCCACTGGTGCCAAGAAATCCAACAATTCTGGAAACCGGCTGAAGCCTGAGGCCGATGTATGGGGGAGGAATGGCATGGTTGATAGTTCAATTGAGGCTGCCTTGGAAATGACATCTTGACAAGGACACTTGTGTGGAAGTATAAGCTAGCCACTTTGTACATAAAAGTGGAAACGAGTAAGGAAGGGATGCTCTACTATTCCAAACTGAGGATATGCCACTTATCTTTTAGACATGCGTACCTCCAAGTATGTCCAGTGATTCACATTAGATAATTTTATGTTAGTAACCTTGATACAGGTAAAAGTGAGAACTTGCTGAAACTGATGACTTAAATGGTTCTTGGGTTTCATTTGAGCCCTTGCTTTTATCTTTAATTACAATATTCAGAAGATTGAAACACAAAGAAAAAAGTCTATATTTCCTCAGTTTTATGTAGATGTTACATAGATAATTTGCTCCATTTTATTCTTCAATACAAAATGCTTATCAAATCCTTAATACATTGGATAAATTAATTAGCATGAATCTTTCATTAATTTCTAAAAAGAACGACAAAAAAAATAACTTTAAATCTAGAAAGGCTTTAACCAAGATCCTGTTTCCATCCCTCACCCAGCCTCACACTCAGAACATATGTCATTTCTCTATTAAAGTGGAAAGTTGTTTGTTTCCTGATGTTTGCTGTTCTTGTAAGGAGAGATCTTAATTTCAACACAGCTCAAATCAAGCAGACTATAAACAGCATTCCAAAAGCCAGTCTTGTCTAGAAAACTGGCTCATACCCCCTTGAAGCTAATAGCACTCCACCATCCCCAAGACCAATTGTGACACCCAAAAATGGCTGCAGACATTACCAAATATCCTTTAGAGGACAAAATTACCACCAATTGAGAACCACTGGTTTATAGCAACAAGCTTTCAAACGTGATCCAACCTTAGATCCTTCTAATCCAAGCAATTGATCTTTGTAAAATACAGATATGATCATACTATTCTGCTGCTTGAAATCCTTCAGTGACTCCCCATATTTCTCAGCCCGGCATTCAAGACCCTTCATTCATCTCTTCAGCTTCATTTCTCCACATACTCCCAACTTATACTCTCTAGTCCAGCCATATTGACTTACCTGGCCAAATATACTATTAGGCCACACTCTCATCACTTGCAAGACTTCTCCATGTTTTTTCCTCTATCTGCAAGTCTCCACTCCATTTTTCATCTTGATCTTATTTGACTAACTCTTCAGATCTTATAAAATGTCTTCTTTGAGACATTTCCTTTGACATCCCTAAAATGGAGTTTGGTGCCCCTCTTACATGCTCCTATAGCATCTTGTACTATTACATCATAGAACTATTCACTGTATTATACCTGTCTCCATTCTCATCTGTCTCCCACTAGATCAAAGTCCTTGAGGGGAGCTATATCTAGATATTCTCCTTGCCTAGTATAATTCCAAGTATATACTCAGTGTACAATCACTAAAGGGTGAATGAAAAAGAATTTATTATTAGTCATAAGTATTATAGGGTAACTAAAACTTTGGATATGGATTCAATCAATCAGGGAGATTGCAGAGACAAAAAGAAGTCCAAGGGAAGAATTCTGAAGGATACTGACATTTAAAGATTAGAAGGAAGAACTCAAAAGAGACCATTAAAGGTACCAGTGGTGGGGGAAAAACAAGAAGTGTGTCAAAAAACAAGAGAAGCAACCATGTTTATCTATGTATTGGCACCCAGTACAATGCCTGTAATATAGCAGATGCCTATAATTACCTTAAATTGTTAATTTAAATAAAAGAAATATTTTGCGAGCAGTGTTAAATTGCAGAAAAGCCAAGTGAAACAAACACTAAAATTTACTAGTGAACTTGGCAATAATTTCAATAACATAGTTGGAAATCAGACTAAAAAGAGCTAAAGGAAAAAAAGAGCTAAAGGAGGGGAGGGGAGAAGTGAGCAACTGATGACAGCTAATGAGGTCTTCAAGAGATAGTACAAGAGTTGGAGAAGGAATGTAGGGAACATATTTTACAATGGGAGATGAACATGTTTTAATTCATGAATGGAAGAGATAAGTAGAAAAAGAGGCTGAAAATATGGAAAGGGAAATAATATGAGGATTATAGTCCCCAAAGAGGAAAGGACAAGTAGTCCCAAATAGGATGAAGGACATTTCTTCCACTGATAAAAAATGAGGAGGAGGAGGGAAGACATTTAGTCTGCAAGCAGAGGACATAAAATTAAGGGAGTTTTCTCTTCGGGGCTTTATTTTCTGGAAGAAGGTGCTATTATCTGCTAAAAATGAAAAAAGGTACTCAAGGAGAGGGTTCAAAAAGAAAGAAGATCTAAAATACTTTCTATGGAGAGCTGAGTTGACAAGAGAAACAGAAAATGTGTTAGCCAGCAAAATGGGGCTAGTGTTTTTTTAGTGGCATCAGTTTTTGTGATTCTTCAGAAAAAGTCAAAAGGCAAGTCTGGAGAAGAAAAGGAGACAATGGAATTGTTCAAAGGTTGATTTGGTCTAGAGTATACGCTGGGAAACTGAGAGACAAGAGCAATGGCAAGAAAGAAGTTGAAGGGTAAGCAAGGGTCCAGGCTCCTTCGGGAAAGAAATTAAGAGAGGAACTAATAGAGTGGAAATAAAGGATCAGAGGGTCTGTCAGTCTCAATCATATCAAAGTGCAGGAATAAAAAGAGTAAATGATTTGGAAAGAAAGTTGGAGACAAATGTGATGTTTAGTTTAAAAATGTTTAGAATTAAAATTTATTTGTAAGAATAAACAAAGAATAATTAGGAAAATCCTAAAAAGGAAGGGTAACGTGCTAAAAATATTAACAAATAATCAGAAGCTTCTGTTCATTGGAACAGCTTAGTGATGGTTCAGATACAGATCAATGGAACAAAGTCCAGAAATGCATCTAAGTAGATGCAGGAATCTAATAGTTGATAGAGGAGAATTTCAAATCTATGCAGAAAGCAAATTATTTAATAAATGAGGTTAGCAGCTGGCTAGCATCTTGGAAACAGATAAAAATTCCTTTATAGCAATATGAATTTCAAAAGAATCTAAATTTAATGCAAAATAATTAAAGCATATAACGAAGATTTCATAGTTGGAATGGTTTCTGGTAAAGAAAGATTCAGAGTGTGTTGTGAGAAGCTGAAATGGAGTGAAGACAAAGGGCACGGGAATGGAGAAGAAAATCTGTGTCAGGCTACTGCATGAGGTGTTTACAAAGTCCCAAAGAGGATGTGACCAACAGTTGCCCTACTCAAAAATATCTTGACTGACTCCAGCTTACTTTGAAATACACCATGTTTCTAAAAGCTGGAAATCTAAAACACTGAGTTTTGACCCACTCAGATGCCTGAGGTTGGATTATAAATGTTCTGTTAGTGTCACATGCCCTTTAGGCTTGGAAACGCGATGTGCTGCAGGAATTCCCCCTCAGACATACAGGACTAAGCCCTTTACTGCGACTTAAAATTTTATGTCCATAAACCTTAATTAATTTGATCAATTTCCTTAACTTATGGACTTCCACTAACAACGTTGCCTATCAGGTCAAATTTACTTCCTATAGTCAATTTGGCATCATTATAATTTCAGTGCTATAATAATTCTCTTGATACAAAAGAATTGACATCAGTAATAATAATATGCCCTGTTCCCATTAAATTGCTTTTTGTTTGTTTATTCATTTTAATCTATACCATATATCTGATTCCTTATTAGATAACTTTTAAGCTTGGTAACTTTGATACCCTTCCAAAATAGACCATTACCTCTTCTTGCTCTTCTTCATCATATTCCTCTTGTTCTGCAGCTTCATCTTCATCATCATCATCACCTTCTTTACTTTTCTCTTTGCTTCCTTCTTTCTCATCATTTTCCTCATCTGATTTCTCACCATCACCTTTCTTTTCCAATTCCTGGTATAAATAAGCTTCATTAACTTATATGGAAACCACTAGCCTTTGACCTCTCTGCTCAACCTATTACCTTATTCTAATCCTCCCTTACCAACACCTCCAGACCATCACATGGAAAATTGTGATGTTATCTCAAGAAAATTGTGAGTTAACTCAAGAAAGGAGGAAATCACTGTCCTACTATGACACCAGTATTTTCTTTGATTTTGTTACTTCATAATTTGGTCTCAGGTAATTCTAGAATATCAGCTCAAAAGCACAGTACATTAATTTTATGATTTCTATCCTATCTCCCTCTAAATTATTGAACTGACTCAGTTTATGGTGAAGAACTTTTAGAATGTTATTTTGTTTTCCTTCTAACATAAAGGAGAAAAGAGGATGCAATGGTACTACTTCAAAATGTCTATGTTTTAGTTTATAAGTGGAATTACTTTAAAAAATATCAATTCATATTGGGCTGGATTATCCTATTTGCAGATCATCCATGTCCTTATTTCTCCCTCTTTATTTACTTCCCATTTCCAGGAATTTTGCTTGTTAATATATCTGGCAGGTTGAGAAAAAAAATAAGATTAAAACTCAAATTACAGTCAACATTAGCACTTATTAACAACTCTATGAGAGGAAGCAAAGGAGGTGCAGAATTAGAAAAGCTTTGACTGCCTAATTCTACTGATCCACCCTGTTAAAATCACTATG
Source organism: Pteropus alecto (assembly GCF_000325575.1). Classification (NCBI taxonomy): domain Eukaryota; kingdom Metazoa; phylum Chordata; class Mammalia; order Chiroptera; family Pteropodidae; genus Pteropus; species Pteropus alecto. The sequence goes on along the minus strand of NW_006436298.1, from coordinate 20,835,833 downwards.
CTATGGTACACAAATTTAACTTTAATACACCTTTATATTCCTATTACAACTACCAATAATCTTTTCCATTTGATAAAAAGTGATCTGTTTTCATTTGTCACCATTCATTTACTAAATTGTTCTATGCTTAATTTGTACAAGTGATAGAATTTCACAAGTTTTCTAAGAGGTGGGTACAGAAATAATTTCATACATTAATATTCGTAATTAAGGCATGTGATCTTGTTAGCTAAGATGTGACTATCTTTAAATAGTAATCAAAACACTAATTCATAAATTTGCATATACTCCATCCTATTATATTTGCTTAAAACACGCTTTATATTTGGAGTGACTAGAATTTAGCTCTTTTTCTATGCTTAATTTGTACAAGTGATAGAATTTCACAAGTTTTCTAGGAGGTGGGTACAGAAATAATTTCATATATTAATATTCGTAATTAAGGCATGTGATCTTGTTAGCTAAGATGTGACTATCTTTAAATAGTAATCAAAACATTAATTCATAAATTTGCATATACTCCATTCTATTATATTTGCTTAAAACATGCTTTATATTTGGAGTGACTAGAATTTAGCTCTTCCTTTACTGGTTCTTAAATATGTATTTTTAAAAATTCCTTTAATTACAAATTTGAATTTAAGGAAATCAAGAGCAATAGAAAGACTACATCAGATAAACTCAGTTTTTAATGAAAATTAAAACTCCACCTTTCTTGTCACCTCATCCTACTCAGGCAGAACAAATAAAAACAAGATAATTATGTTCATACTGACCCTGAGTTACCTTTTTTGTTTTCTATTTTAATCAAACCATGTTTGGGCAGTTAAAAGGGAATTATAGTTCTATATTTACTTAATTCTGTGCAAGGTATACACTGTATCTAAAAATTCATGCCATTAGCTATTATTTCTCAATTAACAATAGAGTTATTTAAACAAGTTATGTAAACATATTTTTTAAATATAAAATCCATTCCATGGTACATAGGGACTAGGAGTCTTCATTTCCATTACTGCCACCTCAAATAAATAACCTCAACTTTATTTCTACCACATATACCTAAAACTCATAAAGTACTAAATAGGTTAACAAATAGCAGATTTATACGATTTAAAAAAAATGATCTCAGAGCCACACACATTGTCTCATTACTTCATTCCCTTTGTGTTAAGCTACTCGTTCTGGTTCATCTCTTTAGTAGTCCCCATTTTCTCTTCTGTGAGATTTAATTATTTACTCCTACTACTTTACATTTATATTTAATTTAAAAATAATGTAAATAATATAATGAGAAAACACTTTAAAACAGTTAATTTATGGACAGGAAACAGTTCTTTTAGTTTAAATTCTTTTTGGCCAACCCATTACAGAGAGAGTCTTCTGTATGTCATGCAGAAATAGGAAGCTCAAATATTAGTATACTGCTGTCTGGTTATTCACACATTAATCATGAAGTTTGACTGTATGTCGCTCCCTCTCCATCCACATTAGTTTTATTACAATAAAACTTACAAGTGCTTTTGCTGAAGAAATGAACAGTAACAGTCATCTGGAAGCTAATTTTGCTCTATTAAAACTGCTAACTCATTGATTTCTAAATTTAATACTCCAGTTTTAAGAATATTTATACTGAAAAATGTGTTTAAATGTAGGAAATAAGGAAACACAATTTGTCCTGATGAGAAACTACAATTACAGGTCCAGATCAATCTTCCTTATAGCACATGTTATCTTAGCAACTTCATTCCAGGAAGCTTTAAGAAGAGTCAGAATCTGTGTTTAATCAATACAAATTGGCTAGGTCTGCAAGCCTATCCATCATTCCACCACAGTTAACCTTGACAGTTAACACTATATTTCAACCATCTAATTGGCTTTATTTTCAGCTCAAGTATTGGTAAAAGAATAAAATAGCAAAAATATGAGTTTCTCTTACCAGGTAACTGTCAACTTTGCCAAGCAATTAAGAGTTTTAAAGCCTTAACTTCTCATCTGTGAGTAAAGAATAATTTATACCCATCTCTTTGTTGTAATAAAGTCTTAAGGACAGAATGAATATAAATAGTTCATCAAAGAACCTGGTAAATAGTAAGTCCTCAATAAGTGTTAGCTGCTATCAATATCATCATCATCAATACATTGACAGTGGGAATAAATTGGTATACCCTCCACAGAGAGTGATATGTTAATATTTATATGTAAGACAATACATGTAACAACTGTCCCCATAAATCCACTTATAGAAATCTAACTTACACATATGAAAATTACATACTTAACATGAAGTCACTGTAGCATTGCTTATAATAGTGAAACACTAGACAAGATATAATGTCCATCAGTAGGAGATTGATTAAATAAATTATAGTTCATTGTTATGGTGCAGCCAAAAACAAAAAAAAACGAAAAAAAACAAAGTAAATTTAACAGACATGGAACCATCTCCAAGATACTTTTAATAAAATGAAAATGCGAAAGAGTATATATGACCTTTCATCATTTAAAAAAAAAGAAAAACTGTATCTGCTATACATAAAATATTTCTGGAAGGATATATAAAAAACTGGTAATTCTGGTTGTCTACAGGATGGGAATTGGGATAGTAGGGACCAGGATTGGATGGCAAATTTTCAATTAATTAACCTTTCAAATTTTATATCTTTCTGTTTTTGAAACATTAAAAATAAGAAGATACAAAAATGTTTCCTAAGATATAGTTTGCCCTCAACAGAATCTTCTATACTTAAGATGAGACAGAAAAAAACATATTAAAAAAAGTACATATACAATAAGAGAAAAACTGAGAGGTTTTTAAAAGAAATACATTTTAAGTATATAACTCTTTTATGTTTCTTTCCCATGCATAATTCAAATGCAAGGGGAAACAGAGACAGTGGTAAAAGAAGCAGGTGATAAAAGGTGAGGTAAGTTAACAGGTGAGGGGTAGAAAAAGGGCAGGGGTAGAAAAAGAGCCCCCATATCTCCCAGCCAACAATGTTCAAACCTTTCCAGCTACCTGTGTGCTGGGCTTGGTTCTGCCAAATCCATGTTATTAAAAAGTGAAAGAAGGTGGAAAGGTTGAAGAAGGCAAAAGGAGGTATGACATATTTTCAGTTCATTCTTACAGTAAGAAGAAAAAAAACTTACCTCGATTTTTTTCAATACATCTTCAGTATTACTGAGTGAAGTATCTTTGCCAGTATCTTTTGTCTTTTTGGAGCTTGGGCCTGCTGAAGTAAAACCACTGATAACACATTTTTCTGTAACAGCAACTGTGTGTTGTATTTCTTTGCCTTTTAATATGCTCTCTAGAATAGTGATATGTCATACCAGGCAGTCACATCATTTGCAGACTGAATTAATTTTCTTAAAGAATGAACAAAATAAATCAGCACACCTCAACAATTTTCTATGAGAAGTAAATGATAATAACTTAATAAGATATTTTCTGAGAATGCAAACAAATATCTTTATACAAGTACTGAAAATCTGTACTGGCAATTAATTTCATTCAGGCCAAAATCGTTACCTCCAGTAGAATCACTATAGGACCAGTGAAAAGCTCTCACAAATGACTATCTGAACTGGCTTCTTGTTTACTAGTTAGTGTACTTCATTTTAACTAGGGCCATTTTACTGAGTTTGGAAAATAAAAAAACAAGTGCAATATAAACATGTATTCGCCAATAGTTAAAGAGATAAGAAGTTATATTCAGTGCAACATAGCACTATATTTGGAATGAAGATTAAAATAGTTAAAATGACCATACCCAATATGTAAATCTGAAAACGCAAAGCAATATAAATAAAATGTTTTACAGACCTTGGGATAGCTTTTTAAGCCATATAAAAAATGTAGCATTTTGAGGTTATTTTGAAACTGAAGAGACTAGAAAATTATTTCACATGTAGATCATACCCTATCAATCAGTTACCAAAGCATTATGATATGCTACAAAACTGTCTCATTATGATTTGAAAAAGTATTACAGTCTGACCCCAAATCAAAACTAAATACATAGAAATTACTTAGTAACGAAAGGAAATATGGCTCAGAAAGATGTAATTGTGTTAAAGATTAACATTTAATCTGCAGAAAAATTTTTACATTGTAGTAGTTGACCCATAACTAATGAATTATAATTTATAGTGTTATTCCAAATTGCCACATGGGCAGTCACCAAGCTCAGAACTCCCAAACACATATAGTAGTGAAGTTTTGCTCAAACAAAAGTAATGGTTAGATTTAATGATGGGTAACTTTCTCTGTTCCCCTTGAGGACAAAGACTGTTTAATTTGAAATGTAGTACATAAAACATAGTATCATAAATGAATACAATCTGAAAATATAATATTGATGCCAGATAACATTAACTAAGAATGTAATTTACTCATACCATTATCTTTTCTGAGTATCTTTTATCAAATTATTCTTCTCTAAGTACCTTTTATCAAATTATTTCATTTTTATAACACATAGGTCTATTAAATGGATATTTTAGAACGTGGTCAGGTAAATAAACTCATCAAAAATTACTAATCTCTTAAATAGGAAAGTAAGTTGCATATTCAAGTCCACTCAGCATCTTTTGCTATTTATCATTCTGGTTTTATACAATGCCTAATCCTTATATGTGTAACTAGAGAAGAAGTATCAAATTACCAAAATTTGTTAAAAGACTGTTTTAAAACATTAACATGAATTATTTTTCCATCTTTGGTCAAATATGTGCATATGTTACAATTTTTGTTTCTTTCAACACCTGCCAGTAGGTGTTTCTTCAAGAAAAACTTTCAGCCTTTGGCCCTTTTGGTACTATTCATTTTCATATAAATCGATGGAGCCAATTTTAATAAAAAGGATAATAAAAGCTTATCAGGAATAAAACACAAAAATTATATAATATGCAATAAAAATATCAGCTCAGAATGGAAAAAGAAAAGTTTTATTGTTTTAGTTTTTAACAAATCGACATCCTGGCACACTGGAAGCTTTTACTAATGATTACTATATTCATGAAGTTCCAGGGATGAGCAGTCAGTGGGATGTATTTGAAAACATCAATTCTTCCAAATCAAATTCGTTTTTTTCAGCTCTTTAAAGTCAGCTACAAATTGAGATGCACTAGGACATGCACTAAGCCAAGGGTCTAAAAGATAACTGATAAATTATCATATCTCAACATATCCTGCACTCAGTCAAGCTACGTATTCTTGTATACTGGTGCTTTGAAATAAAATATACTTCCATTTTTATATACATGTCAAAACTTACCAAATTGTGTATTTCAAATATGTGCATTTTATTGTTTGTCAACTATATCTCAATAAAGCTGTTAAAAAGAAAAGGGAGATCTCTTTCAGAGGACAGAAGCAGAAAGAATACCTCCTAACTCATTCTATGAAGCCAGCATTACCCTAATACCAAAACCAAAGAAATATTAAAAGAAAGAAAACTAAAGACTGATATATCTCATGAATAGAGATATAAAAATCCTCAACAAAATATTTTCAAATCTTATTCAACATACAGAAAAAATTATATACCACGACCAAATGGGATTGATCCCAGACATGTAAGGCTGGTTCAACATTCCAAAATCAAATAATGTAATCCATCACATTAATAGGTTAAAAAAGAAAACTCACATGATCATATCAATAGATGCAGAAAAAGCATTTGACAAAATCAAACTCTAAGTAACAAGGACAGAGTGAACTTCCTCAACTTGATAAAGAATATCTACAAAAAAACCTACAGCTGCATCATACTAAATGGTGAAAAACCCAGTATCACACTTAATGGTGAAATATCTGACACTTTCCCACTAAGACCAGGAACAAGGCAAGAGAGTTCCCTCTCATCACTACTCTTCAACATTGTACTGCAAGTACTAACTAATGCAAGCAAATAAGAAAGGGATATAAAAGGTATACAGACTAAGAAGGAAGAAATAAAACTGTTGTTGTTCACAGATGACATGATCATCTCTGTAGAAAATTCTTAAAGAATCAGCCAAAAAACTCCTGGAACTAAGCAATTACAGCAAGGTTATAGGATACAAGGTTAACACACAAAAGTCAATCGCTTTCCTACATACCAACAATGAACAATTGGAATTTGAAATTAAAAACACTAATACCATTGACATTGGCTCTTCCATAAATGAAATACGTAAACAAAAATCTAACAAAATGTGTATATATCTATATGAGGAAAACAACAAAATTCTGATGAATGATATCAAAGAACTAAATCAATGAAGAGATATTCCAGGGGCATAGATAGATTCAGTATTGTCTGGATGTCAGTTCTTCCTAACTTGATCTAAAGATAAAATGCAGTAGTCTCAATCAAAATCTTAGTAAGTTATTTTATAGATATTGACAAACTGATTCTAATGTTTATATGGAGAGGCAAAAAGACCTAAAATAATCAACACAATATCAAAGGAAAAAATAATGTTGGAAGACTGGCATCACCTGACTTTAAAATATGCTATAAAGATATAGTGATTAAGACAGTATGGTACAGGTGAAAGAATAAACACATACATCAATACTCTTACCATGCAAGCCAGCAATCATTCTCCTTGATATTTACTCAAAGGAGTTGAAAACTTATGTCCACACAAAATTGGATGTTTATAGTAGCTTTATTCATAATTTCCAAAACTCGGAAGCAACCAAGATGTCCTTCAGTAGATAAATAAACTGTAGTACATCTAGACAATGGAATATTATTCAACACTAAAAAGAAATTATCAAGCCGTGAAAAGTCATGGAGGAAACCGAAATGCATATTACTAAGTGAAAAAAGTCAATCTGAAAGGCTACATACTGTATAATTCCAATTATTCTGAAAAAGGCAAAACTATGGAGTCAGCAAAAAGATCAGTGGTTTCCAGGGGTGGAGAGACGGGTAGGATAAATAGACAGAACACAGGATTTTTAGGACAGTGAAACTATTCTGTATGATACTATAATGGTGGATACATATCATTATACATTCATCCAAAGCCATAGAATGTACAACACTAAGACAGAACCTTATGGTAAACTATGGACTTCGAATGATTATGATGTATCAATGTAGGTTCACCGATTGTAACAAATGTACCAATTTGGAGATGCTGATAATGGGGGAGGCTATGCATGTGTGTAGGACAGGGAATACATGAGAAATCTGTACATTGCTCAATTTTGCTGTGAATCTAAAACTGCTCTAAAAAATAAAGTCTATTAAAAAAAAAACAGGGCCTGAAAAAATAAGAGGGGGTATGGGGGAACTGTCTTCTCTTAGTTATTAATCCCATTGTTCTTAACCTCTCTGGCCACTTCCCTTTTTCTCTCTTTATTCTTAGTAGCAAAATTCTCCAAAGACTCATCTATGCTAGCTGTCTCTATTTCCTAAACTCCCACTTGCTGTTTAACCCATTCCAATCTGGATACTACCTCAGCGAATCTTTTAAAAAAGTTCTCACTGAGGTCAGCAATGATCAACGCGGCAGAAATAAATTTACATTTTCCAATCTTTATCTTATGGACCTCTCAGCAGCACTATTTAAGCTCCTTTAACATTCTTGACCACCTTCTGAAATATTCTTCACGTCTGTATACTTTTGCTTCTGTAACTCTACCCTCTTGTTTCTCCCTCTCCTCTGTCTCTCTCTGCATCACCTTCCTTTGATGATTCAATTTCTTCTATCAACCATTAAGTTTTGGTATTCCTCCAAGCTCAGGCTTAGGCTCTCATTTCTTCAAATTCTTTAACTTGACTCTATATCCATCTCATCCTTTCTCATAGTCTCCATCATATCTATTCTGAGGACTACCATCTTCATTTTGAGGTCCATCCCCATGTATCCAGCAACATATTAAAAAATGCTACCTGTATATTTTTTAAAAACCTTAAATATCACTCATGAATTAAACTTACGATTTTCCCTCACCAACCTGGTTTTTCTCCAGTATCCCTCCTCCAACTTCATGTTAGTAAACTACCCATCCTTCCATCTGGAGTCTAATTCCATCTCCTTGAAGAACTCTGTCCTAATCTCCCAATGAGGACAGCGTATTTCTGTTTAATGTTTTCACTCCGTTTGATTATAAGCCCTACAGGGGCAAAGACTGTCCCCACTGTGCTCACTCATTCCTTTTAGCACAGTGTCTGGCAATATTTACTCAGGAGAATTATGAAAGCATAACACAATGGAAATTTTCACTTTGGTATGTAATGTACAACATAAAGTTCTATTCTACCAGTGTCCAAATTTTACCAGTTCTAAATGTTTTAGTTAAAAACATAAAATATTGCCATATAACCATTAAAACATTTCAAATATGCAAATAAAATTATCTACATAATTGAAAAGTCTTTCTTACCACATCAAAATTCCATAATTAAAGAAAAAGCTTTAACAAAATAATCAAAATGCCAAACATATTTTAAGAGAAAGCATTCAGAACATCTGAGTATAACTTCAGTTGACGATTCCATATTAGAATTTAAGCAATAACCTTTTCCTACCTGGATTATTCTATTAGTCAATGTACCTTTTTTGCATTTTTTCCTTGGCATCATCTCTCTTGGGAGTCTTCTCCAATCTGTGTGTACAAAAGAAGAAATATAAAAATTGCAGTTTCCTCTAGAAATTAGTGGCACTGAATATAACTATTTAAAGAACTTAGCAGTTGTTCAAGCAATGAAAATAAAATTTCTTAATGTCTAACTATACAGATTTAGCCTGGGAATGAAAATATAACAATAATACTTTCTCCTATGAAGAAAAAGTATTCATTAAAATAGCTTTGAAATAGTGTTATAAAATTTCTACAACATTCTTTAACAGTTATACAGTATTTATATAATCAATTTTAAAGATAAATTTCATAACAAGAAAAATGTAGAAAAATATTTTTCTACATAAAAAGTTTGGGGTATGAATATTTATGATATAATATTGAATTTAAAAAGGTTTTAAAATAATATGTATAGAATCCCAGTAAATAAACTTAACATATAAATATTTATATCTATATAATATTTGTGCAGGAAAAGCTCTAGGTTGGGAACAAAATATTACAGTAGTTTTTCGTGGGTGTTAGAATAAGAGATGTTTTTCTTAAGCATTGTCTATTTATTATTTGACTACCCTATATTTTGTAACTTTTTTGTAGTTGATATGTATTTCTTATGTAATAAAAGATTTTTCAAAAGTTAAAATATGTGACCAGAATCCCAACATATGCAAAATTAAATATTTCTATTACCTAAAAACTTTAACATTAAAAACAATTAGCTGTGTAAAAGTAAATTCCCTCCAACAAATAATTTTGCCCATATTAGCTTAAACAAGTCCTCTAATTTGTCACCTTCTTTTAATTTTTAAGCAGAGTTAATCAGAAAAATGAAGCAATATAAAAATAGATTAAAAACACTGCCTGCTAATAAAAAACCTCAGTGTATTTTGTAGAAAACATTTATATCTCAAGCTATTTTATCTGAATAAATTTTGCTTTGAAATATATTTCTGCTTTTCCGAACAACTCATAATCATGAGAAAGTATATAAAAATAATCATTTAGGAGATGAATATTTATGTAGGGGAAAAATGAAAGATCTAAGAGAGCGTTTCCAGGGGGACTCAACCTTATCAACAATCAACACTGAAAACAGCACTGTAACCCGTGAAAGCAACAATGCTGTAAATGCCACTTATGTTTTTATATAAAGGCAGTTTCTATAAAACGCCAAGGACAGAGATGTCAAAGGAAAGTGACTGAAAAATGAGTAGACCTAGATCCTAGTATTACTACTACCCAAGTTATCCTGACAGGTCACTTCATTTCAATGGCAACTGTTTTTTATCTGCAAAATAAATGCGCTGGATGAGATCTCTACCTCTTCTACCTAGTCCATATCCAAGGCAAACATGTGAATGTTGAAAAAACTCTCTTAGGTATGGTTTTGTTGAAAAGGCATCTGAACAACTAAAATTAGTCTATGTTTGCTTGAAAGAAAGGATGATCCATGAATTTGGCTTAAAACTCTTTAAAATTAGATTTATTTTTTCTTCAAAAGCTATAAAATCACTCAGGAGCAGGGAAATGAGGACTATTGATTCTACAGATTGAAATTGTGATTGTGGCAAGTTAAAATGGAAAACTCATATGGGTTTGCCAAGTCCTAGTTTATAAAAAACAGCATTTAAAAATTTCCACAAAAACACATCAGATTTTCCATGTTACAGTATAAGAATCTGTTCATCTTAGTTTTCAAAAGATATCTAATACTAATTACAGGAAAAGAGCCAGTCTCTATTTTGCTATGGAGAAACAGAAAATTTGTACTAAAAAAAAAATATGGGATAGGAAGATAGCTTTTAAAAATTATTTTCACATTTTCAGTTTTATAATTACCTGGTATCCACTCTTCTTTGTACACCTTCATATATCTTTTATTATATCTTTCAATATCTAGCAAAAAAGGAAAACGTATTCATTAAACAAATTAAGAATAAACCTGAATTTAAATCATTCCTTTAAAATGATTGAAAACACCAGATAATATCTTTTACTTCACATTCAGGGAGTTTCCTACAATTATACATAATGTTTTCCTGAATACATACTGAAAAGTTCAATTGTATATTTAAGAGTGGCAAAAAGCAGCTGGGTATGAATGGCTGGGGGTTGAGAAGAGACATAAACCCTAATTATGGTTCTTAGAATCAGATGACCTGACTAAACTCTGAGAATATTCACAAAAGCCCAAAGCCACATCAAGAAGCCGCTTACATATATGGATAAGGGCAAGGAGGTCTACTCAGCATCTATGGTTTTCTTCTTGTGACACTGGCCTCCAGCTCCCAATCTTCAAACTTTGTGTAACTGTGACGTATTAAATACCTAAGTGGGAAGGGAGGGCTGTTTGCTTACCTCCAGCACTTATTATACACATTCAGTTAGGCTTCTCAATGAGCTATATTTCATAACCCACTGGGGAGGATGGGAGAAAGGATACGAGTAGGAGAGGTTAGACTCGGATGATGCCATGAACGATCAAGTCACAAGCCATCCATGCAACCTACTGAGAATTCTGCAGGGACCTTCTGAGCTTGCCCCAAATTAAAGAGCCACAATTATAGCTCTTGCTTCTGCTTTGCCCATTTTGCCACAGGGAACTCCCTTAATGAGGGCCCAAACCCTTTCCCAGCAGCACAAGCTGGCAATCACCACCATCATGCAATAGCTTAAAACAATGGATCATCATAAAAAGTGGTTTAGGGAAAGTAATACAAAAGATTAAAATATAAAAATCAAGACTAAAATAGGTACTGATTTTTTTTCCACATTAAGAAAATGCTTCCAAATAATACTAAGACCATGGTGTTAGACAAAGATAACTGAAGCAAAATCACAGACCAAGAGAACAGGCTTTTCTGGGTATTTAACTGTTTGATTTCATGCTTGCTCTCAAGTTTTTCATCTGTAAAGTCGGTATAAATGAGAGATTCTCAGCATTTGCATTTAAAAATTTTCTCCAAAACAGATTCTATATTTTGAAGAAATTCAACGTAAGTATAACAAAAAGCAGTTATTATCATTTATTACCTGGATCCAATGAACCAATTTTTATATGTTTAAGTTACTTTCAAATAATTTACAGAAGAATAAGAAATACCGAAAATCAACTACTGGAATTCAATTAAAAAGAGGCAAATGATTTGAATAGACATTTCTCAAAAAAAAAGAAAGATATACATGGACAAAAAGTACATGATAAGATGTTAAACATCATTAGTCATTAGGGAAATCAACATCACAATGAGATACCACTTTATACCTAGCAGGATGGCTAGAACCAAAAAGACAGTAACAAGTGTTGGCAAGGATGTGGAGAAACTGGAATGTTCATACGTTGTTGGTAATATAAATGGTGCAACCACTCTGAAAAACAGTTTGGAGGTTCCTCAAAATGTCACAGAGTTATCATATGACCCTAGATATATACTCAATAGACATGAAGTATGTCCACACAAAAACATGTACATGAACATTCACAGCAGAATAACTCACAATAGTCCCGAAGTGGAACTGACCACAATATTCATCAACTGATGAATGGGTAAACCAAACATAGTATATACAGACAATGATATATTATTCAGTCATAAAAAAGAAATGAAGCATTGATACATGCTATACCATGACAAACTCTAAAAACATTATGTTAATTTAAAGAAGCCAGTCACAAAAGGGCACATATTATGATTCCATTTATATGAAATATCCAGAACAGACAAATCACAAGAGACAAAACAGATTAGTAGGTGCCATGGGCTGGGAGAATGGGGGTCGTACTAATCGGTATCGGGTTTCTTAAAATCAGTAGTATTGGTTCCACAATTCTGTGAATACATGAAAAGGTACTGAAGTCTATACTTTAAAAAGTGAATTATACATATGTGAATTTTATCTCAGCAAAGCTGTAATTTAAGAAGAAAGAAAATTATTGAAAATTTTAATAAGAAATTAAATATAGTAAACCCAAATTTATATTCCATCATTTTCCTGGATTTGAAGGTATATTTACCCCAAATGGGCAACATCTTTCGAATGCAGCTAACTAGGTTTTGTCATACACAAACCCTGAATATATGCAATTCGTATACCATGATTCCAGATTTCAAATATATCTTTAGTAAGTCCTAATTTATTACTTCTGGTTCTTCTTCTTACACCTGCAGCATCCAAATATAATACTTTTAAAAACTTTGATGGCTCACACGTTTGTGGAAGAAAGAATGGCCCAGCCATCTTCTTAGGTCTAAAATTGCAAAAACATTTTCATTATTAAATTTATAATTACTGATTAACATGATTAATCCACTAAAATGTTTCATTTCTACATAATCTATTTCGTTTCAATCATTTTTGTCTTTACCATCAGCATTTGTCCAATTATAAATGACATCAAATAAATTTTGGTACATTAGTATCATAAAAAGAAAAAATATAGTCACATGTGATTTTAGCAAACAGTATGTTCCAGATTATTATCACAAAATATTATGTAATGATGTGCTTTTCAAAGATTAACTATGTGAGAATACCATATTTCCCTTTTATCCTTAGAGATATATCATTTACTCACTGATTCTTGAGTTTGAGAAAATTCATACACAATATTGTCATCTGAAGACCTGGTGTGAGATTTTGCTTACACAATCAATTTCACCATCGCCATTAGCATACAGAGACCTGCTGTCTCTTAGTGTTCATCTCTCGATTTGTCTAGTAATTGTGAAACATCATCCTCTGTCAATTTTCTTCTTTTTGCCATTATAAAGAGAATATTAAAAAATCTAAATTCTCAATTGTATTCTATAAAAGCTAATTCAAAAACAAAACAACTACAAAGACAAGAATCTCTAGACCGCATTTGTATCTTCTTAAGAATTAATGTAATACTTTGGGCAACACAATAGGAAAACTAAAGGATACCATAGGGATGATTTACTTCAATACTGCATCATCCTTCTATACAATTTTATTGTTCTTCCTTTTTTTTATATTTTTAGTCTTTTTTTCCAGTATAGTGGAAAATAATGAATGAATAATAATGAAATAAAATCTACGATAATAAAACAGCAAGATGTTTCAAGAAGAAGGAAAAATAAGATTACTAAGATTCTCAAATGCATTTTAGATTTATAAAAGGGTTAAATGGGCTGATACAGAAATGCTAAGATAAAATAAGTTTTCTTTTTTCAAAAAATTCTGTTTGTTCTTTGGAAGATCTCCATGAAAACATAAAAGTTATGAATATCAATCATTACATATAGTAAGAACTATTCAAAAAGAAACCCAAAAATTAAAATAGGGTCACATGGACCCTGACGGTATATAGAGAGTTAATAAACCAAACAAACTCCATTTATTCAATAATAGAGCCTCTGGCTATATTGCAGGTAAATGTATAATTTCCATTAAGCTTTAGGTTCTGAAAATGGCTTACAGAGATATTGCCACTGTTACTCCTGTTTCTACCTCAGAGGACCACAGTGGTTTAAGAACCTGAGCTGAGAACCATTGAACCAGATGTTCTCTATGTACCCTTGAAGCTAAAATTTGTTTTTCCTTCATTATAAAAATAATAAATTTCATTGCAAAGAAAATACCAAACACTTCTATAATTCTAACCAAAAACATTGTAAACAAACTTTGAAGACAACATAAAATATGTTTACTCTGTGCCCTCCATTCTTTGTCAGTGCTCTGAGCCACCAGCCACTTGATTATTAGAAAGTCTCGAGATCTCATACCCTACTTGCTTGTCCTAGTCTCCAGTGATTTAGTTTTTACATTAGTTCATAAGTCTCTCTTTCCTACAGTACATTGGTGGTGAGTGATGGGAGAAGCCTGGTAAAGGTGTAGTGATGTAACAGAATATGTCTCCCTCTGATAGTTGCTTACTTCTGTTCCTTCTAACCAATTTTTCATTCATGGTGCATATATTACATAAACACTATATGTACATATGTATGCATATATATATATATATATATAATATTAACCTACATACCCACATATGTGTATATTATGTTTTTTAAAAACTATTTTCAACCGTAGTTTTTTAAAAAACACATTATATGAGGAAAGAGAAGTAAACATGAAGATCTCAAGGAGAATGTACTTGTACTAATTTGGAAAATTCTAGATGAGTTCTCTCCCGAATGAAACAGAAGTAAAAGATTCCTTATATTTTTAATTACTGTATCATGCAGTTATCAAAGACAAAGGGCCTTTTGATCCAGGTCCAAGCCAACCACACCCAGAAACCAACAATGAAATTATATTCTTAATGTCTCTGTCTAAAAGACTCACATCAATGCTTCAATATTATACACTTTAAAATTAGACGTGTGCTTTAATAACAGCCACATTTAGTTAAGCAAATCTGTCCCATAGTCTAGAGAAAAGACTAATTTAAAAGTTTCTGAAGTAAACCCTATACAATTATTTTTTCCAATAAGAATGAATACTTATTAGTTCATTTAGTATTACTTTTCAAATCTTTAAAAGGAGAGCTTTAATTTCAGTTTGAACTCAAATAGATAAAAGCATGCAACATAATCATGAAAGTAAAAAAATTCAGTATTTTTGAGGTAAATCTCTTATCAAACCATTATACAACTTCAAGCAGTTATGTTTTAAAAAAATTAAATAAACTTATCTAAAAAGCTTCTTATAATTACAAGCACATGTAATATTATTATATAAGACTTCCTTTTTGACTCTTAGCCAATTCTGTCTTTTAGGGAGAGGAAAAATGGAATGCATTTTCAATACTAATGGAATGAGATGATACTAAATGAATTTCTCATGTTTTAGTGATGTTGTTTTGAGAATTCAAGAATGATATCGATTTCTCTAATTTCAACATTCAAGGGCAGAAACTGAAAATCAATATAGTTCTGTTGTGCTAAATAACTACTCAGGAATGGATGATCTTCCTCTACAACCACTTCCCATTTCTAGAGTGAGACTGTCAAGCCTTCTCCAAGTGAATTTCTCCTCTCTTTCTCTGGCATAACATGAATACGTGTTTTATATTCTATTATATCTGATATATAAATCAGCCAAAATATAGTCAAAGCATTTAAAATTTTTAACCAAAATATGAAATCATCAGAGACCTGCATAAAGATTTATGTATAAGGATAGTAATCATGGCATTATATACACATATGAGGAAAAAAATTAGAAACAACCTTAAATTTAACAGCAGGGAACTAATTACAATCAATGTTGTAGCCTCACAATGGAATACCACATAGTCATTTTTAAAAATCCAATTTTTTAAAAACAACACATATAGAAGGAAAAAATCTGGATATAAGGTAAAATATTAATAGTATTTTAATCTAGACATAAACATTGTAGGTGATTTTTATTTTTAGTATTTTTTGTTTTTCATAATTTTCACTGAACATATAACACCCCTATTCTTATTTCTTAAAATTACCGAAATTTTAAATATATCAATTTTAAAAACTTTTTAAAATATCAAAAAGTTTAATATATATTTTCTGTTAAATCAATATAAATACTTTTTCTGACTCGAGTCAATCAGCATTAAAAGACTATATATCTTGTGCCAAAAACTTGTTTCATCTGTATACATTGAACCACAAAATCAGAGTCCAAATACGCACCTTGTTTTTCTTCTGGTGTTTCTATAAAATAAGGCATTCTTTTCATAGTTTCTCTCAACTCCTGTTTCAAGGCAAGCAAATAATCCTCACCCTCTCCTGTTTTCAGTGGCACTGGTTTATAATCTGTATCCTGTTTAAGTTAAAAGACAATGGGATTTTTAAATAAATTAAATATTTTAATATCTCTTTTGCCTGTATTCTGGGAAAAGTCAGTTTATTGAAAAGCTACATTTTACGGGTACTAAGTTATACAATCAACTTAAAGATGGTAAGCTTCCACAATCTAACCTTTTAGCTCATTTTCCTACTTTGCTCTTATTTTAGAGGTAGGAAAGATGTTTAATTTTCCTAATGGCCCTAATTTTCCTATTGACCACACAACTTATCATTTTGTCATACAGTCTGATTCTATAATTTAAAAATCAAGGCACCCAAATGAGAGTAACTGCTTTCATCTCCAATTAATCTCAATCAGTGGTGGTGGTATTGGTGGAAGTGTTAGCATTAAAAAAAGAAATAGTAGCAGCTATCATTTAGCAAGTGGTTACTATGGCCAGGATGGACTCTACTAGGTTTTAGCATCCATGATCTCATTTAAAGTATCATCGATACTTCCCATTTTACAGTGAAGAAACTGAGAGGTGAACAAACTGTAAGCCCATATAACACATAAATGGCAAAGCAGGAGTATGAATCTACCACTTCAATTTAAAAAACTTATATGCACAAACGCATATGTATATATGTGTGTATATATATTCGTAAAAAAGTGGGTCCCCAGGGTACATAATAAAGACAGTTCTGGATTCAGAGGCTAAGTTTAGGATACATTTTCAAAACTTCACTTTGAATTTATTCATTAATTCTATGACTACCTATTGAGTGCCTACTATAAGTCAGACATGGTCAGGCAAAGGTGATACCATTATGAACTAGTCAAAGCTCCCTTCACACGGAGCTAACATCCCAGGACAGAAAGATACAACAAATAAGTAAACAAATGAGGTAATATATAATTTCCTAATGTATAGTTACAGTGATATGAAAAAAATAAGGCTGGGTGGAGGAAAAAGTGACTGACAGAGTACATGGAGGCTAGAGGTGGCTGGCCTACACAGGGTAAGCAGGCCCGACCTCTGGGGGAAATCATGTTAGAGCAGAGATCTGGATAAAATTGGGAAGCCACCCATGCAAAGACTTGGGGAACAGATCCAGCCAGGGTAATCAGCAAAGGATAATGCCTGAGGGAGCAAGGACGCCAGAATGGCTAGAGAGAGAGAACAGTAGTAGGAAAAGGGTCAGAGATATATCAGGAAAGCCAGATCAGACAAGAGCCTGTTAGCCAACAGTAAGGAATTTCAATTTTATTCCATGTATAAAACAGTATGTACTAATATTCAGAGTGTTTAGAAGTAATCTCACAGATGAACAATAGCTTGTTTTAAAAGAAAGCAGTGTAAGGTAACATTATACCTATACCTGAGATATTTATCTTTGTTTTCAGGCTGTAGTGAATATCAGAAAGGCAAAATATGAAAAGCAAAAGTTGAGACTCCTTACATGAGACATCTAGATCCCCAGATACATTTGTCCAGGGTCCTTGACTCACATAAATCTTTCAGCAAAGGCCTTTTCCTTTTGAAACAAGGAAGAGATTCCTGAGGGAGTATCCGGTTATTTATAAATTTTTCATTGTTATACTTCAGCACATGAACATCTGGAAATGTAAGCTTACATTTTAAATTAAATATAAAGCAAAAACATTAGATTAAACATACCAATTAAGACTGCAGCATACTCATTAAATTTAAAAGCAACATTAACTGTAGTCGAAGCACTTATATTTTGAGAAACAGCAAAATTTAAATTGACTTTAATAAAATATGGAAATAATAATTTTAAAAAAGTTCAGTGGGAAATAGGCCAAGTGGTATCTAGGAAGCAAAATTAAATTCTATAGATGCGAGATGAAAAGAAAATCATTAAGTGAAAGTCTGGTACAATGGGAACTGAGGACCACTGTAAAACCTAACTTCGCTTTTAAAAATGTTATTTTAACATTGGGCTGTATCAGTAACAGCAATACAAGATGCATGAATTGAAAAAAAAATTTAGTTCACACAGTATTGAATATATTCATGGAAAGATATATACAGTTTTGTTTTCTATATTTTAAGAAAGCATTCTGAATAATAAGAAAAGGTTCAGGGAAGAACAGTGGAAATATTCAAATTAAAGGTAAGTGAAACACGTTCTTTCTTACTTTCTTACACTTTAGGATATTATAACAATATCATATATTCAAATCCAATAGAGAATTTTAATTTTCTCTGAAACATGAAAAAACACACTGTGAGAATTTGCTGTTAATGTACTTACAGGAAATAGTGGAGGTGGTTTCAGTACTACGTCAGGTAACTTTTCACCTCTGCTAAATCCAACTGCTTCAATATTGAAGGTATAAGCAGCACGTCCTCTTCCTTTATTCCCAGCCATTGGAATTAGTTATACCAGGAAAGTGGGCAAATTCTGAAAGACACTGTTAATGAATAAGATTTACTGGATCATATGAAAAAATGAAACTGACATTTTAAAGCCAAATATACTCGACCGCTTAAGTAGCATAGCTGATTTAAAACATTTCTGGAAAGCAAAACTTGTAAAAAAATAAGCATGTGATAAACTGATTCCTGAACCCCTCACATCTAATCATGTTTGGCAGGTGAGGTGATGATGGCCTCAACTATCTTACCCAGGTCCTGGGTGGAGGCTGACCTTGGGTCTCCTTTAAGATGCTGTCCCAACCACTATTTGGCCAGTTGATGCAATTTTCTCCACTCCTCTGTGGTTTTGCAACAAGATCTCAGATATACATAAAAATGTCAACAAAGAAGGTCGAGCTGATGAAGAGAGGACATTCAACTCGATGACTATCAGCAGTCATACATACTTTAAACTTTAATTTTTTTTTTTTTATCCTAGAATTTGAAAGTTAGAAAGGATCCTTGAGATCAAGTCCAGTGTCCTCCTTTTAGAAATGGCAATGGACTCAGTAAGACCCCGAAGAGGTCTGTCCAAGCAAAAAAAAAAAAAAAAATTAAGTTCAGAGAAAAACATCTGAAATAGTTAAAAGTTAAAATAAATCTGTACTCTCTTTAACTTTGGAGACAGTAAATATGTCACATACTCAAGTCCTGTACTGAACTTCTGGATTGTCTGAAACATGATTACACTATAATATGAGAAATGAGCCAAGTAGTGCATTCATTAACAGGGATTCTGACACTAAGGCTCTTTCACTACAACTCTGCATCCGTAGTGAAGGTTATAATGCCTGCTCTTTAAATCTCTTTTCTCACTGATAAGATTGAATATCATTCAATCCTGTGAGCCCAAGAAAGCAATAGTATGCTCTCCTATATCACTGTTAACAATTTCCTCCCTTTTTTCCCTTGCCATTTATTTGTTAGGAAAAAAAAAAAGAAAAAACAGAAAAAGGAAAAAAAAAAAGTTCATTGTCCATACAATGCTTCTCCAACTTTAAGGCACATGTGAGTTACCTAGATATCTTGTTAAAATCTAGATTCTGATTCAGCTGGCCACAAGCAGGGCCTGAGAATATGCATTTCTAACAAGCTCTCTGGAGGTATCAATGCTGCTGGTTTGCACCCCACACTTTGAGAGTAGCAAGGCTATACATTTTCTCATAAGCTAAATTTGAGTGACTGTATACATGAGATGTGGTTTAAGTCCTCTAATGTAATTCCTCTATTCCCTGTATATTTTATAAATGGGTAGACTAGAGGCTTACTCTAATTTGTGCTTGATTTTTTGCAAGAATATTTAAAACAGATACTCTGTTTTTTCCACATCAGGATGCACATGAAGTGTCTGTCTCAGTGACGGACTCTGGTCAGTGGGTTCAGGTGCTGTCAGTCTGTTTCATCTGGTATAGAGTTCTCCATCCCTTTTGAACCTAATGATTTTAGCAGCCCTTGATGATCCACTATTACTTTATGGATTGTAATGTGGTGACATACAAATTTTATCATTCTTTCTGTATTTAGTAACTGGAATTCTACCAGGAATCACTTCCCCTCATCCACTGTTTAGTTTAATTATAAAATAGAATTCATATAGGAAAGCTACTTATTTTAATAACCAAACTCATTCCAGCTGTTCACTCTTTTTAAAAGAGAAAGAAAATATCCAAATGTGCTTGTTTTAACTGCTGAGTCACTAAAGCATACACTGAACTTACAGAAAGCTCATCTCTCAAGTATGAAAATTGCTTAGCACCTATTACACCTTAATTAAAGATTAAGAACAATTCTAGGTTATGTCTCCCAAGCTTGCTTGATCAGGAGAATTACCTGGAGGACCTATTGAACAGAGAGAGTCTCGAGTGATTCTCAAGTCCTCATACCTGTTACACCAGAATCTTTGGAGGTGGGCCCTGAGAAGCAGTTTAGAAAACTCACCCTAAAAAAAGAGTATATTAACTACCATTGCTTGATGGAATAGCTCTTGAGAAATAGCAAATGCTGCTGCTTCTAAACGTCTATATTTATCAAGCAAACTTTGGCTATATAATTGACATCACTAGTGAATGTACCACTCTCAGTAGAAAAATCAATCCTAGTTTTTAAGACACCCTTAATAATTACATGGCCTTCTGGCCTACAAATCCATCTCTTTTTAGTTAGGTCATCATGAGTCAGTTCTCCTGTACCTGGAGAAGCTGCTAAATTCATTTTCTTCTCTTGTAGAGCTGAGAGGCTGTCTCTTGACTCTGGTAACTGTCTCATGGGAAAAATGGCTCACAGGCCTAAGCATCACTCTTTGAAATCCTTTAAGTTGATTTAATAATTACTTTGTTTCTTTTCACGCTGCCAAACTTCTTGAAGGTTTTTTTTTAAACCAGCTTTCCCTATTTTCTCATTAACCGAATCTTCCTCTACGTCTTATGGGCCAATTTCATTGTGTCATTCATTCAACCAATCTAAAGCATTCCAAGCACTGTGGTAAGACCCAGACAGCATTGAACGAAATGGATTGCTGCCCTCAGGTCTTCAGTGGATCAAAGAACACAAAAAAGTAAACAAATAAGTATATAACATAATATTATGTGCTCTTGTCGTGACTTGAACTGTGTCCTCTCAAAAAATATGTTGAAGCCCTAACTGCCAATAGCTGTGAATGTGATCTTCCTTATTTGGAAATAAAATCTTTGAAGATGTAATCGAATTAACCTGAGTTCATACTAGATTAGTGTGAGCCCTTTTTCCAAAGATTGGTATCTTTCTAAGAGGGAAATCTGTACAGAAATAGAGAGACACACAGGAAAAATACCATGTAAAGATGGAGGCAGAGACTGGAGTGCTGCTGCTGCAAGCCAGGAACACCAAAGAATGCCAGGAACCACCAGAAGCTAAAAGAGAGGTATGGCACAGATTCTCCCTCAGAGCTCCCAAAAGGAACAAAGCCTATCAACACCTTGATTTCAGACTTCTAGCCATGAGAATAAATTTCTGTCGCTTTAAGCCACCCAATTTGTGATCATATGTTATGGCAGCTCAAGTAAATCAAGACAACTCTGAAAAAAACAAATTATGGTAAAGGGATAGAGAATAACAAAGGAGTATGGTAGCGGCTTACTTCATACAAGGAAGGTCTTTCTGTAGGGGATAAATCTGAGCACTGTGCTAGAGAAGGCCTGAGCCACAGATGGAGAGAGATGGGATGGAGATGATTGGACAGAGGAGTAACGGCAAGGGTAGAGGAGGAAGCCACAGCTGGAAGTGTCCAAAGAACAAGAAGCCCATGTAGTTGGTGAGAAGGAGAGGCTGGTGGAGGCCAGATCTTGTGGGGTCCTGTGGGAGCTATAGTAAAGGGTTTGGCTTTTATCTTGTGATGGGAACGACACTCCCAAATATGCTGAAATGCAAAGGTCCCAATGGTCCTCCGTGGCAAAATCCACTGGTCATGTTTGTGGACTTCTGAAATATGCAGCTCATTGCTGCCTCCTCTATTTTGAAACTCTCTCTTTCCTGGGCTTTAATAAAACTCTAGGTTCTTCTACCCCAATGACCATTTTTTTTGGTCTAGTTCTCTTTTTAAACCCCCCTAAATATGGATTTCCTTAAGGTTCAATTTTTGGTCTTCCAGTCTTTTTTTGTCTTCAGAAAATACACCCCCTCTCAAGGTATGGTAATAATCCTACACCATTACCTCCAGCACTGACCTTTGCCCTGAATTTCAGCCCATGTTCTTACTATCAAAAGAATTTTGAGACAGCACCTTAAACTTACATCTAAGGTCCTTTTTTCTATCCATGGTATCTTTCCAGTCACCAACATTTGAAGATTTGGAGTCAGTACTGACTTCTCATTCTGTCCTGTTCCTCCTATCAAAGTAATCATCTGATTTTTCCTTTAAAATGTCCCTTCCTTTCTATTTCTTCTACAGCCCTTTTCCACCTCACATCTGATTAACTGCAAATTTTGTGGTATCCCTTATTCTTCCTATTTTAATTTATTCTTCTACATTGTTCATCCTAACATAGTTCTGATTATGCTACTTTTCCTATCTTCCCTCTTGGCAAAAAAATTAAATCCAAACTCCCTATCCAAGTATTCAGAGCCCTTTTAAGACAGCTGCACCTATCCTCCTGACTTATTCTTTTGTAATCATGTCCTGATTACCATTCTCTCCACTGCAACCTACTCCCCTTCCTCCCTGCCTGGCTGCATCCCTTTTAACCTTAATATCCAGTTTAAGCTCCTCAATATCCACAACAGTCATTTCATCCCACCTTGCTCTTGATAAGATCCTATTAAAATAAATCATCTAGCCCAGGGGCTTGCACATAAGGATAGCCCTGAAGAGAGTGACTGGAAAAATTCTAAATAGGTTAGGAAAATATTCAGAAAGGCTGCATTCCCACCAAAAGCTTTAGGCGTGTAGAGGAGAGTACATCTCTCCTTGTGTGAAGGGTTACTAGCGGCTGCCACAATAAGGGTTTTCATAATTATCTTTTATAATGCTGTCTCATGGGTCTCTATATATTTTCGCGGCTGACAAGGGAAATTAGTCACGTTCTCAAGGGGATTTCTGAAGCCTAAATGGATGTTTCAGTAGCTGGGAGGTGCTAGGTGGGGAAAGGGACCTGGCGTTAAAAGTGGAGGTGATTTATGTGGCTGGCAGGGTCACACACAGTTATTATCCACTTTTTCTGTTCTCACAAGGTGTGGCTGCCTCCACTTTCCTTAGTTGAGCCTTGCTAACAACTTTCTTTGCTCTCTTCCAAGAGCGGATAAACTAACCAATAAAAAAAGAAGAGGGCGGAGGAAGAATACAGAATTTAATTTTTTAGGAGAAGAAATTAACAATCCCTCTCCCCATGAAACAGGATAAAGTGACAGCAGTTAAGAAAACATTCTGAATAGTCTGTCCTTAACAGCAAGTCTACAGCAATGATCCGTGCTTGAACCAATCACATAATCACCGGATCTGAAAATCTACCATTAGTAAGAGCATAAATTCCTTTCTAACTCACTGCAAACAGTCCCAGGAAGTGCCGACTAGGTAAGATCTGGAAATGCCGATTTTAAAAGATTTTGAAGGGATTAGGAGGGGTAAAGCTATCTCTCAACGCCCCTCAACCTAGAGGCGCTTTACCGAATCTCCGCCCCTGACTTCCCCCATCTTCTCCATGTGGCCCTTTAACTCCCCTCTACCTTCTCAAGCTCCTCCCAAGCTCTCAGTTGCTTCCTCTGTTACCTGCTAAGTCTCGAGGCGTGGGCAAAACTGCAGCCGAAGTGCCGACTGGCAAGGAAAGGGTGCGGACAGAAGGCGCCGGCGCAGGGGTGCTGTTTCCAGCTCTGGAGAAGCGCGCTCCGCCTTCCACGCGGCCTCAGAGCTTAGTTCAGAACCCCACCAGTTAGCCCCGCCCACTCCTCGGCTGGGCCCCGCCCGCTGGGCGAAGAGCTTTTTAGCCCTTGGCAGGCGCCGTAGTCGTCCAACACTGGCTTGGCCTGACTGTGAGCCAGCTGAAAGTGCGCATCGCGGCGCGCCGTGTGTGGGCGGATCTGGTGCCTTCTACGTCTCGCGCCGGGCCTCTGCAGTCAGACCCCCAAGGTGGGCAAGTGTCGCCTCCTAGGTCTCCAGTAGGCTGCAGTGGCCCTTGTGTGAACGCTGTCTTGTGCTGCAGCTCCCGATTGCTCCAGCGCCCCAGTGCGGACAGAGCAGCCTCTGCTCTCTGCGGACCTGGCGGCAGAGTGCGGGCGGACACTGCATGCAGTCTCCGTGCAGCCTTCTCCGCCTGATTCTTCCCCCACCCCTGCAGCAGCCGCATCCTCCGCCCCCTCCTTACTCTGCACCTCCTTCCTGGCTGCGGGCAGACCGCTCCACACCGCCGCAGCGCCTGGAGTCTGAACAGTCTTCCGGAGGCACACACGCCCACGCTCACTCCGCCCAGCCGCAACCCTGCCCAGCATGTCTGCGCTCGAGTGGTACGCCCACAAGTCCCTGGGCGACGGCATCTTCTGGATTCAGGAACGCTTCTATGAGTCAGGCAACCGTGCCAACATCTGGCTGGTGCGCGGCTCCGAGCAGGACGTGGTGATCGACACCGGCCTGGGGCTGCGCAGTCTTCCGGAGTACCTGTACTCCTCCGGCCTCTTGCAGGACGGCGGGGCCAAAGAGGACGCGGCGTGTCGGCCGCTGCTGGCGGTGGCCACCCACGTGCACTTCGACCACTCCGGCGGTCTCTACCAGTTCGACCGGGTGGCCGTGCACCACGCCGAAGCCGAGGCACTGGCTCGCGGGGACAACTTTGAGACCGTGACCTGGCTGTCCGACAGTGAGGTGGTGCGGGCGCCCAGCCCCGGTTGGAGGGCCAGGCAGTTCCGAGTGCAGGCTGTGCAGCCCACCCTCATCCTGCAGGATGGTAATGAGCCTTCGCGCGCGCGCGCTCTTATTAAGGGAGGCGGTTGGGAAGACACCTGCCCGGGGATGCATGTTGCACATGTGTGTGGCTGTTAAGGGGCTTGATTCGTCACGTCGCAGAAACACCACTTCTGCGTCTCCCTCCTCTGAGTGAAAGCTCACTCGACCAGAGCGAGGGCCATCGCAGCTTTCCCTGCCAGAGACTAGTTCTGGCACCGTGTAGCAAGGCTCAGTACTCGAATGAAAGATGGCCCCACCCCCTAGTCAGTTTCTTGTGTAACGCTGCAAAGACTTGTGGCTAGGAATTTCCCATTCTTTTCCCGAACACCTGTCTGACATTTCCAGGCGCTTTTCTAGCGAGAAGACTTTTAAGGAATGATGTCTCACGGAGGAGAGTGTGTCATGCTCTGTGCTTTTGAGAACTGCGACCTCATCTGCTAGGTGACCGCCAGCTATGAGCTATAAGCACTTCCCACCTGTAGGCTCAGAAAGCCATTAAAGAACAGTGGTTCTAATCTGCTTGTGCATCCTTATTTTCCAGATAGATTTCTGTTCTTGATGTTGCCTCACGAGAGCGAAAGCTTGATAGAGTACATAAAAAGTAGAATATGTCTGAGTCTTACATTATGACAGATATCTGGTCAGGTTGAAAGCAAGGCCTGAGAAAGATTAATGAGGTTATTTCCGGCGATAGTTAAAGTATGTGGACTAATGCATAGTAGCCCTGGAGCCTCTTTGGCTCTGCGAAACATAGGATGGGTTTCAGAGAGAAACTAATGGAATAAAATATGAGTAAGGCCCCAATCCTTCCAACCCTATGCAGGCACTTAAATAATTGAGCTAATTAGACACAGCAGCAATATTTGTATATTTCCTTCTTTTTAGAATACTTTTGTTAATTTTATTTTATCCTCACAACACGTGTGATGGGGAGGCAGCTGACCCCCAATGAAATGACACGCCTAAAGTGCACAGAGCAAGATAGTGACAAAAGCTAGGATTTGAACTAAGGCACAACAGATCAAAGCATGCAAATCATACACAAATCCTACCTCATAAATATATTACAGTAATTTCGAGTAGAATATGAATCCCCTTTCTTTCCATTATATCTTATCCATTTTAATTGCCAATTTCATTTATTAAAATGTTCCTCGAAGAGGTAGAAAAATCCAGTTACTGCAGTACAGCAGGGTCACTTTATGACTGACCAGTATGACAAATAATAAAATATTTTAGAAAAATTAGTTTTACAATAAGATCCTGATCACTTGAGATATAAAAAATAGAAAGCAAGATTCTATACCTCATACCCTACCAAAAAAGTCTTTTCCTTAAAAATTTAAATTTAAAGATTAAAAAAGAACTGATTTAGAGAGGAGTCTTATATTACCTAACAATCTGAGGAGAAAGAATAGTACATTTACATTAAATGTAGTTTAATTACTGCAGATGTTGATAAAATTGATACTTTTAGAGTTGAGATTTCCATGTAGTTGATGAGTGTTGAGACTAAATTTTTTCTGGCATCCAGACTAAAAATTGTTTACATTACTATTTAAAATATATTTAAATTTTCTAAACGAATAAATTACTTTCGATTTATTTACTTTTGCTCTCTGCCAGCAATAGGAAAGCAATGGTGAAAGAGTAATAAAAATTACTGTTTCATAGATGAATAATAGTCCAAGCAGGCGTGAATATCATGCCTGAGGTCACATAGCCACTTTGGGAAAGAGATGCGACTAGAGTCCAGTTTTCCTAAATCCCAGTTGATGGTAGAATTATAGCCTTATAATTATGACTAATGAATTTTGAAGCTTCAAGGGGCCTGCAGTCCACCCGTGTGGTGTGTTAAGCCTGAAGATGTGAAAGGAAAGCTTAATATTTACCACTTTGAAGGTGATAATACTATGTTAAATCAAAAGTTGTTTTTCATTGGGAGCTGGATGCCTCATCCTCTCCAGTAGTATATAATTTCTTCTTTTCTCAGGAATATTAATTTCCTATCTCTTCTGAATGGTGTGGTCTGCTAACTTACTGTTGTAATCTAGATGCCTGGAAGGAGATATTAAATATTTATATTAAAAATTCATACACAGTTACATACACACATCAACAGTGGATACCAAGCAGTGTAAAGTCTTCATTGTTTTGGTTATAACATGAGGAGGCTGAAACTTCTTTTCTCAGGAATATTAATTTCCTATCTCTTCTGAATGGTGTGGTCTGCTAACTTACTGTTGTAATCTAGATGCCTGGAAGGAGATATTAAATATTTATATTAAAAATTCATACACAGTTACATACACACATCAACAGTGGATACCAAGCAGTGTAAAGTCTTCATTGTTTTGGTTATAACATGAGGAGGCTGGTCTTCTTTTATATTACATTTCATTTAAGTGAATTGATGATCACCTGTCTTGGAGAAACATAAATCTGTACACTGTATCACTAACTCAAAAGCCGACTTGTAAATGAGGGACAAGAAGGAAAAGGAGAGCACATCATCCAGTGCATCATCTTTGATGGAAAAACAACTCACCATACTATTAGTGAAATATTATCTTCCTGTAAGAAGACAGTGATAAATCTTAGATTGATGTAGCACATTCTTCTTGAATGGGCACACATTTTGCCCAATATTCAAGTGATACGAAGTGCTTCTAGTATGCATGTTTAAACAATTTGCCCACAGTCACCAAAATATTAGAGCAGTTGTTTCAAATGGACTTTCCCTTCCAAAACATTGTAAAGGGACTGAGGTTTGTTCATTTTAAGTATAAATCTACATTGAGGAACTCAATGTTTTACATACTGGAGAGTAGTAACTGATACCTGAGTTAGCAGTTTTATCCGATTCTAGTAATGAGAAATCAAGAGCCAGTCCCAGTTTGCACTGCCGGAGCCTTGAAAGGAATTAGTAGCTGGTACTTTAGTGGGGGCAAAGGAAGGAATACCACTAAAATAAGTAGAATTGGTTAAAAGCCATTTAAGAAGCTGTTAAGATTCTAGAACCCTTCTTCCTAAGTGAAAGCCCATCCATCCAGTCAGTTTATTCTATGGAGAGAGTAAAACTGGTTTCTTGATTGAGAGATGTCAAATAATGTTGAGCTCAGGGGTTCAGAGTGGAAATAAGAGGAATAAGTGTGTGTATGTGTATTTTCAGAATGGAAAATAGGAATAAATAGGGAATATATATATTCCCTGCTAGTTTCCCAAATGACTAGAGCCCCCCTCTCCCACCCCCCCCACCCCCTGATAGTAAATTGGAAGTTTTTTTTTACCTGGAATATCTGCCCAGCCATAAAAGACAGACTAAGACGCTGATCCCTAAGTAATTCTTGGCTCGATATCGCTACAATGAAGGCTAAGTCACTAGGTCCCATGCCTGTGTTTCAAGCAGCCTTTTCATCCTGACTCTTAAACAGGCAGCCAAGCATTATGAAAAATCTGAGAAAATCCTCTAACAAGAGATTGAATGCTAAAATAAACAATATTAAGCAACTTGAGAGAGGAAAATACTATTAATATCATCAGGAGATAACAGAAGCTGTCGTATTCAAGATATCCAAGAGATAATACGATGTTTTAAAAATAAGCAACAGATATCACACACACACACGCGCGTGCGCACACACACACAAACTCTTGGAATTTCAGATGTCAGAAATTACTTAGTAGAAGATCTAAAAGATAAAGTTGAAAACTTACAAAAGGAACAGATAGGCAAAATGAAAACTAGGAGAGAATCAATAGAGAACCACTTGGGAAAATCCAACATTGGAATAATAGCACAGATAGAATAAAGAAAGTGGAGGATAATAAAAGCATAGGAGAGAGAATTCAAGGAAAAAAATCCCACGTGTAAGGGATGTAAATTTCCAGGTGGAACAAGTCCCCAGAGTTCCCAGCACAGTGAGGAAAGCCCATCAAACCCAAAGCACATTATTGTACAATTTCAGAATACTGGGAATCAAGTTTCCAGAAACTTAAAAAAGATTATCTATACTTGGAGCTAGAAAAGAAGAGCTATGTCATATTTAAATAAGATTGATTTCCAACTTAGAATTCTACATCTATTCCACTAACAATCAAAGTCTCCAAAAATTATTTTCCACATACTGTTACTTAGAAATCTAGAGAGGTCTACCTTTATCCTATTTATTCCCTTCAAAACAAGGGAGTAAACCAAGATGAAGACATGAAATACAGGAAATAGAGTTAATGCAAGAGAAAGTTGAAAGGATGCATGACAGTATTCCAGGTACAGAGGGTTCTAGATTGGAGCAGTTCAATCATTACTCTCTCTAAGAGGGTGAGAGGATGAGAAATGTGTACATACATGTGTGGTGACAGTAGGTGGAGAGTGATGACTAAGGAGCTAAAAATCCTTATATTTCATAGCGAAAGTCAACAGATAATACCTAAATTTAAAAAGCAAGAAATGATAATACATGAATGAAATCAGAACAGTTTATCTAATTGGTAAATCAGGAAATGGAATATAAAAATTATTTAGAGATAACTATTTTGAGTAGAGGCAACTAACAGAAAAAAAAAAATAGCTAAAACTGTTAAAAGTGGTTGCCTCTTGTGAGCAGGATTGGAAACAGCCAGAATGGCATAAAGAACTTTTTCTTACATCTAAGACTTTCTGGAATATTTTATTTGAAATATGTACATATATTTCTTTGATTAAAAATGAAATAAAAATAAAAGATTGAGGATGCCAAGATGAAAAAGTGTATTTGAGAAACCAGAACTCTAGTGTGGCTGGAATCTTGTAAGTGGGTCAGGATGAGGGTTTGGAAGGATAATATGTGTCTGTGTGTGTGTGTGCATGTTCACGTGCATGCATGTATGTCACATAATGGAAATTTCATGGGCAATTCTGGTTCTTGTAGGAAAGGTTTTGATGAAATGATAGATGTGAGCATTATAAGCATATATAAGGCATTTATAAAGCCACAGGTTAATGGCAGATCTACTAATATTCAGCCACTGTGGCCTTAACAGTTTGGGCATTTACATCTTTTCTGTTGCTAAATATTTTGACTATCAGATGGATATAACCAAAGATCAATAAGACTCTACATTGGTAATTCTCTAAAGCTTCTTTGTTAGGATCAAATTTCCCTCACTCCCCTCCTTTCTTACTAAATAGTTTCCACTTATTAAATAGTTGGTCTCCAACAGCTCTATTATTAAGTCAACTTAGCTACAATTTCTTTACCTTGCCTGCCACTCATACAGTAAGTGGCAGTGGTTTGTGATCCCCAGAGGCACCTTAAATCTGGAACAATTATCTTGTAAAAGAATCTGGCCCCTTATGACTGGAATGTTGGGAAATTTGGGAGTATCTGATCCCATCTCATTGTAATTACTGAGATTCAAGACAAGACCAGAACAATCCTTGCTCCCACCCCTGGCCCCACTGATCTGTTTCATGTCACTATAGTTTCTTTTTCTGAAAATATTTTACAAATGCAATTATTTGATATATAGTTTTTTATGTCTTCTTTCATTTAGCATGATGTTTTGGAGATTAATTGTGTTATTGTATCAGTAATTCATTCCTTTCTGTTGCCTGGAAATAATCCATTCATGGATATAATATCTATTCACCTGTTGAAGGAAATTTGGATCTTTCTAGTTTGGGGCTGTTATGAATAATACTGCCATGAACATTTGCATATAAGTATTTGTGTGGATACATGTTTTCATTTCCCTTGGTAGATACCTAGGAATGGAATTCTTGGATCTTACAGTAAGTATATGTCGATTTTTAAAGAAAGTACTAAACTTTTTCCAAATTAGTTATACCATTTTACATTTTCAACTGCAGTGCATAAGGGTTCCAGTTTCTCCACATATTTGTTAACACTTGATTTTCTCAGTCCTTTTGATTAGCCATTCTAGTGAGCCATTCATTTTGGTTTCATTTGCATTTCCCTAATGACTAATGATGTTAAGTATCTTTTCAGGAACTTATTTGCTATTCAGATATCTTTTTTGGTAAAGGATCTATTAAAATCATCTTTTTAAAATTTGAATTTTTGTTTTCTAATTGCAATCTAAGAGTTCTTTATGTATTCTCAATTCAAGTCCTTTATCAGATATACGATTTGCAAATATTTTCTCCTACTGTATGGCTTGACTTTTCATTTTCTGAATGGTGTCCTTTTAAGTACGAAACTTTATAACTTGGATTAAGTCTAATTAGTTATTTTCCTTATGTTTTATGCTTTTTATGATCCATTTTGAATTAATTTTTGTTAAAATTATTAAGTAAGAGCTGAGAGCTTATTTTTTTATTTGTTTTGTTTGCATATGGATGTCCAAAGTGCCCCAAGTCCAATTTATTGAAAAGATTATCCTTTTACCCACTGAATTATCTTGGTGACACCTTTGTCAAAAATCCATTGACCTTATATAAGTATTTCTTTTTCGACTCTGTTCTCTTTCTTTAATTATGTATATCATTTAGCCAGCACCACACTGTCTTGATTATTGTAACTTTATTATAATTCTTAAAATTAGAAGTATAAGTCTTCCAGTTTTGTACCTCTTTTTCAAAATTGTTCTGGCTATCCTAGGTCATCTGTATTTCTATATAAATTTTAGAGGTACATTTTAAATTACTACAAAAAAAAGCATGTCAAAATTTTGATTGATATGTTGAATCTATAGATCTATACTGACCATTACAGTAGCTACCAGCCACATTTGACTATACAAATACAAATTTAAATTAATTAATATTGATTAAAATATAAATTTTAGTTCCTTAGTTGCACTAGCCTTATTTCAGGTGCCTTTAGCCACATATAGCTAGTGGCTACTATATTGGATAGTTTTGATACAGGATATTTTGATAATCTCAGAAAGTTCTATTAGACATTCCAGCTGTAGGAAAAATTGAATTTAATTGCCATCTTAACAATTTTCAGTCTTCTAATCAATGGACATGGAATATCTCTCCTTTTGTTTAGATCTTCTTTAATTTCTCTTCATAGTGTTCTTATAGTTTTCAGTGTACAGATATAATAAAACATCCTTTAGTCTCTATTTTTGGTGCATATACATTTAAAATTTTTATTTTTAACGTATTGACCTAATGTATTTCTTCATATAGTGTACCTCTTTTCTCTAGTAGTATTGTTTATTTTGTCTGGTATTAATATAGCTACTCTAGGTCTCTGTTTATATAGTATATACAACTTTTTCAACCTATTTTTGTCCTTGGCCTTATAGGACCTTGGCCTTGGCCTTATTTGTCCTGTAGACTGACATGTATCTTCCCTTTTAAAATCTAATCTGACAATCTCTGCCTTTGATTAGAGTGTTTATCCCACTCATTTAATGTAATGATATAGTTGTATTTAGGTCTGCCATTTTGTTATTTGTTTTCTGTGTCTCATTTCTAGTTTATCCCTCTGTTTCTTCGTTATTGTATTCTTTTATGCTTAACAAATCCTGATTATTACATCATTTTAATTCCTCTATTAACTTTTTAACTATATTTCTCTCATTTTTTCTCTGTATGTGTTTACACTAGAAATAACAGCATGAAACTTTTAATTTATGATGATTTACTTAAGTTAGTACTTATTTAAATCCAATAAAATAGCAGTTTTATACTTATAGGGCTCAATTTCCTCCCACTGTCAAATAACTGGGAAGAGTATGAGATTTTACCCTATGTGCAAGTTAGTCTGCCACAAATTAATGGATTCTGAAAGAAGACATGAAGTTTCTGTGCTAGACACTAAGGACAGTTTATTAAAACAATAGCAGCAGTATTTGTACCAATTCCTTAAGCCTAAATTCCAACGGGATGATAAAACAAGGGGCAAAAATATAATACTAGAGCAGCATTCATGAATTATGTCACCAGGATACTGGTACCATGTGTATTCTGAAAAATAAAAGTTTTGTGGTCAAATAAGTTTGAGAAACTGTACAACCATATCTCCTTCATATATATACACAATATGCATTTGCATATTAAAAGCTCTAAGAAGCCTTGCAGAAAAGAAAGCTGCTATTTTCTTTGGAGAAAAAATTTCCAGAATTATTTGACCACACAATCTTTTCTTCTCCTTCATGCATCATAACAACTTGTAGAACTAGTATTCCACATTATTCACTTTGGCAAACACTGGTCTTAAAAACAATAGAAATAAAATA
Source organism: Pteropus alecto (assembly GCF_000325575.1). Taxonomy (NCBI): domain Eukaryota; kingdom Metazoa; phylum Chordata; class Mammalia; order Chiroptera; family Pteropodidae; genus Pteropus; species Pteropus alecto. The sequence goes on along the minus strand of NW_006436298.1, from coordinate 20,802,461 downwards.
CAGACAACTTATTTTTAAATCATCATTAAGAAACATAATATTTTAAAAATAAAAGTATATTGTGTCATCTTTCCAAATCTCTTTCAAACCATTTAATATTCTTCAATTCTTTAAGTTATCGAAGTCATGTATGCAACATGTTTATCTGTAAATTCTGTTTCCATTTGTAGGGGATGTGATCAACCTTGGTGACAGACAGCTCACTGTTATGCATATGCCTGGTCACTCCAGGGGCAGTATTTGCTTACATGACAAAGACCGAAAGATTCTCTTCAGTGGAGACGTGGTGTATGATGGATCACTGATTGATTGGCTCCCATACAGCAGGATAAGTGACTATGTTGGAACCTGTGAACGTCTGATAGAATTAGTTGACAGAGGTTTGGTGGAGAAGGTGCTTCCTGGGCACTTCAATACCTTTGGTGCTGAAAGGCTTTTTCGATTGGCTTCTAACTACATTTCAAAAGCCGGGATATGTCACAAAGTTTCTACTTTTGCCATGCGATCTCTTGCCAGTTTAGCCCTACGTGTAACAAATTCTAGGACCTCACCCTAGCATCTATACTGATAATCTATTTCGATTAATTCTATAAATTAACCCAATTTATTTTGTGCTGTTTAAAATGATTAATGGTGAGCATTTCAAAAAGTGCTATTATGCTACTATTGTATATTAGAGAAAAATGGTTGAGAATGAATAAGCCAAAAAAGAAAGTTCTTAGTTTAATTTTTTTCTTTCTTCCAAATTAGAAACCATTTAAATAAGATCATAATTTGCCTAAGCTGTCATCTTGTAATATTTGCTCTAGAAATGACATAAAAGTATATGGGGAAGCAGGGAGGCATTTTTGTAATAAGAGAAAGAACTGTCCTTGCCTCCCATTTGTCTTTATTTCCTAGATGACCTAGTAAAAAAGGCATAGTGTTATGTTTATACTACAAACTTGATATTTTTAATATATTATTTAAAGATAAAGGTTCTTATGTTTAAATACATTAGAACTCAATACAGACATATAAACTAAGATTTAGAATGACAGCTAAAACAATCCATTGTTATGGGACAGAATTTTTATGCTTCATTTTATTTATTCTTAATGTAATTATAGCGTATATGTTATTTTACTTACAAAAAGTACAATGAATTTTGTTTTATTACAAAGCTTTAAATGTAAATTGCAGAATGCTTCAGTAAAAAGCTCTTACATATTGCTGTTTGTTATTATGTATGTGTAATATCTTCAGTCATAAAAGTGAAATTCAAATATCTGTAACTGCAAATTGTCAAATTTCACAAGAGGACACTGTCAGGCAAATCTGAAAATATACACATTGAGAATAATTTTTTATTATTCCCTATTTTAATATTAACAACTACTATAAACAAGATTTTTCTTGTGAAATAGCAGCTTCAGTGTATGTGTCATATTTTATGGTATCAAAACAACTAACTATAGAGATCTACAACATCCTGATATAAACTATTCTTTTACTTAACATAACATACATATGTACCACAAGAAGGCTTTTCAAATTAATTGCAAAATGTGCATTAGATATTGACTTAGAGTGAATTAATTGCCTTTTTAATCCTGATTCACAACACCTATTCCTGTTCAGTATTCTTTGTCTTAAATGAAAAGAAGTCTACATTTGTAAAGTTATAGGAAAGATTATACCACTATTTAGTAAAATGTTTTGGTTCGGTGCTCTTAATAATTTATTAAAAAACCTTTCAGAATATTTCATAAAGTTTTTTAAAAAGATTTTTCACTGCCTTTTTATTATTGACATGCCCATAACCAAACTGAGATAGCTTTGGAAATGAGACTTTTAGTTTTAGGAAGGTCCAGCAATTGATTTCTGAAAAATTATGAAACTTCCCACCCTACACCTACCCATCTTCTTTAGTCTTTTATTGATTCAACACACACGTGCATGCGCGTGTGCACACACACACACTCACAAACATACATGTATAGCATTGTGCTAAAACACTGTGGAAGCTTAAGAAGTCAAAGAGACTACATCCTAGCTAGAAGTAGAAGGCAAACAAAATATGAATAACAGTATGTGCAGGTTGAAGTGTCAGGGACATAAGTGGCGGGATGTGAAGTTTGGGTTAGGGAAAGGTTCCCCGAGGAGGTTTTTAAGTCAGATTTGAAAAGATAATTTGTTAGGTGGATAGTGTAGGAAACAAAAAGATCCGAGAATAAGGATGGAAGCATTATGTTCTACAGTAGGCTATTCCACGTGACAGTTTAAATTTAATTTTCAGGAATCTTAGGTCTTCCAAACACCAAGTTCTTAGCATAAGAAAGATGGGTTTGTGATTGTGTATACAAGAATCATCCTTAATGACAAAGAAGCTGTACTGTCACATTCCACCAAATGAACCTTTACTTAAAATCAGTAAGAAGGCCATGGTTGTTCAAACATAGAATATCATGGGAGATTCTCTGTAATAATCCTTCAAGGTAGTAGGTTGTTTCAGTTGATAGGGCAACATCAAGACTTTAAATTTGGTTCAGGGCAACTACAAACAATCATTTAAAAAGCCTTAAATATAGCCATTATTTTTATATCAGTAGCACAAAAGAAAACCAAAAGTCCTTAACCATTGACCATTTTATCATACTTTAGGACTTTTTTTTTTAACCAGGTCATAGTAGGCACTAATTTTTATTAAGAAATATTTAAACCTGGTGAAGGCTTTCCTTATTTCCCTAAAAGTACAATTTTTCAAAACGGATATTATTTTTAAATTTCTCAATTTTTTTTTTCAGGTTTTTTAAATTGTACCAAAACATAAGATATTTTACTATTGCTTCAACATGAGTAAGTTAGGGAAAGGATCTCTCATTCAGTTAGTGCCCATGTTTTGAATTTTAAAATGTGCATTATTTAATTTAATCCTGGCCCCAGTGCCAAGAAGTAATCAACCAGCCTTACACAACACAATTGTGGACAAAACTGGTGATTGAATACAGGTCTGCCAGCCTCCCAAACTGTGCTTTTTCTCTTGTACCTGCACAATAACATAAAATTGGCAAAGTGTATTTTTACTTTCCAAGATGCCACATGTGCCAAGAATATCAAGTGATGTTAAAGCATAATAGCATATTTTAAAAAAAGCTTTAAAAATATATATTTTCACCCTGACAGTGACCCTTGTTGTAATTTATGTTTTTTAGAAATAATAGTATGTAAGTATAATTCAAAGTTGACAAAACGTAAGACATAAGTAATTTTTATTATTTATATTGTTAATAACTTAATATTTGGAAATTCATTTTCCTTATTTGGTGTTTTCTTTTAATTGAGAAGTCTTAAACAAAAACCTTGTATGTTACTCTGATATAGTTGAATAAATGGTTATGTGTAGTTGTTCTTACATGGATAGTAATATGAATGTGACATGTACAAGTTGTCCTCTTATAATTTTCAGATAAGTGTAAGTAAACATTTGTGTGATAAATATTAAAGTGGACATTTTATTTCAATCTGTAATTGTTATTTTTTATGATATTAACAAATTCCCCACGTAATTTCTTGTAAGGATATTTACTATATGAAGTACAGTTTTGAAAAGCTGTCAAATCCATAGGCAAGAATAGAAAATCCAGAAACAAAAAAAATACCCATATAAGCCTTTAGTAGTTAAATTTGACATTCAAATCAATGGATAAAGATGGGCTATTCAATACATATCCCAAATGTTGATGTGGGAAATAAGGCCCCTGCCATCATAAATTCCAATGAATTAAAGACTTAAATGTGAAAAACAGAACCACCTGTGTATTAAAATAGAATTTAAATTATTTTGAAGACTTAGGATAGGGAAGGTCTTTATATAGAAACAAAAAGAAAATTTACATCAAAATTTAAAATATCTTAGAATTTAGATGCCATAAAGAAAGTTAAAAAGATAAATTAGAAGAAAATGTTCACAACTTGTGTAACAAAACATTTTTTAAACAAATATTAAAAACGCTTACAAATCAGTAAGAAAAAGGTAAACTGCTGTAGGGGAGGAAATACCTGTTCTCTACCCTGAGGCTCTGTGGCTGGGCCTGAGAATTAAACTTATAAAAGACATTAACAGAAGCAAAGCATACAAAATTTTTTTGATGTTAGTATTTTTACATGTACATGGAGGCCTTCATATGTAAGAAATGAAAACCCAAAGATGCAGATAGGCTTGAGAGCTTATATATCATTTTAACAACAATAAATTATAAAGACTGACAACAGAAAAAGAGGTTTGGGCTAGAGTTGGTAAACTCTGAAAAAGTGACTAGGAAATACACAGGAGAAACTAACTACAAGGGTTATTTTAGTAGGTTTGTTTATGCAGATTAAACTTGGTGTTGACTCCCCATTCCTAGTGATAAGAATGTTCTCCTCGTTCTGGTACAGGAAGGGTATCTTTCTCACAGGAAATTTTATGCCCTGAATTAGGTAGAAAACAAGAATTCAGAGAGCCCTTCCTATATTTGCTTTTTCTCAATTGCCTTCAGCTCAATCGATATGCTAAAATGGGATGTTTTGGAGTGTTCTGATCCTCTTCACTACATACTAGAAAAATGGGTAAATTACATAAACAGGTTACTCATAGAAGAGAGAACAAAAAGGGCTAATAAACATAAAATTATGCTGAACCTTAGTAGTAATCAGGGAAATGCAAATTTAAATAATGAGATTGTTTACTTTGACCAGACTGGAAAATTTTGAAAATATGGAATGTTGCAAGGATATGAATAAATGGATAATTTCATGCTGTGCTGCTAGTACTATAAAGTGCTCCAGTCATTTTGGGGGCAATTTTGGAGTGTGATTTGGCCAAGACCTAATGATACTGAATCTGGAGTCCCCAGGAAAAGGTGCAGTGGGATCACTCTACAATGCAGCATACAATTGCTTAGCCTCCCTTCCTTGCCACTTTCACATATGGAACTCTAAAACCTTCCATTCTTAAGTTTAAATATATATACTAAACACTACCATCTTCTGGGGAAAAAACAAAATAATAATTGGAAATAACTGGAAAAACCACTTAAAGCGGTAAGAAAATTTAACAAAGAGGCAGGATATAAAATTAACATTAAAAATCTAGTGTTCACCAAAGATATACAGATGGCAAATAATCATATGAAAAGATGCTCCACGTAATATGTCATCAAAGAAATACAAATTAAAACAACAATGAGATAACACTACACGCCTGTGAGGACAGCCAAAATCCAAGACACTGATAAAACTAAATGCTGTCAAGGATGTGGAACTCTCAGTTGTTGCTGGAATTATTGAATGCGGTAAGCCTGATTATTCCAAATGATTAGGTTCTTATGTGTACTGTTGTTAACATAATTGTTTATGGTGCCAATAGAGTAGAAAAATAACGATAAAAGCAATCACTGATAATGAAGAGTTGTTGCATCATCACCTCAACTTAAATGATGTTGCCACAAAACCAATTCTCTTGATTTACCCATTTCTTTCACAGGTATCCAGAATCAAACACTCAGTTATCTAGGCCCTTTTCTGTTAAAAATACCATCGTCTTCATGACGTCTCTCAAGCTTGTCTCTTACTTTCCATCCTTTCTACCTTTCATCTACTTCAGGGTTCTATCATTTAACACATGGATTACTGCAAGAACCTTCTACTGTGCTTCCTCTCTCTCTGATCCTAAGCATTACCATTACAATAATTTCCATAAAACACTAATTTTAATAAATTCTCTCCAGCTCAATATTATTTAATAGTTATACACTTATTTACCGATGGTAAAATCTAATGTGCAAGAAGCTTATTACTAGAGGTAGAGAAACTGAATCTATGCTGTATTGTAAGTTCATAGCAAAAGAATAATAATAATGAAATTTAATTATTTGTAACATGATTGTCCACATAGTTGGCATAATTAGATATAATCACAAAGCTACTTACCAATAAAAAATGTTTTTTAAGAAAAGGTGTTTTTAAAAACTATTTCATGTTTATATATGCATCCTTTATCATTCAAATTTTATTTATTTAACACAAGATACATACTACTGAACTAAACACTGGGAATCAACAAATGAATATACAAATAAAAAGTATTAAAAGAATGTTCTATATTATCAAGTCAGATAGAGATTCTGGTAAGCCATGGAGAAAAATGAGACACAATGGGAAAATGAAAAAAAAAGTAATCAAATCATTGATCAAAGTATCAAGAAGAAATGCATGTACATTGAGGTGATCTGTTGCCATTGAGCTATTTAGGTTATTGTAAGCTTTTAAAAATACCTGACCATTAAATAGGTAATAAAATGGACTAATTTTTAAATATTTAAATGACATTTCTTATGGCAAAAAACTGCAGAAATTATAACCTTTTTTAATGTAGACCTGGCAGTTATCAAGTGATCGTCATGATATTTTTAATAGAAATATACGATGTTGAGAGAATTACACAGGAAGACTCAGTTTGACCCTGAGATTCTATTTCATTCCTTTTTAGCAACACTTTAATTTAACCTTCAGTCATAACAATAAAAAGCACTTGAGAATCAGCTGTAAGAATCACCATAGAGACCACACCACCTTCTCAGGTCACATTAATGAGGTCTCTCCATTCTGCCAAGGATGAGCTTCTTGTACCTGGCAGTATTGTAACTAGTAGACAGAGAACTGTGTGGTTGCAGTAATAAATACACACTCAAATTAGCATCAATTAAGAGGGAGTTTATCAAGAGGATAAAATTGGCCCTTTCAAAAATATTTGAAGAAATAATGTAACATTAGGTCTCTGGGAAAATGGAAAAAGAATGTTAGAAACCTAACATTCCTTTCATCACCCTCAGAGTAGAATAGCCTCTACTTGTCTCTGTGTGTCTGGGCATCTCTGCTCCCCCACAAATTTTCTTATACTTGACTTTGATTTCTTGTTCTTTGTTACGTCTCGCCCTGACCTTTTCAGTTCAAGCGTTTAGCATTTTCTGACTCATTGGCTCGGTATCTATATTCAAAAATTCTAAGAAAAAGAATCTGATTTGTTCTATTTAAGTCAGGTGTCTCCAGGCAGATCGATAGGCTGTGGTGGTAGAGGCCTTACTATATGTCCTTCCAGGGGCTAAGGCCAGTTAAAATACATATCATCTAGAGTTTTGTGAAATCCTTAAAGAGGTAAAGCGGGCTTCGGTGATAATATATTCCCAGTTCTATTCTGGAATGTTATTGTTAATTAATTCACACCTTTTCCCCACTGATTTTTAAGAAATTAAGACAACACACACACACACACACACACACACACACAGCGTCTGAGTTATAAAACAGTTGATAAAAAAGCTGTTATATAGACTCTTCCATTTGACTTGTTATCTAAATGACAACTCAATGAACAAATATTTATTGATTTGAACTTCAGTGAATTCAGCACTGGACATATTTGGGTGGGGGTGGGGAGTACAATAAACTATAATACTGGTCTTTGATGTTCATTTTTTTCTAAGTTATGAGAAGTCCAACACCCCGTCTCCCCTTCCCGCCCCTCCCCACCCCCCGCAAACCCTCCATTTCTGGTGATTCCCAATTGACTTATAGGTATTCAGTTCACATGTTTTTATTGTTTATCTGCTTATCCCTGCTACTCAATTCTTGTCGCTACTTTTGCAATCATACTCTTACTTCTCAGAACTTGCCCCTTCCACAATGAGAGAGAGATTCTAGAAAATTCTCTTAGGCAAATTTTTTGGGAGAGGAAGGGAAGACACATTATGTTTTTTATTTATTTGGTTAAGTGGGCAGTATCTAAAAAAACAAACAGGAGAACCCATACGATAATTTAGTTTTCTAATTTCTCTTAGAAAATCTTAAAATCTAACATTTTGGAATCTGTATTTCCATATAGTTGGACTCGAACAGTAGTCTCTTCAGATAGGGCATGAGCTTCCCACTCTGTCATAGCACCCCTACTGTATGCTATATTACGTCCAGTCTGCTTTACTTATTCATTTTACTTATCGGCTTTGCCCTTGTAGGCATTTGTTTTTGCAAACTTTGATTTTTCTTAGTTCATAAGATGTACTGTATTTTCTTATTTTTTTCCCCCAAATCTAATTATCTGGAGAAATTGGGACACAGCTTCAGATTTCAGAATGTTTTATGGTACCACATCATACTCAAAATAGTGAGCCAAGTCAGAGACAGGTAATTTCTATTCTCTTTTAATTTCAGGACAATTCTTTGCTTATCTCCTCTGACATCTACTCCTAAAGCTAAGAAAACCCATGATCTGCTTAATTTATTCCAAAACTTAATGATAGTGTCCCTCATTTAATTATTGGTACTGGCCACCATCTATATAAGAAATCTAGTGCAAAAAAATGCCTCCTTGTGGTTTGCCCTAATATTAAAGCATATGAGATAAGGCTCTTTCTGCAATTATACAGCTCTTCTTACTAACATAATTATGTTACAAAATACTAATGTTGGGAAAAATTGTCCACTACTTGGAAATGAGAAAAAGAGATTACTGAGTTTAGCAGACCTTCTGGAGATTATCTGATTATAAGAGGTTATGTATCTTTGTCTATTTAAGAGGCTATTTTACATTTCAGCATGGTAGAAATTAACTTGTTCACAACTAATAGTAATGCAAATAATTCTTGTATATAGCAAATTAACTAATTTTGTCTTGTAAATACAAAGTTGATTTCTGCCTTGTAGAAAACATTACCACAAACATTAAGCGTTGTTGACCTATAGGTTAACCACTTTTGCATCTATTAGCAAATTCTTTTTAGCATTCCTTTTTATGTGTGTATGTATGTATGTTTTTGAAATTTTCCTTTAAACTGATTCCCTCATTATTGACTTGAAAATCTTTCACATGTGTTTGTTTTATATTTACATGAGAGTAAAAAATATTTTCTTCTTTTGAACATCTTTCTTTTTTTTCTTTCTTTCTTTCTTTCTTTCTCTTTCTTTCTGGTTTTCACCACTTTGAATATTTGGTGCCAAGCACTTCTGTCCTGTGAAGTTTCTTTTGAGAAATAAGCTGCTGGTCTTATGGGAGCTCCCTTGTAGGTTCCTAACTGCTTT
>NW_006436298.1:20782168-20793145 GCF_000325575.1 Pteropus alecto | reverse complement strand
TTTTTTTAACATTTTATTTTTTTATTATTTTATTTTCCCCCTCCTTCCTCTGAACATCATACTTTAGGAACTAGTTAAATACCTAATTGTCATATTTTAATAGCTCCAGTTAAAAAAGAAATTCAGAGTACTACACATACAAACCTAAGTCACCCCAAAATTAGTGATGTAAAAAGAATATTTTGGATATAGTGACTATAGTTTTTGCATGCAGTATGTAAACTTTTCTGTGGTAAAGGAATCTTCTCCACAAGGGCGATCTGCTCTCAAACTCTTTCTTCCACCCCTTGGCTATGTTTTTTAATCCATAAAATGGAAAAAGAAAATTTAGAGATCATGAAATTAGAAGAGAAAGGGGAAAAAAAGAGTGGAAAGAAATAAAGACAGATTCAAGAGCACTGTTTCAGCTGTGTTTTTCTGTACAGTCTCCTTATAGGCCTAAAATCTTGGAAGTCTGTGTGCTCCAAGGTGAAGCCATCCCTTTTCCACCTCAGTGACCCAGTGACTTCTCTGGCTGTTAGAGAAAGACATTAATTTACTACAACCCAAATACAAATAAAGTACTCTTTAACTGGACTGGAGTTTTCTTCTCCATAGTTTATTTTTTTAAGATTTGAAGAATAGCTATTTGGTAGCTGAGGTCAAAGCTTTAAAAATTATGATAATTGAGAGTTTTCTTCAAGAGCTATTTGTCTAGTGGATTCACAAAGAAACAAAGAGATTGCCATCTAGTGGTCTAATTGAAGAAATTCAGTAAAACATTTTTTCTCATGAAGTTTCACATTGATATTCGTTTTAAATGGCCCTAAAAAAACACATTTGTTTTGAGAAAGAAGTTATTAATACATTTTTTCAAATTAAAATTTCAGGCTTTGCCACTCTTCTCATTCTTTTCAGGTTAATTCCTTAAGTGTTAAGCTCAGTAGGATACGACAAAACAGGAAAAGATAGCTTCATAATTGAAAAAATATTAATTAAAGAAAATGTTTCACTGAAGAGATTGTCAGATGTTAAACCATATAAATCAAATCACAAAATCAAATTAATAATCAAATTAATAGTTTATATTGAATTTTTAAAAAGAAACTATATGAAATAAGTAGGTATACATTATGCACAGTTATAATAGCAGTGGCCTTTGAAGTATACTCTAAGGGTAGGTTCTTATACCAGGGTCTTTTGCTTTTACTAAATAACTCCATTATAGCAAAATTGGCTACAAAAGAATATTCCATAAAATAGTATTTTATAATTGGTTTTGGCTATAAAATAAGAAACATATTTCTATAAAACTCTCCAACTTGAAAAACTTTGACATTAAACTTATAAAAATTTCATTTATAAACCCAGCAAAATTTTATTTACAGAAAATTCACAGACATTATCATTTATTTTCTGCATTGATATAAATTTTTATAGTTCTATGTAAAAGAGAATCACTCTATTATACTATTGAATTCTTTCATTTCTAATAACAGCATGTGAGACAATAGGTCCCCATGTTTTGACTCCATCTGGCCATGATAGGGATTTTCCCAGGCTCCCCTTAGATTTTCAGATCATGTACCCAGGTATCATCAAAAGGAAACTTATTTTTTCAATTGCTTCATATTCTGATTCTACTTTTAAAGCAAATTTTACACTTTGGAGACCATAATGCTTACACCAAATTTGGTAGAGTTTCCTTTTCATCCTTGGCCAGGAATGTGCCAACCTGGGATAAACAAGATAATAAATGTCTTTATATGGCACCTTCCAAGGTAGACATAAATTCTAGAGGAGAGATACAGAAACTAGATAGAGGGACAGATAAGCTCAGTTTACAATCTCTGTGTAAATGATGAAAGCTTCCACTCTCTGAAAATGGTTCAGAGGCACAGATTGCTATTCCACCCCTGGGTAGTGTTCCAGAGGTAAGGAGAAGGAAAGAGTATTACTGTAAATACTCTTCCTCATCCTGCAGCCCCACCCCAAATTGTTGTCAGGGTTTAGGTAACTGCAGATCTTGCTGTGGTAGTTGTAGAAAATAAGCACAGATTCAAAGTTTAGGGTTGGAGTAAGATTTGATTTTCTCATCAAATAAGAAGACTGCATGCAGTAAGGGAGCCACGTGGGCACACATAAACCGAAGTTGAATGGCCATACTACCAATTCCTTGGCCGCATTCCCAATGTTGCTATAATAGAACAATTTAATAAAAGGAAAGAATTCTGGTAGATTGATAAGTATACAATCTACCTTTATGCCTACTAAGAGTAAAGAATAAAATTAGACAATGGATTTTCTTTAGGTACATTACGTTACTAAGCAAGTCAATCAAGGCAAAACATTATAGCACTGCTAAACATCAAGAGCTATTTGTAAAGTGTGTTGATAACCTTTTGTGAAACAGGTCACAGTGTTTGTCTAGAGGAAATAAAATATGTATCTATCTGTTTGTAGAAATGCTAACCTTTTGTCTATTTACATAATATATAGATGTGTTTATATAAGAGATGATTTTTCCTTCAAAATCTTATTAAAAATACAGTCTTACCCCTTCTCTCTTAAATACTGAATTAGAATCTACAATATTGGGACTCAGCTATCCCTATTTTTAACAAGCTTTCTTAGTCTTTCTAATATACATTTTTTTGAGAACGACTCTTCTAGACTTTATTAACAAAAGCAGTCAGATTAAATACTTTTCTTGAAAAAAGGTTTAAAGGCAATCAAGGGTGAAAAAGTGGAACAACAGGTCAAAATTAATAGCCATTTAGCTGGAAGACTGGGCAATGAGAGACCCAATTTACAATACTCATGGTACAAAAAATAATTTTTAATGAGTCTTATTACCATAGGTGGCAACCTGATAAAATCTCTGAGTGAAAATACTCAAAACTTAAACAATCGTAATTATTAATTCAAGAGTTACTTATTGAGTACCAGCTATATGCTAGACACTAGAATTATAGGTTTTTCCTCTTAGGTTTTACCTCTTAGAACAATAAGATGATTCTTAGACTTCACTGGGAATAAAAATCACCTTGGGTACTCCTTAAGAATGCAGACACTCAGTATCTGATTATGAAGAATACTGGTCTAATTAGTAAGACAGAAAGTAAATAGACATTTGTAATACAAGTGGTAAATTTTAAGAGACATACAGAAACGTTCTTTGATCACTGATCCAGAGGGAAGAGTAAATATCTGGGATAGCTTTTTGCAAAGGGTAATACCAAATTGAATTTCTGAATAAAACTCAGTAGTTTTCTGGAAGAAAAAAGGTGAGGAAGAACATGGAAAATAACACTGAATTATGAGAAAGTGTGGCATATATGAGGCACCAAAGAAGGTTTCTTATGTCTGGAATTTAGGAGTTGAAAGTGAGGCATGAGGGAAATGGGACTGGAGAAGCAAGCAGGACTAGATGATGAAGAGTCTTGCAGCCCAAGCTAAAGAGTGTTAATTTCATTCAGAAATAAGTGGTGAGTCATTGAAGTATTCAAGTTGTGAAGAAAAGAATAACTGTCAGAGTCAGGTTTTAGAAAAAGCATTCTGATAATAATGAATGGGTTGAGTGGGGTTCAGGGCAAGGCAAGAAAGAGGCTGGCAGGGAGGCCAGTTAGAAGGTTGATAGGATAATTCAAGCAAGAAATGTGAAATGCTTGCTTTATAAGAGTGTTGCTGGGATGGAGAAGAGAGAAGGGAGAGGTGTTCAAGTGAATAAATTGATGGGATGGGAAGAAGATTGGAAGCCGATGTAAAAGATGGCTTTCAGGTTTCAGGTTTCTGGTTTGACTCCATTTCATCTTGGTAATAGTATCTCTTCCTTCTAACTGGGAAGACTTTCCTTTTGCCATCACAGTGCTTAGTATTTTTTAAAATTTAAGTATTTATATCATTTGTTAGTGCTGATTATGTTCCATATACTACTATGACCAACACATTATCTCACTATAGAAGATGCTCTCTCTGCCTTGCCCATACCCACTCAGCCCCCTCCAGAGGCCACCTGTAGCCTTGGTGGACAGTTCCTGGAAAAACAAAAGGCTTACTTCAAGCCCTGGACCTTTGTGTGTAAGGGCTTTCTCTGATCCTGGAGTGTGCTTGACCTGTAGGCAAGAGTGTCTGACAGTTAATGACCGAGGTGCAACCCCAAACCCAGGAGGAATGCAGGTAGGGGGAAAATACCCTTCTTGCTTCCCAGCCCTTTCATGGAGGATCCACAGAAAGACTCTTTTCCTGGGATCTTCTCCCAAATAAACTATCTCAACCCAAATCCATATTTCAGAGTTTGCTCTGGAGGAAACCAAAACCAAGGTACTCGGTTCTCACAACAACCCAATGAGGATGGTGGGAACTATCCTTGTCACCATTTTATTTATGTGGAAACTGATGCTTGTGGAAGTTAAATAAGTTGTCCATATCATTTAGCTGGCAAATGCTAAAGCCTGGATTCAAATGCAAACTCTATGATCTCAAAATTTGTCCTTCCATCTGGAATGCTTTAATTTCTCTTATAAAATTTCAACACAACTTTAAAAATTCTTTGTTTTAATTATTGCCAAAATAATTGTGACCTCTGAATCCTCAAGCATTTATTATCACACCACTCATTCACATGGCACTTAGCATTTATAGCACAAGAAAACTCTGCCAGAGATATCACAATAGGCATAAAGTATGAGATTAATTGCTGAAGAAGTGGTTTGGACTGTAGTTCTCAACATGTGGTAGATAAATCACATTGAGTTTCTATGACTCTATTCCTTTCTCTCTCACTGATCAGATACACACTATTACGTCATAACACTCCAGGTTGAATATAATCAGTATAAAAATGAATTCAAATACTTATATAGGCCATAATGCACAAAGTAAAGCAGTATATTTGCAATAAAAATAATGAGTGAAGACTACTCTGGCAAAAAAGGAAAGCTCAAGTCCCACAGAAAGGGGGCAGCAGTGCCTTGGCTATAAGGGGATACAGTTAACTGTGATGTTAAATCTTTTGTTAAGAGAAGCTATAAATCAAGTCTTCATTCTCTGTTTCCGATTTTTAAATGTTAGCAACGAAATAGAACATTTTAAACATATCTCTGTAGGTCTTATTTAGCTGGTAGGTAGTCTCTGGTTTCTGGTCATCTCCTCCTCTGCCCATTATAATCACAGCTTTTCCAGTGAGATTACTTTCTCAAAAGGTAACAATTACCTGCTTTGTGACTCAAACAAATAATAGTCCCAGCATCACTTTTTTTGCTTATGATATTGACCTCTCGGGATCTATGAGCAGTAAATGAGAAAATACCTACAAGACAGCACTCAGAAATAAGCACTTCGTGAACGTTTATTCCTAGTATGCTCGAATCATGCTGCAGTCTGGTTTCCTCCATCAACATGGTTTAGTCTTAAGCATCCATGTGCCATCTTGCCTTTTGCCAAGGACCACTTCTCTCCCCTCACCCTTTGAGTTTTAACTCCTTGAATACGGTGACTTCTCAAATTGTGTATAAGTTTCATGATAGTAAAAATGAAAATTTGTACTTTCATGAAAGTAAAAATAGTTTCTTCCCCACATTTAAAACATCTATTTATTCTGGAAAATTTCAATCATATACAAATGTAGAAAGAACAGTATAATCAACACCCAAGTATCCATCCATCCTCAACAATTTTCAACATATGGCCAATTTTGTTTCTTCCATACCCTCACCAAATCCCTACCCTCCCACTCTACCCATATGCTGGATTATTTTGAAGCCAATTGTTTTCAAATACATCACATCATCTCATTTGTCAATATTTCGACATTTATACAGTTTTTTAAGAAATGCGTAAAAAAGAGAATGGTCTTGTAGAAAGATTCTTACTAATGATGGGGAGAGGAAGGGCAAGCAGGATGGGACAGACTAGTAATATGTATCCCTAAGATTTAAAGTTTTAGAAATTCTGTGTGAGCCAACACTCTGCTGCTGAACAAATTATCTCTATGTGCAAAATCTGGTCATAAGGCCGTAAGTTTGCAAACTTTGCTATAAATAATAAATAGGGAGAGGGACAAGCATAAGGATGGGCTCATTAGAAAGTCGGGTTAAAAAAAGAAATTCTAGTCCATATATGACAAACCCTCAGCTAACGTTATACTTAATGATGAAAAACTAAAACATTCCCTCTAAGATCAGGAACAAGGCAAGGCTCTCCACTATCACCACTGTTATTTAATATAACATTGGAGATCCTAGCAAGTGCAATCAAACAAGAGAAAGATATAAAAGGCATCCAAATAGGAAACGAGAAAGTCAAACTGTCACTATTTGCAGATGACATGATTCTCCAATTACCAGGTAAACCTATGAGTTAAGTGGTTTTCCATGTTATGGTTCTTCTCATAATTAGAAGAAAATTTCAAAATACATTTTGCATAAATCTTGATTGACAATATGACTATTTTAAATTAATAAAATCTGGCTCCTAACACCAACATTGCACCACTAAATGTGTTCGCGTTGAGGTGACCAATTTTGTGAAGTCCAACTGAGTTGACTACTTCCTCCTATTTGGTTTCCAGTGCATTTTTTCCTGGTTTTCTTTTTTTTACTACATTGGTCATTTCATTTCACATGGAATGATCTTGAACTTCATTATTTTTTTTTTTTAACACATGTATTTTTCCTAGCTTATTTTATCTAGTTACATGGCTTTAACTACCTTTTCACTACTGATGACTCTTACATGTATTCCTAGCCTTCACTTTTCTCTTAAGTACCATATACCCATACACGTTTATACATACATATATACATTTTAGAATAAATTTTACTAATATAAAGAACATGTTGCTGAAGCATGTAAATAATCACAAAACATGCAATGTTCTTTATGGTAAATTTTATATAATATATTAATTCTTGCAGAATTCTTTCTAATTTTTTGGTATTCAACCTATGGCTGCAACTGATAAACAAATGTAGTTCCAATATGAATGTTCACTAAATTCTTTTTATGATGTCAATAAGTAAAATGACACTAGCCAGCTCCAATATTCCACTGATACTAGAATTCTCTCTGTTTTTGGATTATGATAAGCTTGTTCCTACATCTGGACATTTGAATTTACTCTTCCTCTGCTCTTCTTCAGTTCTGCACTAGACCGGCTTCTGATCCCAGCTCAAGAGTCATACGAGAGGCCTTTCCTGACCACTCTAACCAAGGAGCTTTACTTACTTCTGCTACTCTATATTCTGTTCTTTATTTTCTTCATAGAGATTCAGCAATTGTCAGTTCTAAAAAAGCAAGGTATGTATCCATGTCTGTATTTACTTATTTGAATGAATGATTCATGCTTATGGCAAAAAATTCAAACTGCAAAAATATATCCAGGTAACTTCCAGGAAGTTGGAGTAGATATACTTTTCCAAGTACAACTAAAAATTTGGGGCATAATACATAAAACAACGTGAAGAGTCTGATAGGGGAAGAGAAAGCAGAATAGCTGGGGACTTCAGGATCCAAAGAATGATGACATGGTGATGAGTTCTCTGGGTTTTCTTTTTTTGTTGTACATATTCCAGAATGAATGCTGGAGTAGCTGGCAACCTGGAAATGCCAATGGGAAAGGCCCAGCAAAAGTCTACCCCCTTGAGTCAAAGGACCAGGAAAAGGGCAGCCTAGCAAGAGAGAAAACTTTTGGAAAATAACCAATTTCCTAAACAAGAAACTATAGCCTCACCCCCATCCATGCCAGCAAGGGCCATGTGGAGAGCTTAGACTTCATCCAATTATAGCTTTATTCTCCTATAGACTGCTCCCTTTATAGGTAAAATTTGTTAAGAGATCCAATCATACAGTTGCCCCTGCTTCCTTGGACCCCCTCAGAATCATCCAACTAAAGTCAAATCCTTTCTTACACTGTCTTTCTGAGAAACCTCACAGTTCCCTATGTTTGAAGCAAAAAAATAAATTCAACTTGTTCAACTACAGGTATTTTTGGTAGTTTTTGGCTGAAGAGCATTGACATTGTGAAGTGCCCATAATCTCTTCTCATCATTGTCATCGTCATCATCATCATCATCATCATCACCACCACCACCACCACTACCATCATCATCATAACTCAAATGATAGTACACTGATCTGTTCTTCCTTTTATTTCAACTAATAATATAGTTAAAACACATTATGTATTAGTACATAGAGATCTGCCTTATTCTTTTTAACAGGTACATAATAATTCCATGCTATGGATATAAATTAATATATTGAATCTTCCTGTTCATCGACATTTAGCGTTTTTCCAATTTTTCTTTTAAGAGATATAATGAATAGCTTTGCACATACAGATGTACAAGTAGATGTATAGGATAATTTCTAGGAAGTATAAATTCTGGTTCAAAAGGTAAGTACATTTTAAATTTTGATACAAATGATCTCCAAAGAGGTTGACCCAAAATTACATAACCATCAACAATGTTTTAGGAAGACTTTTCCTGCTAAGTTTCTATGGCAAGTTTGTAATTTCAAACTTAGAGCTTTGCAAATCTAGTAAATGAAGATTTATATCTCATTGTAATTTATTTGAGCATTTACCTTATTTTTAGAGAATCTGAGCAAGTCCTGTGAAAGCTAATTGTAGATTTGTAGATTTTTTAATGAGAACTGTCATATATTTTAGATTCTGTTATAATATAGAAACATTACATGTTATATATAAAAATATATAAAGTATACATTATATAACATATAATCTTTGGTCTTATTTCACATAGTATTTTATATTTTATTTACTAGCATGATTTATTACATGATTTGGAAATATGTGTATATTTCCTCACTCTATCCTATGGAAGCTACTTTTGTGATTTTTGCCTTTTTATGTACATTCACAGTTTCCTTTACTTTAACATTCAGATATTGACTGGTTTAAGTCCTAAACATAATTTTCTTTCAGTGTTTCCTTTCTATTCTAGTAACCAGTTCCCACATTTTACTCATCAGTCAAAATACTTTTTAAATGATTATTTTTTTGTTTAATAGCCTAATTCTCCTTCCCTCCGTTTCCCTCTTCATCCTCCCCCTCCTCTCTCTCTTTATCTCTTTCTCTCTCTCCCTTCTCCTTCCCTCCCCTTCTCTCTCTTCATATCTAAGCTGTTGCCACAGTAATCACCTTATATAATTAGATGCCCCAATTTTGGGAGAAAAAAGAAAAATTTTTCAGGAACATTTTGATTTATTAAACTAAAAGAACCATTATTTCTCTCATGCTCTTGATGTTTTCTGACTATAGTCTGTAGGTGGTAGCTAAAAATAATCCTATTAATCTTCTCTATATTGTATTCAGTAGAATGTTTAGTGCCTTATTAATAATGAGAATTCATTAAAAAAGCAAAATCCTATGTTTCTGTTGTAATAAGAACTCCATTTGGGTTCAAAGACATGCTATGAATCTATAAACATGAATATCTAAATAAAACTTGTTTGAGTTTAAAAAATATAAAGCCAAATAAAGAGGTTATGAAATTTCTTTTTCTTTACCCAAAGCTAACAAAAGCTGGTTATCAGACCACTGCTGGCTACTAAATATTCTGATTTGAGGAGTAGATGTGAGATTAATAAATCATTTTCAGTTTTATGCAATACTTCATCAAGAAACTTTCAATCCATCAAAATAACTCAAAGGGTTAGACGACTTACTTTTTAAGTGGAAAGCAGCCTCTCAGTAAGGATTTATAGGTTCTACTTCATTTTCATTATAGTTTTCAGCATATTTCGTCTTGAATCTTTTGCTCTTTCTAGTCAATAGTATTAGAGTCTACTGTGTTCACTACTGGAAGCAGGAAGTATGAATAATCCTAGACCTAAATGTAGCTAGCTATATATATTGTCCTTAGCTCTGGGCACAAGAGGCTCCGGCAGAATTCTATGCTTTGAAACCTATTCTGGTCCTTTTCTCTAACCTTCCTTCCTTCTGCCCAAAGGCAGAATATAAATTTTCCTTTTACTGGAGACCTACTCTTATTAGCCTAGAGATGGCACCAGAGGAATCTAACAACAAAACTTATTTCATTAGTTTCCTCCCATATATTCACCTTCCCACCATTTGCCACCCTAGGAAACCTAAACATTGCTTTCCAATGTCCTGCTATTTCTCTAAAAATGTATTGTTCTTTATCGAGGATGCTATATAAACTGAAGTTCTAAGCCATTTCTTTGAGTTACTCATTTCCCCTGGGGATCTCCGGTGTATACGTAAGGTAAATATGTTAACATACTTGTTTGTTTTTCTCATTTGTCTGTCTTTTATTATAGGGATCTCACACAAGATCTCAAAAAGGTAGAGGGAAAATTATTTTTCCTCCTCTATGCAGCCAAAGCTCATATACCAAGCTCCAGGTACCTGGGACCCCAAGATTCCCTGTCCAAATGAATTTGAGGCTGTCTTAGGGCTTTTGCATGACAAGGACAATGCCATTGGAATGTATAACCCTAAGCCCAAGGGTGGCAAAGTCCCTGCTATTTGCCGAGGGTGAGATGGAGCTTGAATTTGCAGGCTGAAGTATCTGCACATGTACAGTGGAGGCCCCTTGTAGTGTAGGCCAGAGTTGGAAGAAGGAAAAAAAGGCAGAGTTGGTTTGGTTTTCCTACATTACTAGGATTCAATGTGGAATATCAAGGAATCAGAATGCTAACTTCAAACCTGGACTTCAGGTCATTACAAAGCTATATTTGTCCGAGTATGAGGACAGAACCTATATTTTATTTAACAGTTTACCATACATAAGCTGTACGGGGCCTCAATTGTATTAGCCCCCACAAATGTTAAGAAAGTTCCTAGTGACTAGGTTCCTTATCATCCACTGGGTCTTTTATCCTGACTCCAGGTTAATCAATTTGTTTCGTAAGCTATTCATGGAGAGTAATTCCCAGCAATTCTGGTCCTTTTAAAGGAGAACTAGCATTTACTGATTGCTTTATATGGATACTTTATATATATATAAA
>NW_006436298.1:20777928-20782112 GCF_000325575.1 Pteropus alecto | reverse complement strand
TATTAGCTTATTTAATCTTCATAGCAATTCTGTGAGGCTAGTGGAATCCCTGTCATAGACATGAGGAAACTCATAAAGTAACTTGTCCAGGATTTCACAGCTCATGAAATAGCTAATGGGCTTCATCTAGCCCTTCACTCTACTTCCAGTCATCTTTCCCCTCACCTTCTGACTTTTAATGGATGTTTTTACTTCCTATTTCACTAAGAAGGTTGAGACCAGGTAGAGTAAAAGTCCCAAATTATTTCCTACCTCACACTTCCTTACTTTCTTTACCCTACCTCTATTTCTTTGCTTTATCTTCCTTCTCTTTATTTAGATTATTCTCCATTTTTGACTTCAAGAAATCTAGTCTTATCAAGTTTCTTTTCTCACTCCCAACTTCAATCTGTACGTCTCTGCTGGCTTCTTCTCCCCCGATAAAGCATTTCCTATTTTAAAGAATTTGTAAAAACTTTCTTTGTCTTGCTGATATCTTTATTAATTCCTTAATTTTCTCCTCCTCTTTACAGTCAAATTTCTTCAAAGTGAAGTTAACTGTCACTGCTTCATTATTCCTTAACCTTTTACAATTGAGATAATTTTCCTTAACTCTACAAAAATTGTAACCAGAGGCCCTGTAAGAAACCAATATTTTTTGCTGGATAACATACTTAATATAATGCACAATGTGCATTAATCTTAAGTGTGCAGTTAGATGATTTGTAAATGTGCATACACCCTTGTAACCACCATGAAGATCAAGATATAGAATATTTCCAACACTCCATAATGTTCTTTTGTGCTCTTTTTATTACATACCACCACTACTACCTCATCTCTCTCTGCCCAGAGGTAACTACTGTTCTGATTTCTATGTACATTGATTAGTTCTGCCTGTTGTTCAACACTATATAAATGGAATCATGTACAACATACTCATCTGTACATATGCTTTTGTATCTGACAACTTCCATGCATGTCATTCTTATTGTCGACTCTACCAATACTTTTTTTCCCCTTTATTACTGGTAGTATTCCATTGTATGAATATACCTCGATTTGTCCATCCTTTTATCTATTAATGGAAATTTGAGTTGTTTTCATTTTGGGGTTATTATGAATAAAACTGCAATGAACATTCTTGTAAAAGTTTTTCTTGGGGGTGGATATATCACTACTCAGATACATAACTAGGAGTGAAATTGTGTCATAAGGTAAGCGAACATTTAACATTAATACAGACAATTTTAGAAAGTGATTGCATCATTTTATACTCATAATAGCAACGTTTGAGAGTTAGTCCACATCCTTGCCACCATTTGATATTGTTAGTCTTTTAAAATATTTTTATTTACTTTTAGCTATTTTGGTGCATGTATGATAATATTCATTGTGGTTTTAACTTGTATTTTCCTGATAACCAATGATGTTGCAACACCTTTTCATATATTTCTTAGTCATTTAGGTATCCACTTTTGCAAAGTGTCTATTCGAATCCTTTATCCAATGTTCTTATTGGGTTTTCAGGTTTTTTATAATTGATTTTAATACTTTGTCAAAAATATGTATTATACGTGTTCTCTCCCAACCAATCTGTGGCTTGCCTTTCCACTTTTCTAATGGTATCTTTGATGGGCAGATATTTTTAATTTGAATGATGTTTATCAGTTTTTAATTTTATGATTAATATTTGTAAAGTTCTGTTTAAGAAATTTTAGCTGTCCCAAAGTCATGGAGATATTCTCCTATGTATTCTTTTGCAAACTTTATAATTTTTTATTTCACTTTTAAGTCTACGATCCATTTTAAGTTAATTTTTGTGTATGGTGAGAGGTAGGAATCAGGTTCATTTCTTTTTTGTATGATATCTGATTGCTTCAGCAGCATTTACTGCAAGGTCTTCTATTTCCCATTGATTTGTACTAATGCCTTTTGTAGTGAAACAACCGAATTTATGAGTAGATCTACTCTTGATATATTTTTCTATCTTTTTTCCAATATTATACTCTCTTAATTACTGTGGTTTACTAATTTTGAAAAAAAAAGAGCCTTTTGTCAATTCTTATTTCTGCTTATCTTTTGTACACTACTTGAATTTGCTGACCACTCACATTTTTCATGAGGAAAAACATAGGCATTGGAGTCAGGCAGATTTGTCTTAAAAATATAGCTCTATCACCACATGATGGTGATGTGGTATCAAGGAAAAGTGTAAGAAAAAATATCCAAAACTTGAAAATAATGCCAAAAGATGGCTGAGTGTTGTTATGAAACATTGCTTAATAGATTTACCCAATGATTATTCACTTCTCTAGAAGGCGTACCTTTGTTTGATTTGTTATTTGACATTAATGAAGGCTAAGACTGTACAAAATATTAACTTGTAGATTTTTGGCCTATAGAAATGAAATGATTTTAGTCTGGTAGAGAATGCAACTCCAAAACCTGAGGGACCTTGTAACTTAGCAAACTTGTCTTAGTATGCCTTTTGTGATCACCTACATACACTCAGTTTCTCTAATTTTTCTGTGAACCAGCTTTATCATCTTGCTGGTTTCCTAACTAAAGAGTAACATAGATCTTGGAGACATTTTCATTCTATATTTGAACAACAGTCGTAACTTTAAATTTGAAAATTATACTTTGACAGTAGTAAGGAGTTAAATGTTATTCCAAGGAGTTATATGAACTGGGTGACTGGGTATGCCATTATCTAAGATAGAGAATACAAAAGAAGTCTTTTAAACAAAGATAATGACTTGGTTTTGGTACATTATTTCTATTTAGATGCAAATATAACACGTAAATGGAAACCTAGGTGCAAACATAAAGGAGAGAGCTAGAGGAAAAAATGAGAAATTCTAGAATCATCAGCATGTTAGGTGATTGTTCAAAATTATACAGTTTTATTTTTTGAAAAAAAAAAAGGAAAGAAAATTAGGAAGTGAGAGGGCCTAGGGATAGTAAGAAGATTAAGGACGTAATTATAAAACAAAACAAAATAAAACAAACAAACAAACAAAAACATTTAGAAAGTGGATGAAGAATAGCCATTAAAGGAAACTAGGAAGGAATAGTAAAAAGCAGCCATGAGGAGTTTTAAGTGAGTAGTCAACAGGCAGATGTGACCCAAGGAACAATTAAAATGGGAATTGCCAAGAAGCAATTGAACTTAGCAATTAAGAAGTCTTTGGTGACCTAGTAAAAGCACTTCCATTAGAGAGGTAAGGATGTAAGTCAGATTTGCTGTGAGTTGGGAGAAAATGAGATATGAGGAAATGGATGCTGTAAATATAACGTTTCAGAAAGTTTGGCTCTAAAACCTAAATCAGATCATAATAATTCATTGCTTAAAACCTACTGATAGATTTCTATTGAAATAAAATTCACTTGAAATAAAATTCATTCCCTTATCATGGTCTATTAGGTTCTATATGATTAGGACTCTGCTTATCAGTCTGACTTGTACAACTTTGCCACTTTTTTTATGCTTCAAACGTATTGAATTCTTTCTTTTCCTTGAATATACCAACCTTGTTCCTATCTTAGGGCCTTTGCCTTTGCCATTTCCCTCTTTTGATATCCTCTCTCTTCAGACCCTTGCAAGGCTTGTGCAACAGTAATGAAGGCATACTTGTCAGATCTCCATTTAAGAGAACCAGATGTGAGGAGCATAGTTAACCTTCTAACTGCCATACCTTTCAGATTCACTCATGCTGAGGCCACATTTACCCTGGGCTGTGCCTAGCCAATGACTGAATACAGTATGGATGCTAGAGCTCAGCTATTTCTGCCTAACACAGGACTCCTCTACAGAGCAACTGTAGGGAGCTAAAGGGATAAGTGAAGCTCCCAAAATTCAAAGGAGTGCATGGATTATCTCCAGAGGCCTGCTTGCATATAAAAAGGAAAAAGCTGGTTCTGAGGAATTCCAGGAGGAAGAAGATTAAGATTAGAAACAGGAAGTACGAAGGGAGTTTCCATTGTACCTTGATCTTCAAGATGTTACTTTAACTATGTTATCTTGGGATACACAAAGGAACAGAATATGTATAAAAAGGGGCCTAAGAAATAAACTCGGAGAGACAGTTGTGAGATCTGTTCTCCGTCCTGCACTCTGTCTGTCTTCTCTTTATTCTCAGTCCCCGCTCCCCCATTCAGGGACCTGGTTTGACTTGGTCGAATGGGTTCCGACAACTAGC